>NC_055967.1:2734166-3068333 GCF_018492685.1 Alosa sapidissima
GAAATATTTTTTATTTAACTATTTAGTATAATATTTAGTATTTATTTAACTTCATTAGTAGGCCTATATTTGTTGAACTTCCAGCCTTGTAAACATTTAATGATTCTTATACGTTTTTTTTCTATTTCATGTAGATATGATCTTCTTTCATTAGTTAACAGGCCTATGCAGTGGCACTGACACACGGCTTCTGCTTGTCCTGTGCTCTCTCTCATACGCGCACGCACACACGCGCGCACACACACACACACACACACACACACACACACACACACAGACACACAGACGCTCCTCTCATCTGTACTTGGACCTTAGGCCTAGGTATGTCTGGTTTAGGTTGCATAAATAACCATTGACAACTTGTTATCAGTTAAGCAAGTGCATTTATTCACTCTTCACCTAGAAGCCATCCATTCAGTAGGCCTAGTATTCATAGCAGTTGCAGTCAGCCTAATCCTCCTGTAGCAGAGTGAAGCGGCACCTAACAGAAATAAAAGGGGGGAAAAAGACACAGTTGTTAGATAAATATGTTCAACTGAACAACAAACTAACAGCTAAGCCTACAATCAAGTCATTTTACGCCACAACCTACCACTCATACAAATGTAGTTCAAAACGAAGGCTAAGTTTCAGCCAGTGACCTTTTGCCATAGAAGGCCATTTCCCTCGTCAGGCCAGCTATGAAAGGCGGCTGACAATTTGAGTGTGAAGGCTTAGCACTACCAACGCCACGGCACACAACCCTTGAAACATTCTAGCTAACGTAATATAACTTACCTACTGAATCCTGTTATCGCTTAATCAAGTTATGAACTTACTCGACGTAATAGCAATATTATCAAACTAACTAGAGTTAAACGTAACGTTTGTTCAATCTCTATATGCTCTCACCTGGACAAATAGTCAAAAGCAAATCAGATTTCTTACCAGTTAAGCTGACAACCTAAATACCTAGCTCTATCACCAAATGACTATGGTCCTCTTGACTCTTTCTGTGAATGCATCAAAAAAATTAACAACTGGATGTCTCATAACTTTCTTCATTTGAACAAGGACAAGACGGAAGTAAATATATTTGGCAAAAAGGACGAAAGGATTAGTTAGCACTCTTCTTAGAACCAAAGGGCTTAAAGCAAAGGATTCTGTTGACTGGAATTGTCAGGCCAACTTGGAACACAGCCTTCAGGGTGGGAAACATATCTGCATCCGACATTTGGATCACAGTGGCAGTGTCAGGGATAGCCTCTTTCTCCATCTTTCTCTTGATGAAACTTTTAGCCACCAGAAGCTCTTCTGACCTTAATTGAATCTGGTAATGGCTGGCAAGGCTAATGAGAGCATCTTCACAGAGAAAGGTCTCTGAGGTTGGGTTGCAGGCTTGAATACCTGACATAAGCTCTTCTCCCACACTTGGCTGACAAAAACCGTTGGGTGAGCTCTTGTAACATTCTGTCCAGGCACGGATAAAAAATCTGATGTCATCTGAGCCTGTCAGATTTGATGTTGACCCACAGGCTGACAAACCACTACAAAACCTTCAAATCTTTTTTTGCTTTTGCCAGGGACCAACAGGGATCTGGATGTCGTTTTTTCTCTTATAAGGCCATGGCCCTCTTGAACACCTCTTCAGCACTAGCTTCTGTTTGGAGCTCCGTCAACGTTTGATGGACTGCCATCTTGTACTGGACAGCTTTGCCCAAGTCAATACTTACCCCCTGTAGATATCTGTGCAGACCTTCAGTTATGCCGAGGAGTTTGGAGAACATCACCAGCATAAAGAGCGTGTTTGGTTTACAGAGCTTTGACCGGATGCCTAGAGGCATGGTTGTGTCCATTGTGTTGAGACATGTTAAAATGGCAGGGAGGGATTTCAGGACAGCATTGACTGACCTCACCTGGCATGCCCATCTTGTTGTGGAGAGCTATATAACTTCAGATGACCCTAATCCAAGCTGTTTTGGATTTCCATAAACTTGTTGTAGGTCACAAGGGAATTGCTTATAAAAAGTGTACACACTCTCCAAAAGCTCAAAGAATGCAGAGGCTTCTGGGATTGCCTTGCATGTAACACAGGACGAGGTTCAGCTCGTGTGAATAGCATTGCACACTGCACTGCTTCATGGTGTCGCTCTCTGAAGCGAGCCTGTAACCCCCCCCCCCCCCCCCCCCCCCCCCCCGGGCAACACACAGCAGATCACCCAAGGTGCACGGCTGTAACAGTCCCTCAATGGCATCTGTTATAGACTTTGCATCAAACCCTTGCAGTTTCTGTAGCCCAAGTAAAGATTCCTTAACTCTGCCTTCTTGCGTCACAAAACGCACACAGACCGCTCTGTGTGTATCTCTGGCCTCATCTACCATTACAGCATACATCTTGGCTCTTTTAATTTGGTTGATTATGCTTCCTGTGATCTCTTGTGAAACACTCCTAATCATTTCATTTGGGAAAAATGAGTGAGATAGGTGGTATGTGAAGGGGGAGTATAGCTTTGCAAGAATGGATTAAATTCTTTAAGAAACTTCATGAATTCGAGAAAGTTGCCTTGATTCTGGCTTGACTCCTGTTCAGGGCTGAAATTCGGCAAAGGTATTGCCGCCTTTCTGAGATCTCTGCTACACTGGCTGTTTTAACCTGTTTTAAGCTCTTCTCATGCTCTCTGAAGGTATCCAAAGCCCTTTTCCAATTGGAAAACCCAGAGCCACTGAGGTTATCTTTGTTGGTTTGGATGTTCTGCTTTCCAAAGATGCAACATGAAAAGCAAAATGCTGGGTTTCTGGCTACAGAGTACTCCAGCCATTTAAACTGCTCAAACCAATTTTTGTTGAATGCTCTTTGTTGAGCTCCAAACTGACTGAAGGGATATTGTGGGAGAAGAACCTGCTCTGGGCCACTTTCTGGAGTCCCTTAATCACACCCTGCTGTTTCACCTGCTGCCCCTTGCTCTGAAGTTGCATCCTCCTCTTCCTCCCTGATTTGGTCACTTTCTGGAGTCCCTAAATATACTGTCGTTCCCCCTGCTGTGAAGCTTCCTCTTCCCTGATCTCATCTGTGTGACAAATATATAATATCTTATACTATAACATACATAATATTATGATATAATTACAGTATGGCCAGTCATCATGATACAAGGGTGTTACAATTTAAGAAGGAATGCATCATCATCTTGACATAGGCGTTTTTAAATTATATTCATTTAGTAATAGAGTCCTGAAACCATGACGTAGCGTTGCCAAGGCAGCAATTTTACTGGATCTAAACAAATCAATCTACCATTAGAAATCACCATAGCGGTGGCTTTCTTAATATATTTCAATCATTTTACAATGTTTCTAAGACGTTAGTATATTTTTTTTACACTGTAGGAATCACATAACACAACATATATTCATACCAACACAGTCAAATTTGTGACTACAGAGTTTTATTTTAGCATGGGTTTCCTCCGTAAAAGAGACCTGCATGTAACTTCACAGCATGCGGTTAAAATCCTTAAATTCACGGACGTGTTTTGGCTATATTTTTTTGGCAAAAAACGTCGCTCTTAACAGCCGCCAGTCTTTGAGAAGACGTGAAATATCCACTGGAATTTTGTTTCTTTCTATTACACCTGCCAGGGAATCCGTGTTATGTGGCTAAGCTGCTGCCTAGCAGGTAAAACACGTTTAAATGGATATATTTATTTTTATTAGCTAGAAATGATGCCACATGTCTACATTCAATGCTATTTATGCCACTTCGAAAGTTTGTTTAGATCCAGTGATTCTGCCGTCATGGAAACGCTACGTCACACTTCGGGACTCAATTTAGCAAGACTATTCATAGGTTTCATCAGGTCCCTTTACATAAAATAAAATCAAACACCTAGATTATGAATGCTTGATTAATGCACTTATAGAAAGGGACCTGATGAAACCCATGAACAAAGTACTTTTCAGCTTGAAATAGCCTAGACTGCTCCTCTCAATATATCATTAATGTTTTTTGTTGTTGTTAATAATTAGTTAGGCAGCCAAAACTGCAAACAGTCCAGAAAAATGCTGTGCATGGGCAGAAAGTGGTCCAGCCAAATGAGATACTTAATCGAGATAATTTCACATGATTAATCCTACTCCTATTATGTGGGTTTTGTTTTCCACCAGCTGTGACACCGACATAGCATGTCAAATAAACTGACAACAAAACTAGGCTACTGTTTGCTAGCTAGCTCGGCCGCATGCAGGTTTGTTTAGAGTGGATGAAACCTAACCAGGACCTCGCAAAATTATGCTGTTTTCCAGATTGACCATTTAATAATAATTTTAATTTAAAAAAATCCCAGTTAAACAAACAACATAACATGACTAATATTTATGTGGACTCTTAGATTATAAGATCTGTGGTGGATAGGATATCAACAAGGTTTTAAGGTAGGCTAACCGTTAACATTAACTGTAACATTCTTTTGTGCAACATGTAACACTGAAAAGTTGACATGGGCAGATAACTGTTAATGGGTTTTCTGACATTTCAAAACAGTGTAGCCTAATTTATTACAAGACGAGGATCACTTTGTTTTGGGAGCTGGAATTGCCACAGTTTCTTCTTATTCTGCAGTAGTCTTAGCTAGCCTATGAGAGTACAGACTGAATTTGCCTTTTCCGCTGATGAACAAGGAGCTTTAACGTTAAGCATTTAGGGAGCTAGCCAAGTAGCCTAACTGACTGAAAGCTCTTAACGTGAAATCACCAACCTGGAACAACAACATCCGCCAGTTAACTGGGCGATGCTGTCGCTTGAACGGAGCTGGGTGGTCGTTTGAAAAAATGTCTAATATCCATAACGACCATTACAACACGTACACAAAGTGTATTATCACAGACTGTAAAAGTGTTTTGGAACACTATTTGATGCATAGATAGACTGCTATTCTATAGAACGTATAAGGGTTCGATAGGCGGATAGCCCAGAGACCTGTAACAAGTCAAATTATTTTTCAATATTGGGTTTTGAAAATAAGGGATATATTTGCTCAGTAATTTTGTGCACATTTTGAGCATTTTGTGACATTTATAGAGAAACCGAGGGGAAGTTATACTGCAAATAAGAGAGTTGTCTCTTATTTTTAAAACACTAAAAAAAAGATTCAGGGCTTTTGAAAAAAGATTCGGGGCTTCAGCCCCTAAAGCCACACACACTATCCGATAGTTGCTGCTACTGGAAGAAACTGGAATCCATGCATTTCCACTGAATTATTTTTGGAATCTGATCCCTTATCATACCTGTTCATTCTTACTTGTCGCTCGACTTGTCGTGACTAAATTCAAGATGGCTGCAAACGCTAAACTTCGTGAAGATACTGTCTGCATAAATCGTCTTGTAAGTAAACTACCAGTGCTTTTTCAAAGTTCTCAATGTCTCGTTTTAAATGTCAGGGCCCTCGGTAGTCTACCAATGAAGTGTGGAGATACATTGAGCCTCGTAAATGGTGTAAAACAGTGATTTATTTGCATGGCTAGCCCGATGCCGAAGCACCACCATTGAAAAAGCTGTTGGTAGCATCGGCTAACTAGCGCCAGATTTTGGAGTGCAGGGGACAAGCCGAGATGGGCTATGAGACATACGTTCACACTCGGTATCATGTTTCAACACACTTTAGGTCAATATCACACCGGAATTCTCCTTTAAAAAGGTTTGTGTACAAAGGTCCCTGTCCGTTGGTGATACCAGGGCTCTGACCTTCACGTTGGATCATGAGAAGGGTACTACTGGACAAGGGCCTGCGGGATTGGCAACCTCTTGATCACCTGCTGCATGAGCGAGTTGAGGTCGAGGAGCCACTCATTGAGCTGAGTGCTCTCCCTTGCCAGTGCGCGTTGAAAGAAGTGTGTTGAATTAACATGCCCCCTCACGTGGTGTGAATCCTACCAGCATGTTCATCGCTTTGTTCAGATATGAGCTCATTTACATAATGTCCGCCGAAAATACTTGGAAGGAAGTAGTGTAAGAGGAGTAGTGTAAGGAGTTCCAAATGTCAAGATATGTTTGTTCAGATATACAGCCCAACGTCTTGATATGTGCAGAACATGCAGACTTACACATATGTCTGAAAGCAGCTTTTGTCTCCATCTCCTCCTCCATCCCCAACTCTTGCAATTTTTGTGTATGTAAATGAGTGTGTGCATGTGTGTCTTTGCTTTTGTGTATATAGGGTAATTGTGTGTGTGTGTTTGTTTAGGTGCATTTTTGTGTGTGTGTGTGTGTGTGTGTGTGTGTGTGTTTGTTTAGGTGCATTTGTGTGTGTGTGTGTGTGTGTGTGTGTGCGTGTGCCTGAGTATTCCACTAAACCATGCTTTACTAAAACTAGAGATGCAGTAAATAGTTTGAGTATTTTTTTTAAGTGGAGTACTACTAGGCCTAGTGTATGTCGCTGCTTGTTGACATCTTATTTTCATGTAGCCTATGATCGCTAAATTTTGATTCTTTTTAATGTCGCAATTGGTTAACTCCGTTCAGGTGCGCTTGTGGTTCAGCTATGGGCACACAATTAGCAGCAGGGACGTGCGGTGATGAGTGCTGTTTATGTAGCCTAAGGAAGTGACAATTTTGTTTTTACCCCAATAATGTTCGAATGACTGGATAAAAAACCTAAGAACAGTTGCATGTAGTGATGCACGATATATCGGCCGCCGATATAATATGGGCCGATATGGTCATTTTTTTTTACACATCGGTATCGGTCCGATGTCAAAATAGGGCCGATGTGAACAGGCCGATAATCATTCCTGTGTATTTGACGTGTGTGTAGCGATCCAAGCGTGTTATCTGTCTACACTGAATCCGTTAAATATGCCCTTCTATTGCATATTGCATATATTGCATATATTTCTTATTTAAAATAGCAGGGCAACAAGACTGACAGAAAGAAAACACTGGGCATCTGACAAAAGTTCTTTCAAAACGTTCCGTTGTATCGCGCTGCTTGTAGTCAAGTTGATGGCTGGCTTGCATGTCATGTCACGCCTAGCACTACATCTCTCGCGGTAGGCTAAATATAACTGTGTATCAGGCAGAATGTAGTTATATGGTCGTAATAGGAATTTAATAGGGCTGTAACGATATGCGATTCAAAACTGAAATCGCAACACTCATTTCCACAAACCTGTGTAGCGGTGTGAAAAGGCAGAACCGACAAACCCTTTCTAGTGTCTAGCAGTGCTTTGCAGCTTACGCGGCCGGATAAACAACACACATCTCCCGCTTTACTTGGCGGTAGCCTACGTTGCTTTCATTGTAGACTTTACCAAACAGTATAAACCCCCTGTTAACCTTTCCTGCTTTGTTTCAGACCGTAGTCAGAAACGCAGGGGAGATTCGTTATTCGAGGGCCGATGTTATAAGATAGAATAACGTCGGGGTCACGGTCCCATTTCTGATGAGCAAAATACACAAGCTGAACTTTATGGAGTTTTATTTCGGACAGTAACACCGCTCACACTGTGTACAGACTCCAACTTGAACTTCCACACTCTCTGCTCCAGTCGCATACATACAATTCCTCACTCTATCTCCCTCCTTCCCAGCTTCCCACACACACACACACACGGAGCTCTCTTAAAGGAGCCGCAACACCATTTTACAACACCCTTCTCTCTCGCTCACTCAATGGACACGCGCACTCGGCCAACGCAATCCAAATAAAACATTACAATCGTGAAAGCAAGGACTCATAGAAGACGACTAGCTAAATTACTATTAAATCTGCTTAGCAACATTAGCATGCTGCACATATTTGTTTAAAACTCTTGGTTTCAAGTTGACTGATCATCTCAATACCAATGTTTCCCAAAAGTGCCTGTACCAAGGAAAACAAGTATTACCTTTAAACTTAAACACACATGGGGAAACTGAACAGTCCAATCAGTAGACTATGATAAGCTAGCCTACTATGCTACTTTGTTTACAATATTTCTAGGCTTCAACCACACAGCTGAATTAAAGAGGGAGAGTTGTAATATAAATAGTAGGCCTATAGTGTGCCATACCTATAGGCTAATCTGCATAAAGTGCTGTCATAAATATCAGACATTCAGTATTCTCTCTTTTTATATCAGGATATAAAATAATACAGATATTCTATTATATTGTAATCCTCTGGTGTTCTAAGGTAGGCTATTGAAACGTTATTTAAAAAAATGCATTTTGGAAAATAGCTCTTTATTTGATTATCATAAGAATGTGTTTTCTATACAGATATATCGACATCGGTAAATATCGGTATCGGCCATAACAGCAAAATTAATATCGGTTATCGGTATCGGCCACAATTTTCACATCGGTGCATCACTAGTTGCATGCTTACATCTTGTGACAGTGCGTCTTCAGCTGTGCTTCATATTTGCCTCTCGTATCTTGCTTAATCACTTTTATCCATCATTACCAATTTGCAAATGATGGTGAATAACTACTCATTGTGAGATGTTAGTGCTGGGCGGTATGACCAAAAATGTATATCACGGTATTTTTCTAAATTCTTACGGTTTCAGGGTATATGACGGTATTTTTTTTTTCCATGCATAATCAGATGTTCACAGCATTTTCTACAGGTTGAGAGAGGAATTGCTGCAGTACATTGACTAAGGATGGTCTATTTTACTGTCATGATGTACTGTAGAATAACTCCACACTAGTGGTAACCCAGAGGTAACTTTTGCTTTTCATTTCTATCCCTTCTGTTGCTAAGGAGCCAAAATGGTGATTCTCTTTTAAGGATCATTTAAGTATGACTTTTGTCACAGTTATTCCTAATTTTGCCTTAGGAGAAATAAAACAAGCAAAAGATGAGACACATAGCAATGAGTCAAGTAGGAGCCACATAAGAGATATTAGTTTGAGAAGCAGGAGAAATACGGGAGATCTCTTATATGTTTGAGTGTAGTCTCACTCACAACTTCTTTCTCCTTAGGAGAAATAATAGAGCAAATAGTCACATAAGAGATATTAGTTTGAGAAGCAGAGGAAATACGGGAGATCTCTTATATGTTTGAGTGTAGTCTCACTCGCAACTTCTTTCTCCTTAGGAGAAATAATAGAGCAAATGAGGAGACATTGCAATGAGAAACTGTTGAGAAGTAGGAGTTACAATTGAGATATCAGTTTGAGGGTCAAAAAATAGGGCACTCCATAGCATTTCAAACTTTTATTTTATAAAACAAAGCAAAACAGTTGCACTTTAAGCAATGGGAGCTTACACAGTTGCACTTTAAAATGGAATTCAAGCAATGGAACCATGTTAATGCCTTGATATGTTCTTTTTTTGTGTATTATTTATTTTTTTGTGTGAGTGTGTATGTGAGTATTGTTTTTAGAAGCTGCACAAGCAAATTGTATTGTACGGACCAACTGCACAATGACAATTTAAGTCTATCTATAAATCATACAACATGGAGAAATAAACTAATAAACCATAACATAAACAAACTGAACTTGTGCCAAAGCATGCCATACTGTGTACAATGGTGGATGAAAGCGTGGGCTGGTCAATCTGCGTCTTTTATCCTGGTGGTAGAACCAACCAAAGGGAGGAGGGAGAGAAGAGCAGAAAATAAAACATTCTTAGTTTGTGAGCCACTTAAAAATGCAAAGTAAGACATTTGTCTGACCGTCTGCTTTCATAACTGTGGGAATTTTGATACAGCACAATGATCAGACACACCTTATTAATCACTTAAACACAGAATGGGGGACGTGATGGCTACCACTCACATTTGCTATATGTTGCCCCCTTCAAACAAACAGATCTTATTGATATATTTGTCAAGCTTAAACAAGTTTGCTGAATTCCCTCACCTCATCTAGTGAGTAAACTGTATTTTCAGACTAGGATTAACCCCTATCCATCTTACCGCTAGTCAAAACCTTGTTTTGGTTGGACTAAGCCTATTCAGTGTAAAAAAATAGGCATCTGAAAATAGCTTAGTTCAGAGTCCTGATGTCAAAAAAGGGCTTTTTTTTTGTCATCTGGAAGTCAGAACGCATAACAACTAAATGCAGTGTCGTCTTTTTTAGTTCTGATGTGTCTGATAAAATGTGTCATAACCTATACAAGTTATGGACAAGAAAGTAAAGCTGACTTAATATGGCAAAAAAGCCTTCGGTATCTTCTTTCCATTACAGGGTTTCCCCAGGTTTGACCACCCCAAATAAGACTAGACCTTTTTAAGACCACTTACATGAAAATTAAGACCTACATCACACCCATTATGCGGTTGTAAAACACCAGATAAAATCCATAATGACAATTAAAACAACACTTCCCCATGATGTGCTGTCCTCTCCTTTCGACATATTCATTGCTGCCGGTGCGAAAACCCAAAGTATTGTTTGCGCATACTCCAAGAAATTAGACTAGTGTAGTTGTCACGATACCAAAATTATTGTTTCGATACCAATACCACGTCAAGAATTTCGATACTTCTTTGATCATTTTTAAAAAATGTATTTGATTTGGGGGCCCCCTAGCCTGGAAAATCCAGACCCTGATAATCTAGAAAGATTAAGGGTCTGGCAAAGAGCAATGTAATGGCCCAACTCGAGGTGCGGCAACAAGCATGCATTTAAAAATCTCACTGCACGCAATTGAATAACACTAGACCATGTTTACTCTGAATGATTTCGGACTTCGACGCAATCGGATAACACTATGACCGATGTGTACTGTCCTCCAACGTTGCTGCGCTGTCTTCATCAGTTTAGCTGGTTCCCCGGAATGCAAGGGGAAAAAGTAACGTGCATCATTGCTCTTTGCCAGAGTGTCTCGCAGAGACAATTCCATTGTGCTCTCGCGAGAACTCTGGATTTCCAGGGTAGGGGCCCCCACCATCATCAGTAATATTGAATATAGTGTAATCATTCACACCAGTGGGCATCCTAGATTCTGCTTGACTCTTTCCACACACGGAAAACCATGGCCATATGTTTCTATTTTCATATATATTTCATATAAAGTGTACAGTTAATGTATAGTATTTTTTTATCTGCATAATTACTATTAATCTGCTTAATTGCTAAACATATTTAGTCATTTGAATACTTAATATTTATTTTTAAACTATTACACCTAGGCTAATTTTAATGTGGTGTGTAGGGCTAATTGAGTGCACATTGGTGGTGTGTAGGCCTAGGTGTAATTGAGTGCCTGTCACTTTAAGAAATACGTGAGTAATTACTGTAGCCTTCAGTCTTAAGGTTTTAGGCAATAATAGTTGCACATAGTGCATAAGGATATGTGGATGCAATTCATTGTTGTGTAAATGTAAAATAAAAAAACCTAACAAGTTCATAGAAGGGATCATGTTCAGTAATGATTTTAGCACTAATGACGTATGATATACATGACCTGAGCTAGCAGGATTAGTTAGCAAGGAGCTCTCTCCAGATGTAAAAGTTTGCAAAGGTTGCGCTGCCTATTTCCAAATGACATTAAAACCCAATAGTAGACCTACATCTCATAGCCTAGGTAGGTTAGCAACACAAACTTGAGAGGTGCAAGTGAGCAAATCAACTTGATATTAGCCTATTATTATGTGTTACCACAGAATCACTTAAGCTAAACTAGCAGCCATATCTCGCTGTTTATGGCACGATAGCTGCTCTGTGTGTGTGAGGAGAAAAGACGCACAGCCACAGGCTTGGGGAGGAGGCACTAGAAGCATGCCTTGTGCACACGAACAAGAACACGGTCATTCTTAAAAGTATTGCTACTAATAAAATTAGGTATTGTGACAACTGCTAATAGCTATTGCGACACTTTTGTAGTATCGGTACACTTTGCAACACTAAATTAGACGTTCTCTGACGTTACACGACCCCCTGTTGAATTTTCACATTGTTGTCGTTTCGTCAATCCGGCAAAGCAAAGACAATGACTCCAATATTACATCTAAATTAGCCCAAAACATTTAGCTCTGATCGCTCAAGAGACAGTGACAATTGAACAAAAACAAAATACAGAAAATACAGTATACACCATACAACAAATATTGTTGGAGAGAATCATTTTGGCCATGTCATTTTTTTTTTTACTTTTGATGTATGTTCAGCCCATCTTTTCGCCTCTATCATTTCTATGACAATGTGATTTCGTAGCTTTCGTAGCTACACAGTTTGACGTTAACTGTATAAAGGTTGAATAGTTTTAGTGCAATAGAGGCCTACTTTATAAAAAGCCCACCAATAATGCTCACCACAATTGGGAATAATTTAAAATAAGAGAAAATTACCCCAGCTTCATGGATGTTTTGGAACCTCCAGTCCTTGTAACAAAAGTCTTCTTGACCTTTGCGGATTCCACAGCTGTCCATCCGCAGAGCGTTCCACAGTGCATAACGTAGGCTGCAGATAAAAGGCAAAATCAATCTATCAGTGTGGTAATAATAGCTCTGAAACTGACAGTTCCAGTCATTAATTTTAATTAGCTGAAACGTGTTCCTTTCTGTTTCCCAAGTTAACCTTACACAAGGTTACACATCCTTGTGTACACATCCCTACGCAAGGAATGGTAAAAAATGAAGTTGTTACAAGCTGAGGCCAATGTTCCACTTACCATTGTGTGACAGTCTACATGAACTATTTATTGGTGTAGGGAATGGTTGTTTTTAAATAAATCATATTCCTTTTAATGTGATGTGTCTTTTTATAAAACCATCAACTGTGCATAAGTTAAGACAACCATGCTGAAATGACTAAAAGAGGAATACGATAAATCTGTTGGAAATTGATCTTAATGCCTCAATTAAAAAATGAGGAAAAAATCCAACCTTTAAACACACCAATATTCTTTTTGAATGAACCAGGTATATTAAATTAATAAATGTTATTCCTTAAAATACAGGGGGCATAAGTAAGGAACCCCCTATGTTAAAATCCCATAGAGGCAGGCAGATTTTTATTTTTAAAGGCCAGTTATTTCATGGACTCAGGATACTATGCATCCTGATAAAGTTCCCTTGGCCTTTGTAATTAAAATAGCCCCACATCACAGACCCTTCACCATACCTAGATATATCATGGTTTTATTTCAGTTAGGCTAATAGCTGGTTTGATTTGCATGCTACAGATTATATTAATTGCAAAATAAATGTTGACTGGTAAGTTATTCATGACTGCAGATGTTGACTTGCCTATTTCTCGATCCCTCGACCGCAGCAACGCTACTTCCTAGTTTACCTGGGTTACAAGAATGCCCTTTCACTCCTGTTACAATATGCTGCAATTTAGCAGGTTAAACAAAAGTGAGAATATATAAAAAATATACTTACCATTTTGGTGCGCTGTTTGTTCAGCAATTTGATCTGATGGTCTAGTGTAGTCTTCCAATTTTTTAAGAAGCTGTCAGCCTCTTTTCAGTGGTATTGAGCTGTAACCAGTTTAAACCAGTGGCAATAACGTTAGTTTCGTCATCTTGACTGACATCCCAATGACATTTTAAAATTCCGTGCATTTTGGCTACAGCATGGCTTAACACCATTCAAAACATACAGACTAAAGCTGTATAAGGCAAAGTAAGCTAGCAACGTTAAATTGTCTACCGTTAGCTTTTTAGACAAGCTGCACAGCCAGTGAGTGATGTAACTTACAAGTAGCTAACATTAAACTAGCTAGCTAACTTTATGTGCTGCTTCGTCAGGTTGTTCAATGATATAGAGTCTAAAAATATGTAAGAACGTTAGCAAATTACCAAAATGTTAATGTACCCTTTCTGAGTTTTCGTGGTGGCAAGTTCTGCACAATCCTTCACCCACACACCGTTTCACTTGGTTTCACTGGGCGCCAAATCTAACGTTAGACTGAATTCATTTTCTGGTAGGAGTCTTCTGCGTGCGAGTTTGCCACGTCCGACTGTCCTAGACCTCTGGAGTCTAACTTGCTCTCTCTAACTTGCTATCTTAATAGCGAGTTGAATCGCAAGTTAGTTCGGGGGTAGCAATAATCAAATTGTGCCGCCTTCACGTACCAGAGACGATAATATCCACTCGGAGGTTGAGGACAAAAGTGCGTTCAGGGAATCTCTCCGATTTCGTCGTCTTCCTGCGCGAGAATTTAACAGGTGATCTCCTTATATGGGCAAAGATGGTAGCTTTTTTTGTAGGCGAACTTCAGAGGTCTCTGTCAGAGCCTGGTGGTCACATCACATGGTTAGGCCTACTGTTTGCAAATGTGAACTTGAAAATATGTGCAATTAAAACAAATAAGCCAATGAAAAATCATTTGAGAATGTTTGTACCACAGCTAGAGCTCTTACAGACCAGACTAATTTATAAAACAAATTATACAAGTCTGAGTATTGTATAAGCCTTTGCTGAGATCTCTCTTGTAAATCAAAAAAGGGCTAAACTGAGATGACTAGAATGAGAACGGTTCAAGCATGTAAAGAGATCTCTTTTACAGAACTGATGGTGGAGGATCAGCCTGAGTAAAATATGAGATGTATAAATTGGACAACACTGAGCATTATTTAAAATATTGTTGAGATCTCATTTGTAGATTAAAGGGAGTCTACACTAAGATAACTTAACTTAACTTAACTCTTTTGCTCCAGAGACAAACCTGAGAAGCGGGAGACAAAAGCAATAATCTCATTTTTATATCACTATGATCTCATTATTGTCTAGGAGAAACAATTGAGAAAGAGAAGAGCTCTCATTTTAACATTTTCTTTCCTCTGGGAATAATGCAGTTTTGCATGGCCCCAGAAAATGATGCTGTTTACAAAGAGCCACTCGTGATTCTAATGAAGAATCTAATCAGAATGCAAAGACAATTGCAGTCAAAATACAGAACTTTTACTGTGCAAATTTCACAAACATCTTGTAGCCTATAAAACCAGTACAAAAAGTAGTGCAACTTTATACTTTTTTGAAAATTATACAATTTAAAATGAAACCTCTCTGCTAATATGCTTACTCTGTTAAATAGGCCTATCAGAAACATGCCTTATTGTTATTGTGTGGTTTACATGACGTTAGTGGTAGGCTAACGTTAACTTGATGTGGATGTCTTGTTAGCCTGCCATGAGCTTCGGTTCGGTTCGCTAGGCAAAACATTAACAAAAAAGTTCGTTTTGGTGCACTGATGACAGTCAGGATCATTTCTAACTAGCCAGCTAGTATTGCTCAGTGCATGTCTATCACATGCTTTACTTGCTACCTGGATAATTTCAGCGAATATTCTTAAGGTGAGATGAATGATAAGCTCATTAAACTTCACTGTGTTCGGTGGGTTGCTAACTAACGACATCACCTACTAGCCAGCTAGCTACAGCTGTTGAACAATCTCAATAGAATTTTCGTGACGGTAAATCCCTTTCAATGCAGTATCCCTTAACGTTTTTCCTTAACTAAAGAAACAATTTAAGGTATTCTGTGCAACACCCTTAAATAAACCTCTTATCTAAGGAGAAATTAAGCCTTAAGGGTCATACTTAAGGGGAAAAACGTCAGGTGTTTTGTGTTTACCCTCACTATGCCTCGCAGTGTCATCATGTGTGCGTGTGAAAAAAGTCCCGTCTGAAACACTGTCGCGCGGCGCAGCATTCCAAACGTTGTGTAATCAAATACACCGGTATGGCGGTATATTAAAAATTCATATCATAATGAAAATATACACCGGTATACGGTGTGAACCGGTATACCGCCCAGCACTATGAGATGTATTTCGTAATATTTTTATTTTAATTGGAAATGGATGTGTGCTGGTGCGTGTTCATGGATTAGAGAAGCAGGCTGTGTTGTGCACCCGCCCATCACTGTTGATAATGCGCTCTCAAAATAACATATAAACAACTCGCCATGGATTTCTGACCAGGTTTCTCTTGGTCAGTGGCGTAATGCGTTATTCAGTTCCAGTTGTTAAGTTCTGTCG
Source organism: Alosa sapidissima (assembly GCF_018492685.1). Taxonomy (NCBI): domain Eukaryota; kingdom Metazoa; phylum Chordata; class Actinopteri; order Clupeiformes; family Clupeidae; genus Alosa; species Alosa sapidissima. Next base: position 2,750,068 of record NC_055967.1, read on the forward strand.
GTTACGTAATTTGTTTACGCCGCCATCAACGAAAAAATGAATGGCGAGAATTTCACAGAGACTGATGAGAGTAGGTTTAGGGTGTCAGAATACACTACACATTTTACTCCATTTGAAATAATCAACTACATAAGAAAGCTAAACCGATTGAATATTAGCGATCTGTACAATGCCCCAGGTGTACTTTTTAAAAACATAGAGGACAACTTGTCGATAGCCCTGTCAGCGCTCGGTTACCCAGACATCTACAACTATTTAATTAACTTCCCTTCGTCCTATTTCCGTGACTCGCTGAAGTCGTATAAAAGTCTAGAAGGATACAAGTGGATACACACATCAAGAGGTACCGTGAATACACAGGGGAAATGCCTTGGCACTGGCCTTGGCCCAGGAACTCCATAGCACCCCCTTATGTCACTGTGACTTGTGGTTTGCATATAGTTTTAGATACACACACCAAATTTGACAATCAACAATCAACTTTTGTATTAACATGCCATTAGCCATGCCCACAGGAAGTGAGGTAATTGAGATTTTGTGTGTTGTGGACATGATCAATTTTAACGTACTCCTCCTAGACGGTTGCTCCGATTCATGTGAAAGTTGGTATACATGATGCCAATATGCTTCTGATTCTAAATGGAGAAGCTTTTTTTCATATGTTGTAATTTGACGAAATGGCGAAACTATGAATTTTGATACCCTTCCACAAAAACAATAAATGTGTCTTAATTCACCATGCATGGCTTGCAATGTTTTAAATTTAACAGGTTATTGAATACCATGGTAATGACAATATTCACAAGCCCATAATCCATATTTGCCATAGTGCCACCCACTGGCAACAGAAGGAATGACAAGAACACTGATGTCACGTGATAGATTTGAACGTACTCCTCCTAGACGGTTTGTCAGATTCATGTGAAATTTGGCAAATATGATGGCAAGAGGACGCTGATGTTAAATCGCGAAGGGAGTTTTGATATGTTGTAATATGTTATGATTTTAATATCTTACACATAAACAGGAAATGTGCCAGAAAGTCAAAGTGCATTGAATGAACAGTCTGAAACTTCTCAGGTTAATAGATATTATGATTAAGAGAATATCCAGAAACCCTATTGGCCTCCCTGGCATAGCGCCACCACCTGGCCAAACAGGAAATGTGTCAGAAATGGGCAATGCCTTAACTGATTTATTTGAATCTTGGTAGGTATAAAATATTGGAAATCATTATTGTGATGATATTCACATGTGTAATTCAGATACCTAGCATAGCGCCACCATCTGGCTAAGCATGAAATGTGCCAGAAATGTTCTATGCTTTGAATAAATGGTCTGAAACTTAACAGGTTAATAGATATTATGATTACGATGATATCTAGACACCCAATGGGCCTGCCTGGCATAGTGCCACCACCTGGCCAAGCAGGAAATGTGCCAGAAATGGACAATGCCTTAAGTGATTGATCTGAAAGTTTACAAACATTTTGGATATCATTATTGTGATGATATTCACATGTGTAATTTCCATGCCTAACATAGCGCCTGCCACCATCTGGCCAACCAAAAAATGTATCAGAAATGTTCTGTGCTTAAAATGAATGATCTAAAATTTCTCAAGTTAATAATGATTATGATGACACCCAATGGGCCTGCCTTGCATTGCGCCCCCACCTGGCCAAGCAAGTAAATGTGTCAGAAAATAAAATACAACAACAAGTAGCACACGCATCAAATATGTACATTTCACAAATGCACCACGTCGATGCTTTGTTGGATTCTGACATGTCACGGGTTGCGGCCCGCAGGTGCTCGGGCCCGCCATTGCCGCTTGCGCCTATATTTTCAGGTTAGTTTGCAACAATGTACAAGTTTAACCAAAGTCCTTAGCAGCTACCTAGCTAGCGAACATCACTAGCCATTCCCATTCACTTTCAGTTTATTGTGCTAACGTTAGCTACCTAGCTCGGTTAACAGGCAAAATTAAATGATTTATTCCATGTCCGAAAGTGTGTTTCATTGGCATCACACACAAGCAATGACAAAAGAGAAAAGTTTATGTAATGTTTTATGTTTATGTTTGAACTAGGGTGATGGTAGTGTAGTGGTTAAGGAGCTGGGCTAGCGTGCAGTAGCCTGAAAGTTGTCGGTTCAATTCCCGGCTTCCACCGTTGTGCCCTTGAGCAAGGCACTTAACCCCAAGTTGCTCTGGGGACAATGTGATGCCTTGTAATATAGCTGACATATTATGAAAAGGGAGTCAAAGTCAAAGTCTGCTTTATTGTCAATTTCTTCACATGTCAAGACATACAAAGAGATCAAAATTACAAAAATAGTGCAAAAGTCAGGCCAATAAACGGCTGAGGTAGTTCTGTTTGACCTAAGTATGCAAGTGGCATAGTGGTGCAAGTTATGTAAGAGCAGCAGAAGTGTGTTCAGAAGTGTTTTCAGGACAACAGGACAACAACAACAAGTTGCAAAGTGTGCAAGTGTACAAGTGGAGTAGTGCAAGGCAGCCATTGTGGGTCCAAAGTCCAGGATGTTATGTAGCTGAGGGTGGAGGGGTGAGAGGGGGGAGACAGTTCAGCATCCTAACAGCCTGGTGTACGAAGCTGTTGGTGAGTCTGGTGGTGCGGGAGCGCAGGCTTCTGTACCTCTTCCCAGAGGGCAGTAGATCAAACAAATTGTGAGCGGGGTGACTTGCATCACTCACAATTGTGGTCGCCTTGCGGGTGAGGTGGGAGGTGTAAATGTCCTTCAGGGAGGGGAGTGAAGCACCAATAATCCTTCCAGCTGTGTTCACTATGCGCTGCAGGGCTTTCCTGTTGTATTCACACAGCGATACAGCTGGAGAGGATGCTCTCAATGGTGCCTCGGTAGAATGTGGTCATGATGGCTGGTGGAGCACTTGCTCGCCTGAGTTTCCGCAGGAAGTAGAGGCGGCGCTGGGCTTTCTTCGCCAGTGATGCAGTGTTGGTGGTCCAGGAGAGGTCTTCACTGATGTGCACCCCCAGGAATTTGGTGCTGCTCACTCTCTCCACCACAGCACCGTCGATGGTCAGTGGCAGGTGTTGGGTGTGACCTCTCCGGAAGTCAACAACAATTTCCTTGGTCTTGCTGACGTTCAGCAGGAGATTGTTGTCCCTGCACCACGTGGTCAGAAGGTCGACCTCCAACCTGTATTGAGTCTCGTCGCCCTTGGTGATGAGACCCACCAGAGTTGTGTCGTCAGCAAATTTCACTATGTGGTTGTTGCTGTAGGTTGCAGTGCAGTCATGCGTCAGCAGGGTGAAGAGCAGGGGACTGAGCATGCAGCCTTGGGGGGGGCCCCCGTGCTCAGTGTGATGCCGCTTGAGATATTGTTGCCAACACGTACTACTTGAGGCCTCTGACAGAGGAAGTCCAGTAGCCAGTTGCAGAGGTAGGTACTGAGTCCCAGTTTGTCAAGTTTGCAGATGAGTTGTTGTGGTATTATGGTGTTGAATGCAGAATTGAAGTCTATAAACAGCAATCTCACATATGAGTCTCTTTTTTCCAGGTGGGTGAGGGCTGGGTGGAGGGCAGAGCAGATTGCATCCTCTGTGGACCGTTTGGCTCGGTATGCAAACTGGAAGGCGTCCAGGGTGGGGGGGAGAATGGATTTGATGTGTGACATGACAAGCCGCTCAAAGCACTTCATGATGATGGGTGTCAGTGCCACAGGGTGGTTATCATTGAAGCAGGATGGAGCAGTTTTCTTTGGCACAGGTATGATGGTGGCAGCTTTGAAACATGATGGGACGATGGCTTGCTTCAGGGAAAGAAGTCAGTGTTAAAGATGTCTGTGAAGACATCCTTAAGCTCCTCAGCGCAGTCCTTCAGCACACAACCTGGGATGTGAGTCCCTCCTTTTCCCCAAACTGCCTGACCGTAGCATTTAGACTGACTATTTCTCCTACACACACAAATACTCACTATTATAATCACTCCCTGCAATTGGGTAACTTGTTCCCTGGTTGGGAATGGGGATTGGGAAATGTGTATGATTGTGCGGGGTGGTTTTATCCCCATTTTAATGATCGATAGATACTTTATTGATCCCCAAGGGGAAATTCAAGAATAAATAACGGTATTGTAGTGTTATTATTTAATTATGAATATTTAGTTAGTAGTGATCTGTGTTAAATTTTGTTTCCAATGTATGTTTAAGTTTGTCAATGTATGTATTGTGCACGTCTGTTTGTATGGGAGCTGGATAACCCCCACCCCTCAGTCATAATGGTATGGCCCTTAGTTAATTGGTTGGCTTTAAAAGCAAGGCTTTGGTGAAAGAAGTCGGGTGAGAGAGTGTAAAGAGAGGTGCTGTGTGAGAAGTCTGGACAATACAGAGTTGAGAACTGTGACTGCTAGTGCTTAACAAACCGGTTGGTTGAATTTTGTTTTGTTTTGTCAAGTCTATTTGTTTGCACTGTTTTCGCACTGTAAATAAATCAGCACTTTTCACCAAAATCCATGTTTGCTTGCTGTGTCTTCACCCCATCATCACTTCACCTCAGTGAGTCCTAGCCGCTCATCCTGTGTGTGAGTATGGACCGCAAGGGCCGTATTTTCACACATGACTTTTTCGTCATATGGAATGCCTTTGGAGAACGATGCACCTATTGTTTGGGTTTGGCATTGGTGGACATGAGGAGGACATTAGAAGTTTCAGCCATTCTTCATTTTGACCTGGGTGGTTTTTCAAATGATGGTACAAATTTGTCGTACTGCTACCTTTTGTGACGACTCGTTTATTGCAAATTTTGTAGATTGCCATTTTGTGGTTCCACGTCATCCTGGTGAAATTCAAAAAACGGCCAAATGATTGACCCTTGTTATTTGTTTTTGGAACCAATTTGTCCGCTTCCATTTTCCTATGGAAGTCGCTCACTGATTATTTTCGAACAACAGCGAACACGGTTGCTTTGGCGCTTTCATTTTCAACTAAACTTCCATAGTCTACATAAGACGTCACACCCTCTTCTGAAAAGACTGCTCTAGATTGGTTGGTAGGTGTGTGACGTGATTTTTTTTTTCAATTACTGAGAGGGAGAGAGGGCAAATGGAGAAATAGGAAGACAAACATGTTGTTGCTTCAACAACAAAAAGATAACAGCAAGTTAAATACTCAGTGTTTGCGATATAACAACTAACACACGTTCGCACATAGAGTATATTCAACAACAAAAAGATAACAGCAAGTTAAATACTCAGTGTTTGCGATATAACAACTAACACACGTTCGCACATAGAGTATATTCGGTATATCGCCCAGCCCTACTATGAAAATTCATGCTCAATACTGCTACTAGTGGAGGGTGTACAAAATAGATGTCATTTAGATACCCAAAAGCTAACTGTAGACAGAGGAGAAAATTCTATTTTACTAAAAAGTAATCATTTTAGTAATAATTCTATATTAGTAAAAAGTCAAAATCGTCAGAAGTGAAGATGCATTGTTTTCATCCGACAGTGACGTGGCAGTGTAGCATGGGCGAAGAAATACAATTTTGAAGTTAATCCAAATCACTCAGTGGATTCATGAATTTGGTTTCATGTTCAGAAAAGCTATGCTACCAATTTCACCTTGGAGATCTGCACTCTATAAGTGCCCTTATCATTTAAAGAGGCAGTGCTGGAGCATGTCTTTCAAGTCTATTTTCTTGTGTGTGTGCACCATAGTAGTCTATGTGGAAGTGTGTTATTATTTGCAATGACGGCATTAAAATATCATTCCCCCCTATTTTGAGTCTTGCCAGTTGTTTAAAAAAAGCAATTTGTTTCAAAGTGAAGCAATACCCCTTAAGCCATTGTTAATGCAAAAACGGTCTAGTTCAAAACCTCTGCAACTAAAGTAATTGATCACTGTTTTTTTATGTGAGTTGTTAATGCAAATTGTTTTTCCATAAATATTTTCTCTATTCTTTTTCTTCCTTGTAGGTATGCAGATTTAGTCGACAGCATAAAAAAGAAATTTGCCATGAAACGTGGGCATTCCGTGTTGGAAGATGGTGTTAGTTTGGAGGAAAAAACAAAGAGAGCCTTTCAGAAGCCAAAGGATTGAGATGACACCTGATAAACTTTTTTTTGTGTGATCATACATTAGCTTATTTGCCTTTTTGTAAGTGTGGCCATTTTATTTTTGTGGGCCTGTTTTGTTATTAAATTGTTTGTTTGTTTTGTCTAATAAAAAAAAACATATAACTCTTATAATGTCAGTTTTTGTTTGAGATCAAAAATTGTGCCTGTATAACACAATGGAAGTCTGGGTCAAGTGTGTAATCAAGCTATACCTTTTCATGCTACAGCTCAACTCTCACATTTCAGAGGTTACACGGTTTCTAAGCTAAAACATTTTTTGTCACATACAGCAAACTTCAGTCTCTGTAGACAGCCCAGGCTCCTAAAATGGCAACAAAAACAGCCTGGTACAGCATGGACCATGAAATATGACAAACGTTTCCAGCCATTCACTGAAGAGATGCACTCTCAGGAGAGTTCCAATTGCACGGGAGGGAGGTAGGGAGGGGCGGGCTAGCTAGCTCTCTGTTTTGTTTGAACGTCAACACCTTGAACGTCTTTAAATGCTCGATCATTGCTTTTGTATATATTTACTTTTACTATATTTTTCTTTTTGCAATTTTAAGTTTATTATGACCGCCACTAGAGCTTTTCGGTCACAATTCCCAGGACACCAAAACACCAGGGCACATGCAACTTAGTGGGCATGTAGTGTGAAAGTAACATTTAAGAGTGGCCCAGCCAGAGTCAAGACCTCAGTTCATAAAAAAGTGAGCACAAGGCCAGAGAGATGCCAACAAATCTTTCCTGCCTCAAAACCTGGATTGCTGCTAAAAAGGTGTGATCTACAATCATTGTGGAGACATGGAGAGGCTTGGTAGGTATTATAAAAAAAAATTGAAAGCTGTGATGGCAAATAAAAATGTTTCCATTGATTATTTAAAAAGGGTATGAATCATTTTGGACACCATTTTTCATAAAAATGTAAAAAAGACAAAAACGCTTATTTTTCTGATTCCATGTTTCTACCACATTGTCGGATGAATTTTCTAGGAGAAGTGCACCAAAATTGATAATTTGTTCTTGTGTCAAAAATGTGCAAAATCCAAAATACCTCTTGTTGGGCGTGGCTAATGCAGTGTACATCGAGAGTTGTTCATCTTCGGGAGTTCTGCATGCCTACCCGATTTTGAGTGTTGCTGAAACTTTTTTATTTTTTTTTATTTAAACTTTATTTTACCAGGAATAATCCCATTGAGATTCAGAATCTCTTTCAAGGGAGTCCAGGCCAAGACAGCAGCATAATAGTTCCATATTAAAATATACAATGTAAAACAGACAACATAAAACAGAAAAAGACAGTATGCAAATTAACATAATTTCAACATGATCACCAGCTGCGCTCAGTAACAGCACATGTCCATTTATTACTCAAATAGTCCTTTATCCTAGTTTTTAACTGTGTCATTGTTGGTAGGCAGTCTAATTTAAAATGATTTCTGCAATTTCAGGATGAGGGTGCAAAAACTAAAAAGGCACTTTCACTGAAGACAGTTCGGGTAATGTCATACATGATTTGCCCACATGATCGAAGATTACATTTTTCTGGTGGTGACTTTAGGAGTCAGGAAAGAACACAAGTAAGGCAGTTCACACAGAATAGCCTTATAAAGAAAAATATACCAATGCTCCAACCTGCGATTGTGCAAAGGCCAACCAACACTCTCATACAAGCTACTGTACAGTGATGAGTACGAAAACCAGAATTAGTTATAATTCTTAGAGCTGCATGGTATAGGCCTACTGAATCCAGCATTTTCAGAGAAGATTGATTTGCATGCATGTATAAAATATCACCATAATCCAGTATTGCCAGAAACGTTGCTTGTATAAGTCTTTTTCTCGCACTAAAAGAGAAACAGCATTTGTTTCTTTAATAGAAACCCAACTTTACTCTAAGTTTTTTTGTTAGACACTCTGCTTGAAGGACAAACTACATTCCGACCACGAGACTCAGTGAAATAAGTGGGTGCTATGTAGTCCCTGGGCTTATGGATTAACATAACTTGTCAACAAGTATGCTACATCAGTTCATTTGTGTGCCACTATTGGCATAAAATCATGTCTACAGCCTGCACCGAAGGTGCAAAGCCCTATTGTTTCTGTACAGATCATTATTATTATAGATGGTGTTATCCTGCTCCCATTGTGTTTTTGCCTTCTCTTACTGGGGACCAAGCAGTAAAGCTGCAGTATTTCTACCCTTCTAACTTACGTTTTGTTAATTAATCAAATTTTGGGTGTTATGTAAGGGACAACGGCTGCCAAGGTGTCCCAATACGAATTAATGGATGATGCAGAGTCAAAGAACTCCACGATGCACAGCGGAGTGGAGTTTCATCCGGCAAGTCCATTTTATTCCACCAAAGAATCAACCATTTTCAAAATTTTAATAACCTCACCAGCTGTTTTGTTATTTTGTTTGAATGAGTAAGCAATATGAGTAATTTGGGTAACACTTTATTTTAATGTGTCGCTGTTACAGTGTACCTACTTAATTACGTACAGTGGTACAACCTGTGTAACAACATGTACTATCAGGTACTATCATTGTACTTGCATTATGTATTTGTGGGTACCTACATATAGTTGTTACATTGTAATACTGAGTGCTTTTACAAAACTTTGCCAATTTGCCTACATTTTCATCAGAGGCAGAGCTGACCTGAGACCTGCTGGATGGGGTAAATCTGGTCATGATAGATTTGATATACAAAGCATTCTTAGCTCCAGTCAAGGCCTCATTGTCTTCAGTACATGTAACAGCTGTGCTGCTACAACCTTGTTACTCTTTGATACAGTGAAATAAACCTATTAAGTGTACCAGTTAATTACTTACATGTACATATGACATGTATGTTATGTCTTCGATGTCTTGGAACAGGTCTACTAATTCACTACATAGTACATATATCAACTGTGTTGGTACACACTTATTGCTCTTTGATACAGTGGCATAAACCCATTAAAATGAAGTGTACCAGTTAAGTACTTACAATTACATATTACATGTATGCTGTGTCATTGGTGTCTAGGAACATGTCTGCCATTACCCTACATACTGTAGTACATGTATCAACTGTGTTGGTACACATTTATTACTCTTTTGATACAGTGGAATAAACCCATTAAAATAAAGTGTACCAGTTAAGTACTTACATCTACATATATACATCCTGTCAATGATGTTATGCATCCTGTAATTGATGTGTTGAAACGTGTCTGCTGTTACACCACACAGTACATGTGAATTAGTAGACCTGTTCCAAAACAAGACCTGTTCCAGTTTATTCCACTGTATCAAAGAGTAACAAGGTTGTAGCAGCACAGCTGTTACATGTACACTGAAGACAATGAGGCCTTGACTGGAGCTAAGCATGCTTTGTATATCCCATCCAGCAGGTCTCAGGTCAGCTCTTTGCCTCTGATGAAAATTTAGGCAAATTGGCAAAGTTTTGTAAAAGCACTCAGTATTACAATGTAACAACTATATGTAGGTACCCACAAATACATAATGCAAGTACAATGATAGTACCTGATAGTACATGTTGTTACACAGGTTGTACCACTGTACCTAATTAGGTAAGTACACTGTAACAGCGACCCATTAAAATAAAGTGTACCAGTTAAGTACTTACATCTACATATATACATCCTGTCAATGATGTTATGCATCCTGTAATTGATGTGTTGAAACGTGTCTGCTGTTACACCACACAGTACATGTGAATTAGTAGACCTGTTCCAAGACAAGACCTGTTCCAGTTTATTCCACTGTATCAAAGAGTAACAAGGTTGTAGCAGCACAGCTGTTACATGTACACTGAAGACAATGAGGCCTTGACTGGAGCTAAGCATGCTTTGTATATCCCATCCAGCAGGTCTCAGGTCAGCTCTTTGCCTCTGATGAAAATTTAGGCAAATTGGCAAAGTTTTGTAAAAGCACTCAGTATTACAATGTAACAACTATATGTAGGTACCCACAAATACATAATGCAAGTACAATGATAGTACCTGATAGTACATGTTGTTACACAGGTTGTACCACTGTACCTAATTAGGTAAGTACACTGTAACAGCGACACATTAAAATAAAGTGTTACTGTAATTTGCATGAGTAAGCAATATGTACAGGTTGAATTTAAGTTATAGGCCCCCTAAAGAATTGATTTACATTATAATAACGTTTCCAAAATCATTTTGATGGCACATAAAGTCTTAACAGGGCGAACAGCATTTTTGCCGCGCTCTGAGCAGGTCGCATTGCTTCAAATATAGACTGTGTCTCAAATCGCGTACTTCTGCACTTACAATACCTAATTTGAGTGCATGAGGGTGTTCACACTGAAAATTACAACAACACGAAGGGTGCTGCAAGTCCCCGGATGGTGCACTCATAACGGCAAAAAGCTGAGTGTGGAACGCTGAACACTTTTCGCCCTCAACGGACGCCATCTTGGCCAAATAGCGGAAGGGGAGGGAGCGTGGTAATCGTGGTTGAGAAAGCTGAAGCAGCAGCCGTGGAAAACACACTTTACAGAGGTACAAGCAAGTTATAACATAAACGGTTCATGTTTTGACACAGTATGACCATATCACTGTCGAATTGAGGGCACCAATAAAGTTATTTAAATGTTGTGTTCGTCATTTCCGTGAAGTGCACGGAGTTAGTGTTTGATATGAGACAATACTATCAAAGATCCTTGATTACTCCGCTTTAACCCTCCACTGTTAAAATTTGTGCACTCCGCCAGTAAACACACAGTGCACATAAGGTGCTACACGAAAGTGTACTCACGAAAGTACACCAATTGAGACAGAGTTGGACTTAAGTTGCTGTGCCGGGTTGGCCTGTGCCGATAGCTAGCATGCTAGTTAACCTTCGGGTGCTTGCAAATAGGATGACTGCCAAACCACAACAACTGTGTGATCGTGAACAGTGTTGGGGTCATTACTCAAAAAAAAATAATGAATTACACATTACTCTCTAGGCTACTGTAAAAAAAATGTAATCCCTTACATTACTTTACTCTCTATGGAAAGTAACATGTTACATTACTTTTTAATGTATTAATTAAAGAATAACATTTTTTATTGTTAATATAACCATCAGGGAACATTCCAAAAGGTTCCCTAGTGGCACAAAACTATACCTTTGGGGAACGTTAGTTAAAGGATTAAAAAATGTATCCTTAATATGGGGCGTGCCACGATTAAATGAGTCCAGTTCGACAAAAAAAAAAAAAAAATGGGTTTATTGGATATTCATAATTCACAGACCTTAGGTTTTAATTTGTTCAATTCCGTATAGCCAACCCAGAGATATTGGCCAAAATGTGAAAGCTATCTTTATCTCAAAAAAAAAAAATAAGTTTTGAGAAAATCAGCTTTAAAGTTTGTGAAGTGTAAATGTGCATATTATGTATATTTCCTCTCAACCAATCACCACAAGACTATGCATCCTGATGAAGTTCCCTTTGCCTTTGGAATTAAAATAGCCGCAGTGCTGTCGCTGTCAATCTCTGTTGTACATTCTCCAAAGAAATCCGTAGCCAAAGGTCGAATTGATTCAGAATCCGAAAACATCCGAACACACAATCCGAAACTTGTGAGACATTCGTAGTTAACTAACTTGCTTGAATGAAGCCGAGTTCAATGCCTAGCCAGCACCAGTTGTTAAGGTCATGTAAAAAAGATGGGACAGCGCTTCGCATCTTTTTTTTAAACCCAATCCATGTTTATACAGGTCATGTAAAAAAAAGGTGAGATTACTTGACAGCAGCATTTAAGCCCAACCATGTCAACCAATGTTTATAGCTATATAACGTAACATTATGAAATCTGCATTTACTCAGACATCATATACTTCTAATCAGCACCAGTGACAGAAGTCAAGTCATGTACAAGTCACAGTCATCATAACCTACAATAAGCTAGTCAATTCAATGTCCTGCCACCATCTGTGGAGCTTACAGACAACATTAATTAACATTGGGTTCTGTATGCTATCCCTTTAACTACCTGCTCAACCGTTTGGTAGAGCACACTTTAAGACACCATATCTTACCAAAAAATCCAACTGTTTTGAGTTTAAACATATGGAGCCATATCTACCACTTGAGTACTACATGTTAGGCTCAGTACCTCTGTAATGTCGAAGGCCACACCTTCTCATCATACGCGATTTAAGAAATTAATTTACGTGATTCCGGTCATATTTTGTGGAGTCACATCTACCAAGTTTTTAAAAGTAAAACTTATTTTTCTTCATTATTATGTTAAAATGTTAAAAAAGTGGAATAACACATGTATTAACTTACATTAAAATATATACATATTTTCATGGTCAAATAACATGCTCAACCAAACGGTTGATAAGTCAGTTTAAGGTAAAAGTCAGGGGCCGGTTCCCCAAAACGTTCTTATCGCTAAGTAGTTCTTAACCTATTCCTTAACCTCTCTCTTAACGTTATGGCACAATTCCCGACACGTTTGTATGCTAAGTATATCTTCTGTAAGTCACACGAAGGTTGCTCTGGACCATTCGTAAGCTTCTCTTAGCGTTGTTTGAGCTCAAGACGCTAGTCGTCGCCACTGTGCAGTCTTTAGAAATCAGCGCAGCGCAGTACAAGTCGAACTATGGTAGGCTATGTTGACAATGTTGTGGCTCAACGATGATTTTATGTTATGGAAATTTTAAGACTAATAATAAAATATGTTCACAATGAATATAGGCCTATTTATGAAGTTTACTTTATTTGGTATCAGAACTAATATGGTGGTGATGTCATTATGTCATTAAAGCGTTCAAAATGTCATTAAAGCGTTCAAATTGGCAATCACTTTTGATAATTAAAAGCTGGCAAACACTTTGGCTCTAAATGGCTAAGATCTATAAATGGGTAAGCATGGTGGTGTCCAGTAAGCGACCAACTATGGCAGCGATTCAACGTGTTGAATCAAAGACGGCGCTGGCCGGGGAGCCGTTTAGTCCATGTCAATTTCTTTATTTGCCACAACTTCAGCCCTTTTGATATTATGCCTGACGTGGCTATATTAAAAAAATGTCGCCTCCCAAGACAACTCATTATGGAGCAGCTGGACCTTTTCAGACCTGCGCTTGCCAGGCTAACACGGTGGAATTTTGCTTTAAGCCCTGAAGTCCAGCTACTTGCAGCGATAAGGTTTTTTGCTAGGTTTGCTTTTTTTAGGTAGTTTCATCAAGGTCGTGGGAGAGGGCTACGGCCTAAGCAAGACCTCAGTGTGGAGGTGCGTCCACACTGTCACCAACGCCCTTCTGCGCCATGCCGGGGATTACATCCGGCTGCCGGCAACACGTCTGGAAGTCTAGGAGGTGCACCAGGGCTGTCATGCCATTGCTGGCATCCCCAGAGTCTTGGGCCTGGTGGATGGCACACTCATCCCTATCGCCAATCCATCAGTGATTGACCAGGCGTATATATCGCAAAAGGGATACGCGGCCATAAACGTGCAGGTTATAGTGGACCATAGGGGTGTGATCTCCGATGTGGTGGCAAGGTGGCCAAGCAGCACCCACGACAGTTTTGTCTGGGCCAATTCTGCCGTGGGTGAACAAGCAGAAAGAGAGGGGTTTGGTCAGAGCCTGTTCTTCGGGGATAGTGGATACCCTCTGAGAACATACCTATTCACACCGCTGAGCAACCCACAGACTCGGGCTGAAAGAGCCTACAATGTTGCACACGTTCGCACACGCAACGTTGTCGAGCGTGCAATTGGCATCTGGAAGCTGCGCTTTCGGTGCCTGCACAAGTCGGCAGGAGGACTGCGCATGAAGCCTCACAGCTGTTGTGCAGTTACGGTGGCAACGGCCATACTCCATAACATGGCTGTGCGCGGTGGCGCACCTATTCCGGAGGAGGAGGAGGTGGAATCGGATGAGGAGGAAGATGGAGAGGTAGAAGTTGAGGTCCTCTATCCTCCACAGAGGGCTGCCCTGCATGCTGCCGGGGCTGAGGCAAGGCAGCTTTTGATTGCAAATGTTTTTGGTTGAGTTACATTTTCTTTTTGGATTAACTTGCTGAGCTATCATTAGCCATCATCCATAATTGAATGGACTTTTCTTTTGATTGGTATTATGATGGAATTTTTAGTTTTCTGAAAAATAAACGGGAGTTCCAAACCTTGCATCCATTAAATGTTCTGTGTGTGATTCTAATCCTTTAAACCTTTACTCTCATGCCATTGTGTCCATTCCATAAGTGCTCTATGCCAGTGGTTTTCAAAGTGGGGGCCGCGAGGGGGTGCCAGAGGGGCCTCAGCAAGTTGGAAGGAAAAATAAAAGGAACTAATAAATACATTTGACATTTTTTAAATATACCTATTACTATGAGGGTTGTTATACAATGCCATTATAATAATGTCTCGCATATCTGAACATTATATTTTCCATGATAATGACTGAGAATAATAGTAGAGTGATAGCTCTCATATAGCAGAAAGCCCCAAATGCAGTTTTTTCACACTGTATGTTCCATTGCGAAGTGCTTGTGGCTAAAATAATTATTAGGATTAGCTTAATGTGTTTTTGCCGTAGTGTTGTCGATGGGTTTTAATAACACATCAAGGGGGTCCTTGGCCAGAACCTAGTGGTATTTGGGGGGCCTTGTCATGGAAAAGTTGGGGAACCCCTGCTCTATGCAACGCCAATCATTGACATGCGTCACTTAAGGTTGGCGAAGGAGCCTACACGTTAGAATTTCTGAGTCAAAAGTTGACATATGCCCAAACACATTGCTGATACATCTTCATTCATTTGTTGGCCATTGAACGCAAGTCACATGGTTGTCAGAGGATTCCCTTTCCGCTGCTTTGCCTCACACATAGCCTTATGCGTCGTCAAACACACAGATAATGTCCATCACAAACTAATGTCTTTACACAGCCTCTTCAAACGAGCCTTTATATTTGAATGTGCACTTAGATTGACACTGCTTAATTTCCTTGTGGATAAATAAGGTATCTCATAGATAGAACAAGATTTTACGGTAGGTTTCCAATGGCAATAGAGAATTAGTTGTTGACTAATTAAGGATGACAGAATGACATACAATCTTGTTGTATTTTTAGAGGCCGTTTACACGACACCGCCGGGTGGATTTTCTCTTACCGCTTTCACACCTTTAACGACTCCGGCAAGAAAAAACCTTGCGTGCTACACACAGAGGTGTAACCGGCTAAATGTGCTGTAGTGCAGTGTTTCTCAAAGTGTGGTCCGGGGACTGGTGGTCCGCAAGCTATCCCAAGTGGTCCGCGAGAAGACGTGGTAAATTATAATATAGATGAGTTGTTTGCAATATTGAACCAACTTGTACTGTATGTGAATCCAAACAGTTCTGCAACACTGTCTATGTAAGATATGCCAGTTTAAATCATATGAATCCTCTGACGCAAAGTGCAAAGACAATAAGCAAGGTGGTTCAGTGAGTAGGCCGATTGTGTAATACACTGTTGAATTAGGTCTACTCTCTTTTTTTTAGCTAGGTGGTCCGTGAGTTTTTGTTTAATTGGTTAAGTGGTCCTTGGTCTGAAAAAGTTTGAGAAACACTGCTGTAGTGCATATGCCAGACCAGTCGATGGCGCCGCTGTGCAGAAGCTTCACAATAATTTCGCGTGAATCGCGTAGAAGAAAACATTGTTAAAACAGTTTGTTAAGCCAGAGAATGTCTAATAAGTGCTCTGGTTAAGCAGTCGCATGAAATAAGGAGACTACAGACAATTCGGTTTTCAATTCAACTGTTAAATTAAAAAAGTTTATTTTCAAGGTATGTGACTGCTATGTGAAATTTCAAATGCTTAGCCTACGCATTGCATTAGGTCTGAGCACCACTGGAGAAAACACTAACATGCAGTAAGCTAATGTTTAACTAAGTTAAGCTAGCGTGTGCTTCTAACTTAGCCACTAAAGGCTGATAGGCTACATTGTGCACATAAATCATGACAGGGGAAAGAAAAACATTTTAATATGATAAATAAAAGGTTTGGTTTGTTTTGACAAGCAACATGTCAGGTCGAGTGCCGTGGCTGAGTTGAGAGGTGGGGCTATGTCGTCATAAAGTTGCCGGCTTCGCACCTACAGGCGTCTACATGGCGAAAGTTAGCCGGCGGTTTCAAAAGTTCCCACTTCGGAAGCCGGTTTCAAAAGCTATCGGTTTCAGTCTCCTAAACTCAGTGGTGGAGGAAGTACTGAACCTCAGTACTTAAGTAAAAGTACAAATACACAGAGAAATATTTACTTTAGTAAAAGTAAAAGTACCACAATGACAACCCTACTTAAGTAAAAGTAAAAAGTACCTGCTTTTAAATGTACTTTAAGTATTAAAAGTAAAAGTATTTGCATAATGATTTATTCTCTTAATATCTATATTCTAAAAGGAAAAATCAGTATGGGCTGTGGCATTTTAATTAAGCTAGTTTTAGGTTATACTCGACTAGATAGTTTTAAGTTAATGCAATTGTGCTTACCATCTATGGCCCAGTTTACATTCTGACCTACAATTCTAGAGACTGTAATTCTGGTTATCTACTAGGGTGATCTGCTGAGTAATATCATTCAGCAAAACACGAGAGCCTGAAGTTTAACGGGGTAGACAAGGGAAACGTCGGGTGGATCGTAATGCCAATTATGCTGATTGAACAGAAAAGTTGCTGAGAAAGGTGTCTTTATGATTAAGTTCAGTTTCACTTGCGCAGACGCATAGACATTGAATGAGCGCTCACGTTACTACCCCCCAATTGTAGGCTATGCATCTTTATTTAATCACACACAATTAAGGAATATTTCCTAATCTGGAAAATGTTACGTTTTTTGGTTCATTAATAGTCTACCATTCATTTGTGCCGCAAATGATCAGACGTGTGACAGAAGCATGGGCATAGCCTGTAACTTCGCTGATCCGCGGATAGCAATCTCATCGGAGAGGAGGCCCTAACGCTGCAGATAACAGACAGAGAAAGGCACAGAACACAGTTGCATGTACAGTGTAGCCATGGGTCTGGTGAATATAGCCTACCGAATGCAGATGGCTACAAGCTCACGCTTTGCCTGGTCTAGACTAGAAGCTTATGTTTCTAAGAATGCACGTAGCGCTCCAGAATCTTTGGTAGCAACCCCCCGGTAAAACAAACGTGTTTGTCAGAGAGAAAAAAAAAACTGATCATAAAATGTATCGTAAAAAGGAACGATGGTGTTGTAGAAATGTAGCGGAGTAAAAGTACAGATAATTGCTGTAAAATGTAACGAAGTAAAAGTCAAAAGTATGCACTATAAATTTTACTTAAGTAAAGTACAAATACGTGGAAAATTTACTTAAGTACAGTAACGAAGTATTTGTACTTCGTTACATTCCACCACTGCCTAAACTGCCGGCGTCGTGTACATGCAAGGCGTAACCGTTAACAAAACCTCACCGGTTTCACAAAAACCGACGTCGTGTGCACGGCCCCTTAATGAAGATGCGCATACACACACAGACACGGTCACTGGTGTGATTGTTGCTCAGCATCTATAAAGACAAAGACATACCAAAATCAGATTATGAACTGTGAGGAAAGGAACATCAAAATCTATAAACCAAGAACAACTGGCTTACCTTCAGCTGGCAGCAAGATTGGTACTGAGATTGAGGGCCTGTTGAATTGCGCCTCTGCTAGGCATGCTGCTGCTTGACCAGTTCCAGCTTGGCTCTCTTCAGCTCCAGAGACTGGCGAGCGAGCTCATTTGCTTCGGTCAACTGGCGCTGAATGTCCTGCAACACGACCAACTTCTCCTTTTCAATGTTCACCAACTCTTCACTACACCGACATGGTGAGATTGTGGAGGGACGTCAGGATGTTGTGTAGCGAAGTCCTGGCGAAGACGTGCGTGCGGGAGGTGGCGTAGTGCACCCTTCCGGCTCGGTGCTGGCAGGTGAGGAGAGTGCTGCAGGTGGCTCGGTGTCTGGAGAGCATGGCACATTGGGGGGGTGGCGATGACCTGGAACATGAGACCTGTTCAGCGTCACCTCATCTTATGTCAATCCCCCCAGGGATTCCATGTGAGACTGTGTCTCCCATGATCGCCTTCTCCTCAAGTGCTGTTAAGGGTTGTACCAAACTGGTCCCCGCACCTGTCCTCGCCCGTTCTCTACGGACAGCAGAACCTCTCACCTTAACCTGGCTTGAAAAATCATTTTTTCCTTACGTCCTGCCAGGACCTTGGTGTGCCTGATCCGGAGGCAGCCATCTTCCGTGCTATGTCGCTCCATAGCTCTTTTTTGTTGCTGTTGCACAAGTTATTCCGAAAAGCTGGAAAACAGTGTCACCTTGTGCAAGCTCACCTCGTCCAGCAAAACTTCAAGTTCCTCTGACGAGAAGCTTGGTGCCCTTTTTTTAGGTTGCTTCCCCACCATATTCTGTATCTAACTCTCTCTCTCTCTCTCTCTCTCTGTTCATTGTAGATAGGTTGCTTTTTTATTGAAAACATTAACCAATGACAATCAATACCGCATTAACAGAAGTAACTGCAGCTGCTTGCCAATCAATTGTAAAGTGCCTTACCATTAATATAAAAGTGTATTACATAATTTTTAGAAATTGTTAAACCCATTTCAAGAAGCGTCACAAGTGGCACAATGGGATAAGGAGGGTGGATGGTTAGCGAAGGTTACCCGGTTTGTCTACCTGTCACAACATATCGTGTGAATATATTACTGACAATTTGATCATTTAATTAATAGTCTATATTTTACTGATAACTTAAACTATGTTAAAATAAAAGTTACTGGAATAATTTGAGGAATGTTTCATTTGCATAGAACATGTTGTCTTTCTTAACGCCGTCATGCACCTTCTCGTGAAGTGGAAAATCGATTCCTGAGCAATCGATGCCAACTAATTCAGCACCTTCACTTGGGACAGCGATGAGTTGGGCTCGAACCAGCAGCCTTCCGGTTGCTGGACGATAGGTGGAACTGTTTTAAAAGAGTGGTATTATAGAACTATAGAATTATAGTGCATTTTTAGAAAACAGACTGAGATTTGAAAAATGATTTGTTTTATTGTTTGCATTTGCCTAAGAAACACATTTTGCAAATAATTTTATACACAAAACCAACAGTATGAGTTGAATGAGCTGAGCTAGAATTACTGAAAAACATTACAAAATTAGAAATGTCATGGAGATACCTTTCAATGTCTATAGATGTTAGGGTGGCAGTGGTAAGGCTTTAATGCATTATTTTTATTGTGCGCAGTATAACAATTTAACTGACAAACCACAGATTGTACAACAACCCCAGCCACCGAACAACTGGACAACAGAAAGAGAAGGCCATACACTGTAACCCATCTGTCTGCCTAGAAGGAAATCAATCTGAAATTGATGGGATTACAAGCAGATCATACACTGTCAGGTCATGAAGTCTATAGGTGCCTCTCCACTACAGGAACCTTGACATGGTCAAATCATTTTCCTATTTGCAACGTCAATTTCAAGAACGACAAAATAATATTTATTTTGCAGCACCACCAACATTAGACCACTAAAACAGAGAATTCCAGATAATACTACAATTATCCCCACGGTTGAGTCAACAGTTAAGTGCTATACATTTGCTAACACTCAATTACATGGCTTCATTGCACCATAATTACTTGATGAATGAAAATATCAGTTCTACTGTTGAAGTCTATATCAGCATCAGTTGATGCTTTCCTTATGTTCATTCAGTGATAGGATAACCTCAACATGATAACTCCTTAAGCAATCATTCCATTCAAATCTGTTAAAAAATATACTTGATTGTTTTACAAATAGCGCCTGTTTTCCACACACATCACTACAAGTCTCACTTGTTTCAGAGCCACACAGAAGTACCTACCAGTAGGTACTTATTTCTCACCTGAAGATGGCCCTGAAAGGGTTCTGTCCTACAGACGCAGTTCCTGCAGGGCAGACACAGCTAATGGGATGGAATCTCTATAATGAAAGTTTAAAGCAACACTATGTACTTCCTTTACCTAGAAATAATGGCGTCATATTTAAAAATGGCTTTAAAAATTTAGATGACACAGAGTATAGCAAGAATAGCATCTTTGATATTACTGTTATGCGCCCTGAATGCCTGGTATTGTACAATGTAACCTTGTTGTACCGGACCATGACTTTTTTATATCAGTTTTAAGCACACTGGATACTGCCTTAGTTATATTGGTACTCAGCAAATATCCATTCTTACATCATGTACATTAAATTTGCTTATTACACGGCTCTTCAGAGTGCTGCAGAAAGTTCCATTCACATGAATGGGCCTTCCCAACGTTCAGAGGTCTGTTAAATCTATATAATCACCGACAAAGTATATAATCACCGCTGTCAATGGCAACGGGTTTTGTGCTTCTGATTAACGTCTTTCATATCACTCCGCAGCAATGGAATTTAATTGAAAGTGAAAGTCAGCTAGTAATACGTTGCCACACAACACCTGCAAATGTCAAGTTCTATCTGTGTGGCGAACTATTTATATTGTCAGCGGAAGCCACGAAACAGTAGCAAAATCATTTTTAAAGACCAATTGTGTTAAGTTTATTTTCTCGTTTTGGCAAGTAGCCGTATAATAAGCGGGAAATGTATTGTCCGCCGGTAATTATCAGAAAATAAGTCCCTTCAGGTCGAAGCAAAACCTCTCCGCTGCGCGTTGGGGTTCTGTTCTCCCTGTCGGGACTTATTTTCTGATAATTACTGGCAGACAATACATTATCCCTTACTTATTACATGACTCTTCAGAATGCTAGTAGAACGCTCCATTGACTTGAATGGGATTTCCCAACGTTCTACGGTAAGTAAATACTTACATAGTATTTACTGTCTTTGTAATGGCTATATATTTTCAGTATTGATGTTGAGGGCTTATAGTTCTACCAATTTTTTAGTATTTGGCTAGTTCTGTCCGTTCTCCCCATTTGACTGGAAATGAATAGTGAGAGTATCAGCACAACCAGCTGTTCTATCATCCAGGATTAGTGATATTTATATCATTGACCTGCGATATATGTAAAGCGCTTTGAGTGTCAAGAAAAGCACTACAAAAGTGAAGTGTCATTCATTCAGACATTCATTCAGTCTTGTAAATGTATATATTTGCCTTAATATAAAATGCTCCCATCTCAGGCAGGAGGCTATCTGATTGGAGCATTTGAAACATACACAACCCTTACCTATTATCAAAACCTGTTTACAGATTTAAAAAAACCAACAACTACACAATGAGTTTGTTGGTACTGAAAATATGTTAGCATTTAGTTAAAATCCTCTCCATACTTTGCCCCCCCCCCCCCCCCAACTGCATGAAGAAACTGTATATTTTGCATGGTTGGAAAGTGTTCCTCTTGCTATCCCAGTAGGCTGAGCAACTCTTCACCTACACCCAAAAAGTAGACACCTTGTGCAATGCCAAAGAGAGGGGCAATGACCAGTGCACGACACGTAGCTCCCTTCAGGAAAGCTGTAGGCCCTTCTCGAGTCAGGACACGTCTGTAAAGATATAGATGGCAAACTGATACAAATGTGTTGAATTTGTAGTTACTGTCACCTATTTTTGAAATGAAAACTAAATTGAAATATTCAAATTATTAAACATCTACAACATTGTTTTCTCTCTTTTGACCTGGGTTGCAGCAAAAGTACAGTACTTAACAGAGGCCACATATACAGTGCTGCTTGAAAGAGAACCCTTAGACATGGTCAGTTGTTTTTTTTACCAAAAAATCTAAATATATGTGAGCCCCTGTAGTTCATTTCTTGTGGCACCTCCTTTTGCAACCACTACTTCAACCAAACCTCTTTTGTACCCATTAATCAGTGGCTCACATCTAGTTCTGGGGATTTTTGCCTACTCCTCCTTGCTGAACTAAGCCAGTTAAGAGAGGTTGGAGGGTCAATTGGCATGTACTGTCCACTTCAGATCTAGCCAAAACATTTTCTATTGAATTGAGGTCTGGACTTTGACTAGGCCAATCCAGAGTATGCATTTTCTTCATCTTAAGCCATTCCTTGGTCATGGTTATATGGTCTTTGTCTTGTTGTAAAATCTATTACCAGAGAATGGACTTCCAGAAGGCCTCTGAAAGTTGAATCGGTCAGTTTTGTTCTTTCTTGAGAGCCGAGGCTTCCTTCTAGCAACCCTCCCATGAACATTGTGTCTTTTCCAGTTTCGTCTGATTGTAGATGCATGTAGATTTATTCCAGATGCTGCCATTGTGATCTGTAACTCTTTAGAGGTGATGTGTGGGTTGGCTCTTACCCAATTTATCATCTTTCTGGTGCATCTTGGTCATACTTTTGATAGGCATCCACTTCTAGGAAATGTTGCTGTGATGTTGAATGCCCTCCATTTGCAAATACATTGGATAAATGGTGCTGGGATCTTTTATAGAGGGTCTTGTAGCTTTCCCCAGACTGATGGGCTGTCACTACTCTCTTCCTTATGTCCTCCTCTCCTCTTGGCATTGTTGATCCCTGTGGGTGCCTTGGCACTACAGTGGTTTGGTGGGTTTCCTCTCTCTTTTAATCATGGCTGCTCAAACCCTTTCCACAGGAAGTCTGTTTGATTAGTATGCTTAATTGATTATTTCAGCACCCAATTATGTTTTACATTAATCGATTACCTACTTGACTTTATCAATGCAGCTGGGGGTTCAACTTACATTTTGTACATACATTAATTCCATGATTTTTTGGTTTCTCACGCAAACTGTGTCTAAACATCTAAACAAGTCTATGCATTTGATAAATATACACACCTGACAGTTCATATTTAAAAACTGGTGGTGATAAAATAAGAAAATCATCATGAAACAACAGACAACTCCAAACTGTTCAAGGGGTTCACATACATTCAAGCAGCACTGTATGATTTAGAATGTAAAAATGGGGAAAAAGGAGACAAATGGAAGGCTTACCGTATGCAGTCTAGAATGCCACGGTAAGAGTCCTCTCCTTCACCCTTTTGCAAGGTCTGTAGACGAGTTTTAATAACTGTTGATACAAACAAACTATGCATCAGTAAACCCCTTTCAATGTTCCATGCTCTTCCTTAGAGTCCCTTGAGTTGTCTGAAGGACTTATTGTAAAATCTATACAGAGAGATGTGATTACATCTATTTTTTCTATCTTCTTCATTGGAATTCTTGTGAATGAAAAAACTTCAGGGACTAATTGTTGTTGTCAAGTAAAATAAAATTAAATATGAAATGAAATTTTTTCCAGGGTTGGGAAGAGCATGAATTTAGACAGCACACTCCATACTCCATGAGACGCTAGTTTGCTTTTTCATCTGAGTGCATTTAGTAGCCCACGGCTCTGGGGCCTATGGCTGAGAATGAGGCACAGAGCTTGAATTCAAGTTCTTTCTGGATTAAACAGTGGATCCCTTTGTTTTTGTTTTTTGTTTTGTTTTTTGTTGGAATTTATTAAGGGATCTCATCTTATCTTTTAATATTGAACTGTGGACTAACTAGGAGCTTGGGTTGTCAGACGGAGTGGTGTCAGAGCTTGGGTTGGCTACGTTCAAAGTAAGCTGGTGTCTCCTGGTTCATTCATTCCAACAACATTAACTTCACGGTCCGTATCCATTATTGCAGCGCGTAGACGCTTGCAGACGCCTAGACCTCCCTCCCGTCGCCGCTTGTGGGCGTGTATAGGCTAAAGTGTATGGTGTAACGTTTTATTTTATCTAATTACACAATGCCAGCTAACGTAGGCTACTAAAGTGGAGGTAGCCTACTACTGTTAACGTATTTTATTGAAACACTCACAAATATCACTGATATGTTCCTCCAAAGCACCTTCTGTCTTGGTTCAAGTCGCCAAAAAGTTCTTTTTGATAGGGTGCAGTGGCGAACTTGTTCTAAATTTAATGGCTTCGCCACTATATAGCTCAATATATTTTCATGAAACCAACACGATTATCAGGCGGAACAAATATTTCTGGCAGGCTATTGTTCCGGACCGGAAGACTAGAGCAAAGGAGAGAACTTGTTTACTGAAGATGTACTTTCATTGGCTAACTGCCTCGCGTTAACCGCTCTCATTTGCATAAAGTTCAGCAGAGCCCAACTTCTTGACGCGCTGCCTCTGTTCGAATAGCCGCGCTGCCTTCCCAAGGTGCATTGCGGAAGTGTAAACCACACCTTGCCGCTCTCCATAGGAAATCAATGGGCTATGTGCGGCACGGTGGGCTTTGACGCGAAAATGGACACGAGCCGTTACACACACAAACTTTCACTTCTTTCAATACACTACAGGTTTGGGACTCACGGGTTACCCAGAATTCAGATGCAAGTATAGTTTAACTGTGTTGTATTGTGAGCGTTTAACAAAACGTATGAGAATGTTTATACAAGGGGATTATTACTAATCAATATTGCAAATAATAGGGGATTACAGGGCTGGGTGGTATATTTAAGCAATATGACACGGTGGTAGTGGTGTTGATAAAGGTTATTGCCACGGCTATAATTTGACTGTAGAAAACCGAAGGCTGAATCAGTTATATCAGTATAGTTAAACTTATTACAGTGCATGAAAATGCACTGTTCTTTTCAGAAGTCTTCTTCTTCTTTCTATTACAATGCACGGAAATGCACTGTTCTGTTTTCCGAAATCTTCTTCTTATTATTATTCTATTAACCAAAATTTCTGCATCCAATTCAACTTCAACCGTTTAACGTAGAAACTTCGTTCAAACTTTGTAACATAGGTCTTGAATTTTTTTTTAAATATTAACAAAAATCAAGCTTATTTTTCCCCATAGACTTTGCATTGGCACTATGACATCACAATGGGCTAATTAAATTGATTTGCACCTGTATCAACTGTCAGCTGCTCAACTAGGCCCCCTCAAAGAGTCAATTAAGCTGACTGCACCTGTATCAACTGCTTTCTGCTCAACTAGACCAACTGTCTCTGTGCCTCTCCATTCTATATATATTCGATATAAGGCATATTCCATCCAACTTTTTATCCATCCATCTTCTTCAAACCATTCACTCATCCACTCATTAAACTATCTATCAACATCCATTAAACAATCTGCCTATCAAAATCCCATGCACTATCTACATTCAACTTTTAAACTATCTACTCTGTCTCAAGCATACAATCTGGCTCTCTTAAGACTACAGATCCTCAACTGTTTCCTCTGCCCACAACAGTTTCAAAATAAAAGTCCTCACTACAATAATTCACTATTAAATAATTTAACTATTTAAACTACACAACTATTTAACTGTTCAGCCATTCCAACTGTCAGTTCAATTATGACTCCCGCCAACTGTTTCCTCTCCCCACAACTGTTTCAAAATAAAAGTCCTCACTACAATAATTCCCTATTAAGTAATTTAACTATTTAAACTACACAACTATTTAACTGCTCAGCCATTCCAACTGTCAGTTCGATTATGACTCCCGCCAACTGTTTACTCTGCCCACGACTGTTTCAAAATAAAAGTCCTCACTACAATAATTCACTATTACATAATTTAACTATGTTTAAATAATGTTGTAGATGACAACTGACAGTTGGAATGGCTGAACAGTTAAATAGTTGGATAGTTTAAATTATACAACTATTCAACTGTTCAGTGTGTCATCACCTATGACTCCTGCCAACTGTTTCCTCTTTTCCTGCATTTTCATGCACTGGTAATTCCTCGGAATTACATTATCTAGTTTTGTTTGAAATATGTGATCATTTTAATACACATGGACTTGTAATAATCCATTTTAATTCAGTCTTAAGTACTCTTAATTCATTTAGGGGCTTCAATATTTCCAACAATTGGCAGGGTTCAGTATGTTATTGAAAAGCATTCAGAAGCTTATTTTTAATAAGCTATTTGGTTTATGTAGTTTTGAATTACATGCTTTACATTTACATACTTGTCTTTGCATGTTATTTTGATCACAGTTAACCATTTCATAGAAAATACCTGTTTAAATCGCATATCGTCATTTAGCCTACAAATACCAGGATATTAATTTTGGTCCATATTACCCAGCCCTAGGGGAGTATTCTATTAAATATACAATACAGACACTATTGTATCATGTCAGTTGGACAAAAGTACAATTGACCTGTGTGATACTGGACTGAATTACATATGCCATTACACTTTTATTGTAATGGGATAGTTCTCCCAAAAATGAAAATGCTGTCATTTGCTTAACCTTCAATTTGCTATTAGTCACCATTACAAAGTTGGCTATGCTATCCACAATAAAAAAACAACAACATTAATCTGTTGATGGACATACAATGTTTGCCAGGTAGCAAATAAATTATAATAGCTCTGTGCATAAAGCATGAAATGGTGGAAAGAAAGAGGAAAGCTTTACCCTACTACATGCCAGAGGGAGATACATCTAAGGAGATGATGATGGCAAAATGATATATATTATCTCTATTCTTAAGATTGATGGATAGGGAAGGACTTGACAGACAGAAGGATAGTGATCATGATTTTCATCATGTTCAATGTGGACAGATAGAGCACAATAGCAATATGTAATTTGAAGAGCATTAATATTGCAAAATGAAAGAAGCACTGAAATACTGGCCTACCATATACACATTTGATGGAGTTCTGAAGTAAAAGTGACAGTAAGTGAAAACCTTTCAGGATGGAACAACGATTATTTTCAACTCAAGTTATGGAAACTAAGGAACTGTCAAAGACAATGACAAAAAACATATTCCTATAGTGTTTCCTTCATATTTCTTAGGAAGATTGTTAGCACACATGGCTCTTCTATCCTCCCACCATCTAATGGCGTGACTGCCACAGCTGCGACTGATCCAGCGATGCAGCCTGACATGAAGGAGTGCAGGAAGGGGGCTCGCTTTAGTTCATCTCCCGGGCAACCTGGATCACTTCGGCCCAGCGTATTTAGGTTGGCAAACAGTGGAAAGTAGATCATTGAGAAGGGGACATCCCTAAGAACAGAACGAGAACACAGCAAGATAGGGCCTCAGTGTCCCAACAGAATTATGTTTGTACTATCTGTGCATAATTAGCTGCAAACCAGTTAAAGGAACAGACCAACTTTTTTGGAAAATAAGCTTATTTGCTGTCTACCCCTAAGTTAGATAAGAGGATACATACCCTTCTCTTCTCTGTGCATGCAATAACCCGGTCTAGCTTAGCATAATTCACTGGAAGTAGGTTAGACCAGTTAGCCGACAGCTCAAGTTTACTATGTGTTGAGATACCAGAAGCAATATTATGCTCCTGTAAGAACAATTGTAAAAGTGAGAGACTAAACCTGAGTAGAGTGGCCCCCGCTCCTCTGTAAAGCCCAGCCAAGCCTCGAGTCCTCAGAAGCTCCAGGGTGATGTTAGTGGCAGAGGGCCGTGGCCTAGGGGTAGACTGGGATGCCTGTGGTGCCACTAGTGATGGAGCTGGCTCTGGAGTAGCAGTAGGTGTTGTGGCTGACTTCTGTGCAGCTGACACAAATATAACCATCACTGCTACACACATTCCATGCCGATCTGATCACTACATAAACATTGCCTGCTGGATATTTCAAAGCTGAGTACAGAATATTTCACTATGGGTAATACTGCCACACAAACTATTACGAAAAGCCCATAGCAAAATGCCTTTAAGACTCACCCAACCTGCCTGCATCTTGCAACTGGATCTTCAGCATCTCCATTGGTGTTGTCACCACCACCTGGCAGGTTCCTGCCCCACATCCAGCCAGAATTTCTCCCCAAAGAGGCAGCTTTCTGTAAATCAAACATGGGGAAAATTCTCTAGACTCAATCAGAAAAGTAAGATTTGGAAACTTCACAATCAAGATTAATCCTGGTGTTGTTCATGATCCAGATTGGAATTTTGTGAAAACTGTTAGATGTTTTGTTGTTTTATTCTCTACCTTTCAACAAATGTATAGACATTCATATGTTCTGCTTGTAAAGAAATTGGGTTTTAGCTTTAAAGGTACACTATGCAAGATATAACCTGTGCGAAGCCAATTTGATGGTAAATAAAGTTAAGGGTAATTGTATATCTGGGAATCGTTGAATCGTCGAATGTGTACAGGGAGAACAAGCCACAAGAAATAGGCTATTTACAATGGCAGAGTAAAATATAAATATATCGCAACTCTAAGGGGTGCTCTACAGTTGCCAAAAATACCTGAAACTGCATAGTATACCTTTAAGTGAGGAGTCTAAAAATAGCAGACCAATTTAACCAAACCAAACCAGCGAAATTACAATTTAAAGATGGTGGTAAAACTACTTGCCTATAAAAAATATACCTCAAAAACATAACCAATTGTTGCATAGTGCTTTTTTAATATGAGTACATCGTAATGATGATCATATATTAAACAGCACTATGCAATAATCAACTGTAGAAACATGACTGGAATACTTAATTACTGTAGATTGATTTGTAAAAATGTGTAGGCCTACTGTCAAAACTGTTAGCAAAATTACCCATCTTTAGAAAGCTTCTGCCTGAAGATGTCATTTGCAGCAAGTTTGATGGCCTTCTCTGGAGTTACAAGGGTGAGATTCACTGCTGCACCTAAGAGTATTTTAATATGGAAGTGTGCATTGAAAATACTTAACAAATCTGCATAGTTTTACTGTATGTGTAAATGAAAAGTGTAAATTAAATGATTATATTATTTCATGTCCACAAGTTACCTCGATACATCCCAAAGTAACCCTCTGTTCTAACAGTCTTCACCAAACAGTCCAGCCTAAAAACAGAAAATGTCAGATTTTTATTTTCAAACACTCATTGCTCCCAACTGTTTTCTGATACGTAATATCACTAAAGTAGGTCACTAAAGTACATGCGTACTACTAAGACAGACAGGTAAGGGGGTGGTGGGATGATTCTTTACAGGATAGGAATAGCCTCCCCTGAGCAAATTATATATATATATGTATATTTCGCGAAAAACGTTTTTTTTTTTTTTTTTTTTTTCAAAATTAGTTATTTTCGGTTTTTTGCAGAATGTGCAAGTTGAAGTCCTAAAGAAGCAATTCCATGTTTTAGATAACAGCATTGGTTGCTTGAAAAGTGTATATTTTGTTTGAAAATGGTTAAATTTCAGGTAGTAAACCAGCGTTTGAATTGGGCGTGACTATTAGTGCTCTTTTGTTTTGTCGGCCAATCAGCTGTAGGCTATGCTAGAAGTAACTAGAGTGCGGATCGGGCCGCAAAATTTCTGTCCGAACCCGGCCCGCGTTCGACAGAGTTGCGTCCGAACCCGACAGGCATTTTCATTTTTATGTCCGAACCCGACCTGAGCCCGACGCATATGATGCCTCAGTTATTCCTGTGCTAGTGATTAAACGTTCACGTTAGCCCATTAAACGGAACACACAACAAATTGTGTACAGAATCAGATGAGCGTGCACGCACGCAGGTCACACACAGCGCACATTAACACAAGAGGTCCAAGCAAGCATAGCCTATTGAAATAGAATTCTTGTCATTGACGAAAAGTCTTGAAATGAACAGTCAACAGTCTTTGAAACCACAGTGCCTCTCTATGCAGCATCGTTAATTGGGGCAACTCGAGGAAATCATCATCCAGTTGAACGAGACGACCTTATAGCCTACGTCTTTACCACAGTATGCAACGCAAATAATCTTAAAATCTCCTGATAGGCTAACAACTTTTTTTAACGTCATGCACCCAAGACTGCTTATGTGCGAAATGTGCATACACATTTGTTTATGTAGTCGTGACAACGCGTGTGCATTTCAGGCAGCATATGCCTGAAATGCGTTGTCACGATAAACAAATCTTGCACACAGGAAGAAAGCTATTAGGTATTTTTACATTTTTATTCTCAAAAAACAAACGTTTGCATCATGTAAAGCAGACCTGTTGGATACCCAACATAATAAGGACTTTTAAATGTAAAGCTTCCAATGCATATCGCCCCCATGTGTCCGAACCAACCCGAACCGAACCCGACTATAATTTCTAAATATTTGTCCGAACCCGGTCCCGTCGGGCTCGGGTCGGGTAGCCACTCTAGAAGTAACCTCATGGCTACTTACTGAACCAGCATGCTGTTTGTTTACAATTGGAATGGAGATGGACAAAGCAAAGCGGATTGCAGATGACCTGAATCTGATGATGAAGGCGACTTCATTACATTGGAGAACATCCCTAATCTAGAGCTGACCTTAGCCGAAGATAATTACAGCGAGGAAGAATCTCTCGGTCTGGCGGTCATCGTAAGATAGGCCTATCAGATGCTATTTCCACAGTTAGGCTACATTTGACGGGGATAAAGTTTGTGTGTTAGAAACGTTATCCATTGCTACTAGCTAACGTAGGCTTACGGTCGTTAGCTATTGGCACCATAGGCTACTAGCCAAAACCCATTACAGATAGTTTCGGTGGGCAATTAATTTGAATAATGCGAGAATGTCTTGTTTTGACTGATGACAGGGTGCCTTGCATCATGTGTGCATTCAAATTAACAGGGTTTGCAAACGTTTGTTTAGTTTGCGTTTTAGACTATTTTATCCATTGCTAAACCTGCTAAATCCATTGCCAACCTGGTGCCTTGCACTGGGTGTTCATTCAAAATAACATGGTTTGCAAAAGTGATCTCATGTTTGTTTTAGACTACTTTATCCATTGCTACTAGCTGGTTCTGTAACCCATTACAGATAGTTTCGATGGGTCATTAGCACTGCAGGCTGACAGATCAGTGACCGTGACAGGGGGAGGGTTGATCTTAATGTCATGTAAATGAGGACCATTGTGTTCCCCTCCCATGGATTGAGGGAGAAAGTAGTCAAATTGAAAAGCCTGATTTCTCTGATTTTCACATTGAGATGTGTATACTTTAAAATGGCTACAACTTATTCAAATATTATCAGATCTCCATGAGTGAGACATCATTGGATAGCTTTGAAACTACACTTTCAGAATATGTGAATAACTCAACATGTCTCTGGGGAGACATGTGCCTGGTCATTGCCTGGTTTATTTTAGCAAGGGTTTCCTCCGTAAAAGAGACCTGCATGTAACATCACAGCATGTAGTTAAAATCCTTAAATTCACGGATGTATCTTGGCTTTATATCCTGGATTTTTTTTCTTACTATTTCACCTGACAGGAAATCAGTGTTATGTGGCTAAGCAGATGCCTAGTAGGTAAAACACGTTGAAACGGCTATAACCTACATTTAAAAACAATGTATGAGGTAGAAACGATGCCACATGTTTTCACACGTCACACTTCGAAACTCTTATTGAGTCAAAACATACATTTTTGGTTGGTGGTTGTCAAGCAGAATTCTAGAACTCTCTCTCTTCCTCTCTCTTTCTCTTCATATGGCCAAACTTTTAAGGATATTTTCAAAAGTATCTTATCAAAACTAGTGAAATTCACTGAATATCCTAATTTAATATAGTTACAATTGAATATGCAATCGTTTGTCAAAACATGTATACCCAATAGATGCCAATGGAACTCTCAAAATTTGAGTTAGATGGACATGGTGCGCTGTGTGTATGCTGCTGTAAACTGTAAGGTAAACAAGTGCTGTGCTGTCCCATTCCTCGCTTAGGCTGACCCCCTACCAACTAAAAGAATGAAGGGTGAATCTCTCTCACTCAGAGAAATATACACGCACAACCCAAACCAACCCCCCCCACACACACACACATACACACACACACACACACACACACATCACCACCACCAAACACACATTCTCTGTCCTTCTCTGTCCATCTAATGAGTTTTTGTTGTTAATACAATTCTTGGCGCATACACAATTTCTATCTGAAACGACATAGTTCTGTGTGTAGTTTGTGATGCTATTAAACAGTTGTGTCACAAATGAACACTCATTAATTTGGTGATTTATCTTGTATTTCATATGTCCTTTAAGAATCTTTAGTCTTTAGGAGGGGAATATTTCATCTAGATAATGTAGATAAATGAATCTAATAATCTAGATAAATTCATTTCAAAATATGAGATTCATTCGTTTGTTTAATAGTTTGACAGCCCTAACCAACATCCATTAAACTATCTGTCTATCAACATCCACCTCTATCCATGTCCACTTGAATTCCTACCTAGCAACCTCCATAGCAACCAACATAATTAGCCTAGCAACCAGCATAGCAAACACTTTATTCAGCCTAGCAATAACCATATCTACCCTAGCATCTCAATTACCCTAGCAACAACCTAGCAACCACAACCATAATGTCAACCTAGCAAGGAATTACAACATCGTCAAACTAAAACCTCCGCAATTTCCCCTATTCATTCTCTATGGCGAGTCTTAACAGTGCACATGTAATACTCTTTTTTGTCCACCGGTGGTTGTTTTGGCGCTGTTTTGCGTTTGCCATCGAAAACGGAATGAAACGTAGGTCTATACCTGCAAACAATGTAAGAGGCCTATGCTGACTGCATCAGTGCTCAAAGTATTTTAAACGTTTATCAATTAATTGTTAACAACTAACTAACTTCTATTCAAGTCATATTTCTGGGACTGGGTCTTGGATAATTATTTCTATTTTTTATTCACTCGTTCAAATGTTCATACAAAGAGTTCACAAAGTTCTCATCAGATGACTGAAAGTTAGAATGGTGGTCATTTCAGACCACTTCAGCACTTCATAAAATTTTCATAGTTTGAGAACTTTAAATTACTTGTAGGATATTCACAACTTGAGCTGTGTATGCAAAGACACAGAATTCAGAGTTCACACATTTTTAATAAAAAGAAGAAAAAGTTTGGGGACCACTGGGTTAAATTGTTTTACAGTGAAATATTGTAGTGAGGACTTTTATTTTGAAACAGTTTTTGGCAGAGGAAGCAGTTGAACAGGATGTGTAGTCTTAATAGGGCCAGTTTGGCTGTGAGGCTGCAGGTGGCCTGAACACCTGCCATAGGATTCTAATTGCTTAACGGCCGTATTATGATGTCACAATCGGCAATGTTAAGTCTATGGGGATTTTTAAAAAGTTTTTCTTTAATAGTTTAAAAAGTATAAAAGTTGAAAAGACATAGCAGCTTGGTCCGTTTGAAGACCTACGTTACAAAGTTTGAATGAAGTTTCTAAGTTAAACTGTTCAAGAGAAATTGCGTACGGAAAAAGTGGTAAGCGGAATAATAATAAGAAGTTGTTGATGTTGTTGCCTTGGAAGAACAGTACAGTGCATTTTCATGCACTGTAATGATAAAATGCACCACTTCTTTCCCCCCAAAATGTCCCTCACCTTCTGTATGCTATATTGCACAATACTGAATGCTCAGGTAAATAGTAAGTAGTGAACAAACTGTGTAAATCATTACTAATAAATGGCAGAAACAAACCAAATGCATGTAGTGGTAGACTGGCCTTTTGCTGTAGAGATTTTCCATTTACTACATACAGTAGGCACTCTGATTCCATGTATGGGGCACATATATATTATTCAGATGACACACAAACACAAGTAGACAAGACCTGTTTAGTTCAAAAGCTCATTTGCCCTGGCAAGGCACAGATCAGGAGTGAGATGACGAGACAAGACAAGAGACAATGTTAGTATTTTTTTTCTTTTTGTTGTTTTTGTTGATGTTTTTTTGTTTTTTTTCTTAGCTGACAAAGACACACACATCACAAGGACATGAACACACAAAAAGGAACACATAGTGTTTGTCCTAAATGATCAGGGAAATAGATAGCTAATCAACAGTGTAAAACATTACTAATACTAAAATTAATAATTTTTTTTATGTAGCAGGCCTTTTGCTGTAGAGATAATGACTCCCTATCCCTATCCATACAGGGCCGGCATTCCCATCATCTTGTGATAGACTATGCATGACCTAATGGCTCCCCTGCCCCGTGTCACCACCTCCACCATGCGAGCAGCATGGCCAGATCTACCTCGCGCGAGCCGAGTGGAGAGAATTTGCACAGCTCGGACTAGGCCTACTGTCATTCTCATTGCGACTCCCCACACTGCCTCTACGTTCCCCCCTAACTGTCCTATGAGCACTTCGACCTCGTCTAACATACCCAGTGGCATTAGACAAAGGCTCCACCACGTTACTGTCGCCGCGATTGCGGAGAGGCACACGGTCAGAAGACAGAAGCTAGCGCTACATGGACATTACCTCCAGCCTCGTTCGCCACACCACTAACACCCTGATAACTTCCCAATGAACACTCCGACCCCGTGAAACATTATTCCCACCACTGACATTGGGCAAACAATTCAACGTTTGTGCTTGGTGTAAGCTAAACTCTCACTTTGTCCAGCTGCATCATTGCAAGGCAGGGACGCATCTGAAGCCTCACTAAACGAATCACCGTCATTTTCTGAAGGCAGATATTCCCCTTCAGAATCAGGGTCAGCGAATAGAAGACCCAACACTTCATTTCGGGTAAACTTTTTTGATGCCATTAGACGATAATCTAATGCAAATACTCGCTGACGTTGACAATATTGCTCTGATAAACTGGCTCACACACACACTAGCTCCGGTATTGCACGCACTGATTCAATGCGCTGTAGCTCAAAGGTTTTGTTTAAAGCATGACCTTTTTCGGACTCGGGGATGACGTATGACATGTCTGCCATCTAGTGGAGTGGAGGTCGAACGAAATATGACACCCTATTTGACTAAATAGGCCGTTTTATTCAGTACCACATCTTGTCGAGTAAACTCGACCGTGGCGCCTAGAGGGTTAAGGCACTTAAATCGGTGCTATACTATGCTATGCAATGCAATGAGTTTTCATCTTATTTTCGACGTTTGGCTTTGTTGCCCATATCAGGCTCGGGCCGTGCAGCGATAAAATGTGACAAATCTGTACAATTTAAGTTAGCTATCGGAACGTCACATAATACTCTCACGTATGTCCAACCTCTAACGTGTATCTGTCACTTAATATTCATTTCTATACAAACCAAGGCGGCGGATTCCTAAAGAAACGCAACCACCCACACCATAAGTTTATCTAAATTAGCTATACCAAAAAATACATTTTACCGTGACTCGAAGAGCTGTAAACAGTGTTGTAAGGCTGCGTGTACAAATCCGCTTGGAGCTCAAGCTCAGATCGGCTGGCGGCACTGTTGCTAAATTACGTTATGAAGTTTGGCACAATACATTCTCACTCAGGATAGGGATCAATAATACTTTCCACTATCCCAAAGATTTAGTATACATCTCTTCTATGATTTATTTCGATTTTATAATGTTGACAATTACATAATCATTGAAAAAAAACATAGATAGTTCTAACATGAAATAAACGTTTTTCCTTCTTTTTTGAATCAACCTTCCGCGCCTCCCCTCAAATTATTTGGCGCGCCTCACAGTTTGGGAACCTCTGACTTACACCATAGTAACTATCTTTGCATTGTCTGCTTTAACTACATATGATATTTAACATTGCATAATTAGCATTTTCATGCACTGGTAATTCCTTGGAATTGCATTTCTAGTCATTATTACCACATGTTTGCCCTGCAGTGCACACATGATAGTTCGATATACCAGGGCCATGTCACTGGAGGAGGGGCCGCTCATTTACTCCCCTAAATTATTGCACTTTGCATAAATTGCAAAGCAGCACACTTATTGTTCTTCTTAAGTTTTATTTTTCCCGTCTCCCTAATTTTTTGTCAGCTCTTGTCATGAGCTCTCTCTCTGCCTGGTAACACGTGCTGATTGAAGTCTGATGACCTCCACCTGTTCCTGCTCTGCTCTGCCTCACCCTCGTTACCTACCTGCTGCACTGCATTCACCACTCATCATGCCCTCTATATAAAGCCTTGCTTTTCAGTCCACACTTGTCAGATCGTCTGCAACCAGCACCAGTTACCTGCCTGTTTATTGAAAACGCCTCTGACTCTTTGCCTGTGATCCCGGACCCGCTCGACTACTTCTGTGTTCTCCAGCCCCGGTAATCTTGACCTGCCTTCCGTCCCTCTTCTACGAATACCGCCTAGTCCTTGACTGTACTGCTGCTTCGTTTCAATTGCTGTTGTGTGTGTGTTTCCCCCAGGACTTCCCGGATCATCCAGCTCCTGCCTTCGCTGTTCGGCTACTGGGGGAACACACACACGCAGACTCTTGGAACGCCTGTACCCCCCCCCGGAACCCCTGAAACCCCCAACCCTTAAATAAACTTTTGAACGTGACGCAATTGTGGTCCTCGTCCTGTTTGGTGTCTGACAGTACGATCTGACCAAACATGGACCCAGCGCACGGTCGAACCAGCATGGAAACCGACGAACCAGAACCACCCACCGCCATGCAACGCCTGGAAGAGACAGAGAGAGAGGTAAACCGCAACACTGCTGACATTGCCTCCCTACTTCAAGCCGGCTTGAGCCAGCGTCAGCAGTTCCAGCAGCAACAGCAACAACTTGCAATGATCATTCAACTTCTCACCAACCTTTCTCCTCTGCCTGCTCCCACCGGCCCAGCCCCAGCCAGCCTGCTCACCGGCCCAGCACCCGAGTCTCCTGCCCAGTCCACTGCTACCGTGGCTGCCGGAGCCCCAGAACCCAGGATCGGCAATCCAGAGCGGTTCAGCGGCGACCCAACCCAGGTACGGGCGTTCCTGACGAGCTGCCGTGTCCAGTTTACCCTGCAACCCAGGACTTTTGCCACACCATCTAGCCAGCCGGACCAGTCTGAACCGATGGAGATCGGCCGCACCTCCCTAACCCCTGCAGAGCGCCAGCGACGCATCACCTCCAACTTGTGCCTGTACTGTGGTGGTGATGGTCATCGAGTCGCCACCTGTCCAGCAAAAGCCGGAGCTCACCAGATGTAGGAGGAATCCGGATGAGCTCAATGAACATTCAGCCCTCCATCAGCCGTAAACCCCTCATCCAAGTCTGTCTTCACCTGTCTGATTCCACCCACACACTGGCAGCCCTGGTGGACTCTGGCGCAGAAGCAAACATTATTGACACAGGACTTGCTCGTCAGCTGGGCTTGGAAAGCCATCGCTTGTCCACTCCTGTTCCAGCCCGGGCCCTGGACGGTCACGCAATTGGCACAGTTACCAGCATCACAGCCCCCATCTCAATGATGGTGTCAGGAAACCACCGAGAGACCATCCGCTTCCACCTGCTCAGCTCTCCAGGCCAACCCCTAATCCTGGGCTACCCTTGGCTCCGTCTCCACAATCCTCACCTCGATTGGGCCTCCGGAACTGTGAAAGAGTGGGGAAATGCCTGCCACCTGACCTGTTTGCGTGCTGCCTCGCTGCCCCCCGGCTCAGTACCCCCCAGCATTGCCCACGACATTTCTAATGTCCCTGAATGTTACCATGGCCTCCGAGAGGTGTTCAACAAGACCAAAGCCACATCTCTGCCCCCACACCGTCCGTATGACTGTGCCATTGATCTCCTCCCTGGGACTGCTCCACCCAAAGGTCACCTCTACTCACTATCCCCTCCTGAAAGAAAAACTATGGAGGATTACATCAGGGACTCCCTGGCAGCTGGACTCATCCGCCCGTCTTCCTCTCCTGCTGGTGCCGGGTTCTTCTTTGTGGGAAAGAAAGATGGTTCTCTTCGCCCCTGCATTGATTATCGAGGTCTGAATGATGTCACAGTGAAGAACCGGTACCCTCTGCCTTTACTCACCTCTGCTTTTGAATTGCTCCAGGGATCCACTATTTTCACCAAACTGGACCTTAGAAATGCTTACCACCTAGTGCGAGTAAGGGAGGGTGACGAGTGGAAGACAGCATTCAACACCCACACCGGCCATTATGAGTACCTGGTAATGCCATTTGGCCTCACCAACGCCCCAGCGGTATTCCAGGCGCTGGTGAATGATGTGCTGCGGGACATGCTGAATAAATTCGTCTTCGTGTACCTGGACGACATCTTAATTTTCTCCAGAACTCTGTCCGAACACACCCGTCATGTCCAGCTGGTTCTTCGACGGCTCCTGGAGAACTCTCTCTATGTCAAGGCGGAGAAATGCGAGTTCCATGCTCAGACTGTGTCATTCCTGGGATACATCGTCGCTGAAGGCAATATCCAGATGGACCCCGCAAAGGTCTCGGCAGTTACCTCCTGGCCAGTTCCGGGGAATAGGAAGAAGCTGCAGCAATTCCTCGGTTTTGCCAATTTCTACCGGAAATTCATCCGGAACTACAGCTCCGTCGCCGCTCCCCTCACAGCTCTGACCAGCATCAAACACCCCTTTTCCTGGACCCCAGAGGCCAACACAGCCTTTCATACCCTCAAGGCCCGGTTCACCACTGCCCCCATCCTCCAGATGCCGGATTCAGACCGGCAGTTCGTTGTCGAGGTGGATGCCTCAGACGTGGGAGTCGGGGCCATACTCTCTCAACGGGCAGAGGAGGACAACAAGTTGCACCCCTGTGCATTTTTCTCTCGCCGGCTTTCACCTGCAGAGCGCAATTATGATGTTGGAAACCGTGAGCTGTTGGCTGTCAAGCTTGCCCTGGAGGAGTGGCGTCACTGGCTGGAGGGGTCCACAGTTCCGTTCCTGGTCTGGACCGATCACAAGAACCTCGAATACATCCGCAATGCCAAACGTCTTAACCCCAGACAGTCCCGCTGGGCCTTGTTTTTCACCAGATTCAACTTCACCCTGTCATACCGCCCAGGTTCTCGGAACACCAAGCCGGACGCTCTCTCCCGTCAGTTTCATAAGGATGACGCCCCTTCCCAGGAACCTGCATCAATTCTGCCCGATCCCTGCGTCGTAGCTGCCCTGACCTGGGATATCGAGGAGGAAATTCAAGAGGCCCTCCGTGACCATCCCAGTCCCAGTGCATGCCCAGACGGTCGTCTCTTCGTCCCAGATAATTTGAGGTCCCGGGTCATACAGTGGGGACACAACTCCCGCCTTGCCTGCCACCCGGGCTCCGCCCGCACCTGCCATCTCCTTGCCCAGCGCTTTTGGTGGTCGTCTTTGAGAAGGGATGTCCGAGAATTCGTCCGTGCCTGCCCCACCTGCAATCAGAACAAGTTCTCCACTCGGCCCCCCGCTGGTTTACTCCAGCCCTTGCCTGTGCCCACACGACCCTGGTCCCACGTCTCCTTGGACTTTGTAACTGGCCTCCCACCATCAGGTGGGATGACTGTCATTCTCACTGTGGTTGACCGGTTTAGCAAGATGGCACACTTCATTCCCCTCCCTAAACTGCCATCTGCCAGAGAGACTGCCCAGGCTGTTCTTGATCATGTCTTCCGTCTACACGGGCTGCCCAGGGATGTTGTCTCTGACCGAGGCCCGCAATTTACCTCTACATTCTGGAAGGAGTTCTGCCGTCTTCTAGGGGCCACAGTGAGTCTCACCTCTGGGTTCCACCCCCAGTCCAATGGTCAATCCAAGCGGGCAAACCAGGAGCTGGAGAAGGCGCTGCGGTGCATGGTTTCTCGCAAACCCCAGGCTTGGGCACAACAACTGATGTGGATAGAGTATGCTCACAACTCCCTCACCTGCTCTGCCACTGGTATGTCACCTTTCCAGTGTGTGTATGGCTACCAGCCCCCCCTGTTCCCCAGCCAGGAAGGAGATGTGTCCTGCCCGTCTGCCCTCGCCTATGCCCGCCGTTGCCGTCGTACCTGGTCACAAGCTCGTGCCACGCTACTCAAGTCAGCTGTCAGCTATGCCACTGGGGCTAACCGCCGAAGATCGCCGGCACCCGCCTACCGTGTTGGCCAGAAGGTGTGGCTGTCAGCCAAGGATCTCCCACTGCGGGTGGAATCGCGTAAACTGGCACCTCGATTCCTCGGCCCGTTCCCTATCCAGAGGGTCATCAGCCCAACCGCAGTCCGGCTCCAGTTGCCAACCTCCATGAGGGTGCACCCTACTTTCCATGTTTCGAAAGTCAAGCCGACGCATGAAAGCCCGCTGGTCCCCGTGCCGCTTCCTCCTCCTCCTCCTCGCCTCGTTGACGGTGGGCTGGTGTACACCGTTCGACGCCTGCTTCGGTCCAGACGGCGAGGTAGGGGCCTCCAGTATCTCGTCGACTGGGAGGGCTATGGACCTGAGGAGAGAACCTGGGTGCCAGCCAGTCGGATTGTGGACCGGACACTCATCGCCGACTTCCACCGTCTGCATCCTGATCAACCTGCAATCCGTAGGGGCCGCCCCAGAGGGGTCCCTAACCGTCCTGCCCGCCCGGCTTCCTGTCATGTGCCTGACCCTGACCCTGTCTCGGTACCTGTCCCGTCTTCTGTCCACGACCCTCCAGCTCCCTCCGAGGATGAGGATGTTCACTCGGACCGCTCGGAGGAATTCTAGCCCTCCACCGGCTCCCCTCCGCCCTCCCGACGTGGTGTCACTCTTGGGGACTTCTGGGGCCGTCCCTTAGGGGGGGGGTTCTGTCATGAGCTCTCTCTCTGCCTGGTAACACGTGCTGATTGAAGTCTGATGACCTCCACCTGTTCCTGCTCTGCTCTGCCTCACCCTCGTTACCTACCAGCTGCACTGCATTCACCACTCATCATGCCCTCTATATAAAGCCTTGCTTTTCAGTCCACACTTGTCAGATCGTCTGCAACCAGCACCAGTTACCTGCCTGTTTATTGAAAACGCCTCTGACTCTTTGCCTGTGATCCCGGACCCGCTCGACTACTTCTGTGTTCTCCAGCCCCGGTAATCTTGACCTGCCTTCCGTCCCTCTTCTACGAATACCGCCTAGTCCTTGACTGTACTGCTGCTTCGTTTCAATTGCTGTTGTGTGTGTGTTTCCCCCAGGACTTCCCGGATCATCCAGCTCCTGCCTTCGCTGTTCGGCTACTGGGGGAACACACACACGCAGACTCTTGGAACTCCTGTACCCCCCCCCGGAACCCCTGAAACCCCCAACCCTTAAATAAACTTTTGAACGTGACGCAATTGTGGTCCTCGTCCTGTTTGGTGTCTGACAGCTCTAGCGCCAAGGCCCTTTGAGACAGAGACACCGTTCCAACTTTAAAACGTCCGATCAGTACCGGTGTAAGTTGGTCGCGAAGATGACATCAGGTGGGTGTGTCGTACGTCCGCCATATCGGATTGAACAGAAAGCGAAACTAAATTTTCACAGGTCACAAATTTGGTCCGAACGCCACGAAACTTGACGTACATTATCCTTGGACCAAGCCTCACAAAAGTTACCAGAAGGATTTTTGATTTTCGAAAGCGTTTGCCCGTCACAGCAAAATGAAATTGGCGGCGAAGCTCCGAAACAGGAAGTCGTCCATATCTCAGGAACACTGTCACATATCGATACCAAATTTTGTATTTGAACTCGGGACTCCAATGTGAGGGTGCATAAAGAAAACATTCCAAAAGTTTCCAGCATTTGGCAAACCACCCACCCGTATTTGGTAACTATCACCTTCCACATTTGCAGTTGGACTGGTACATCTATCACAATGCCTTCCAAGTATGCACAATGTCTCTGGGCAGCCACAATGTCTCCGGGCAACCTTGCCCAATCATGAAATCCTTGCTCTGCCATGGTATAGTATGGACTTACGAACTGAAATGGTATGGAGAACATTAGCTATTTATTGCTGACGTAGTACAGTTATTTTCACATTGATGGTATTCAAATTAAATTTTTCATTATTGTTAAATATCATGATGGGAGAGTTTTTATTAAAAATGTCACAAGTATGCAAATGCATATGTTTACGGGCATTTAGGTTTTACTGTGTTGTTTTGTTGTAAAGACATGCAAGGCATTCTGGGCCGTAATGAACAGTGGTCGGCAGCACTCCATAGGCTACGTATTAATATGAATAGGTGTTTCTGTAAACCTAGGGACAATAAACAGCTATCTCTGTTACAAAAACGAGCTGGTAATCGCTCATTGAAGAGGGAACTATGATAAAAAGATTGTTTTCCTAAAAGCATGGAGTTGACAAAAGAATAAGCAAGCAATGTCACGTTAATGTTAAATAGCCTACATCTGAACGCTAGGTGGCAACGTTGTATTACATTTCACTAGTGTACTTGAAATACGTGTGAGCTTCACAAGTAAGGAAGGTGCAAATATTATGTAATTTATCATGGGAAATTATTGGAAATGTTATTTCTTGTTTATTCTAATTGCAAACCACACATTCATCCATTCGTAATCACACGTACACTTTTAATACCTTGAAAAGACTCTCATTTCGTTTATTTGATGTTGCCTAGCAACACAGCGTTCAGAGCAAAGATTCTAGAACAGAGCTTCAGAGAGACACGTTTTGAGTTTGTGGCCAAGTACCTAAAATATCGGTTTCCATGTGTATGTGCTGGATGGTGTGCTTCCTTTATGAAAGTAAGTGTTTTATAGAGTTACAGACATATTGAGTCATGTTGTAGTGGTCCACATAAATGTGCCCCTTCTGTTATTAGAATGCTAAGCAGAGATTTAACATCATTCATTTCTTGTGTGGCTAGAAGCTAGCTAGCTATGTCATAGGGAGGAGATGTTGCTGTAACGTTATGGGATTTATGTTGTTTAGCGTAATGCCATGGTCATTTGATATGAGATGCTTGTACTCGTAACTTCGTCACTCGTAACTTTAGGACTCCTATTTTGTTTTACTAAGAGTAATTCAGGAAGCATTTTAGCCCTAAAAGTAGCGCCTGAGTCTGTGACAGCTTAAGCGAGGACTCCTAATAAGACCGATTCACAAACAATGTTTTGTGGTGGCATTTCACGTCACAATGTTTTGAAATGCGTCTAACAATCGCGAGGGAACAATTTTGCATTGTAGGCAGGGTAGGAATTTCACGGCGGCTACGACGGCCCTTGCGTTGGCCGTGAGGCCCCTTTGAAAATCAGAGGTTTACAGGCCACGGTGGCCTTGGTGCCCCCTTCTTTCAATATTCTGCTTTGCGTCCTACTAATAGCGATTTTTATTTAGCCTGTGGCCTGTCAAAATAATCTTAGCATTCACAGCGCAAATTAATGTAGTCTTTTACGCAGTGGAGAAAGTGACATCGCAAGAAAGTGCGTCCAAATTCACCCATTCTTCTCAGTTGAACTACTCGCGAAGTAGCCTATTCATCACACAGACATCACACGTATCACATGAAAGAGCTTTTTCTCAGCTTTTAAACGATGTTAGCCGATAATTGCTGTGTTGAACGGTTCGCGAGAAAAGTAAATAATATAATTCAATTTGATCATACATTCTACTGAAGGTTTTATTGCGTCCCATGATCTCCATACCCATTCATTTTGGTGTAATACTTTACGAACCCTTCTTTTAACACATGACAACCCAGATATCAGAATAAACAGGAGACCTTACCGAACACAAAGGTGTAAAGCAGTCCCCTGTACAGTTAGCCGTTCCAGAGTAATCCAGTTTTGAATTTGCAGTAAAGTTCGACATACATGGATGTCTCCAAATTTGGGCTTTAAGTTTTAAATGTGTTTAAATTGTTCCACATGATTTCATAACGGGCCAAATACAAAATAAATGTTACAAATATCGCCTATATATTGGTAAATCAGAGGACAGCTGACTAAGAGTTTGTAAAAGTAGCCTTAATGATCACAAAATGCTAAGCATGCATCTAGACTATTTGAGTTTCTTAAAGCTGAGCTGTGCTTAAATTGTTCAATACATGATTTCATAACAGGCCAAATATAAAATAAATGTTATATATAGCCTAGATATCTGTAAATATTAGATAGTCAGATGATTTACAGTTCTATGTAATATGTCATGTTTTCATTTCATGTTTTTGTAATGTTTCATACAGTGATGCAGGTCTACTGCAGTGAATAGGCTAAATACAACTTTGATCATTTTTATAGCCTACTACTAATAGTTAACTTTGGCCTTTGTGCCCCCCACCAAATATGCCCAACTGAAGGCCAAGTGGCCTTGCCCCCAGAATGGTGAAATTCCAAGCCTGATTTGTAGGCATAACTAAGGGATGCAGTAACACCACCAACAACAACCAAAACTAGCCTACTCATTCATTGTGAATCAAATTACTTTCCAGTAGGCTTTAATGTCATGCAAAAAGTACAACCAAAGCTGAGCTTGATCAACTAGAACGTCTAAAGAACCAGAACTTGAGTGTAGTTTTTTGCTGGGTCCCAGGCCATGTTGGTCTGAGGGGAAATGAGAAAGCGGACAGTGCTGCTAAGCAAGCCCTCAATGAAGAAGTCACAGAATGTCAAATCCCTGCCCCAGACCATAAACCTATACTGAACTCTTACATCTCAGATAAGTGGCAATCTGGGATTAATGTACCAACAACAAGCAAGGAATGTGAATTTTGGCACATTTTCATGATCCACTGGGTCGTTATGGGCCACACAAAATACAGTGTTGCTAAAATTACTCCTATTGTGGCTATTAGAGACATGCGTTCATGAGTATCCAGCTACATTCAATGAGTTAAGTAAAATACATTCACACACACAAAAAAACCATCACTAATGTTGTGGATACATCAATAGGCTCTCAAAACAATCCCAAACAGACATAAGGTTATTTGTCAAATAAACCAGTAAAACAGAATTAGGGGATGGAATATATAACATTCACACTCATAGCTCATATTTTTAAAATAAATCAGTGATTTTGTGAATGCTACTTATATTTAGTTCATATTTGAGAGTGAGGGGCTGCAACCACATAGCCCAGGCTGCCGATGTGTTTCGAAGGTGCAGCAAATGAACTTCAAAAACAATATGCTACAAATAAGGAAATTTCAGACATGGCTGAACTGCATCTGTGTCCACCCCTCGCAGGCCAGGCACAAGCAGCTGACCATGAATGAACAATGTTGGAGAGTGCTGCATGTCCTTTTGG
Organism: Alosa sapidissima; assembly: GCF_018492685.1. Lineage (NCBI taxonomy): Eukaryota > Metazoa > Chordata > Actinopteri > Clupeiformes > Clupeidae > Alosa > Alosa sapidissima. The sequence continues at coordinate 2,795,021 of NC_055967.1, forward strand.
CACTCCCTGAACTCAGCGAGCACCCTGGGATGGGTGACCCCTCAGGAAGATGGTTTCCACAGACGCCTCATGGATGGAGTGCTGTGTTCAAGGGTCACACAGGATCAGTGATCTGTTATCACTCCATGGCATTTATTTGCCTAGTGCGCAGAACATTGGTTCAGACTTAGTGAGAGGCCACCTATGCCAGTCGGAGTGGGGGTTGATTTTGTGTTCAGTAAACCATATTTGGTTTGATCTGGACGTTTGTTTTTGTTCATTGACCTGATGAATGATCCAATCGTGACCATCAGTGTCTTGGCAGAGATTGACAGATTTCTTTTGAAAATGTTCATGTTTTTCTTGATGTTCATGATACCATACACCTTAATTAGATGCCCAAGGCCTTTGGGAATAAAAGCAGCCCCACAATAGCACAGCCCCTCCTCCATAATTCTCATTAGGTATGGGGTTCTTTGCAGTATAGTCATTCTTCTATACACCAAACAAACCTAAAGTGTTTCTGGCCAAAGAGCACAATTTTCATTTCATCTGAAGATTTTTTGGGGGACTTTGTCATCCCAAGATGATACTTTTGTCTGTAACTCTCCAATAGTGGTTCTTAAGGATATTTTGCTATCTTACCATCCTCCATACTGTACGTGGGGGCAAGATAACCATGGGTCTTTTTCCAGTATAAGTATGAGTACTCTTTTGATCCTGTGAGGGAAATTTGGTCTCTGCATTTATCCCAATCCGTGAATTAGTGAAACACACTCAGCACACAGTGAGCACGCAGTGAGCTGCCTGCAACAACAGCGGCGCTCGGGAGCAGTGAGGGGTTAGGTACCTTGCTGTCCAAAGCACTAACCAGTAGGCCACGGCTGCCCCCTCCAAGCATGTTTGTCACACTTCCAGATGATTAGAACCTTTTAATAATTGTTTGAACTGTATATAGGCATTTTAACAAAGTACATAGTTGTCATAGACATTCTCTGACTTACAAATGTCAAAACACTTTCTTTTTATTTAAATGTAATGTAGTTCTCTTGTCTTTCCGATGTTGAAATGACTAGAGGATGTAGCCTCTGTGACTTTATTTTCATACCATAGTGAAAAAGAAAGTCATGAACTACTTTTGAAAGTTCACAGACACTCTGATTAACTTAAAGGTTGTATCAGCGACTGCAGGCCCCAAAAAGGTCCAAATATAAATGATCACATTCATCTAATCTAAACGATCCCCTAGCTGTCTGCCCCATAAGCAGGCCGTCAAAAAATGCGTCTCTGTAGGCAGCCTAGGCTCCGAGATCAGTACACAAAAACAATTGCTACCAACAAGGGTTGGCAACCCACTCAAAGGCAAAATAAAATGTTTCAACCAATAACCGACGAGATGCGCGTTTAAGAGAGTTTTAATTGCACAGGAGGAAGGTGGAGTACTAATGGGTGGAGATGTTGTATGTCCAATGTTAATTTTCTCGTGAACCGTTTATCACAGCACCTTCCCTCTTTCTTGTGACAGCTGTGTGATTTATTTGAGATAAGTATTCCATGAGCAACTCAACAGAGAATAATGAATGTGAATCTAGATGCATATTATTACTATACTGTATATTTTTAGGGGGGCTTTTGATCATCTCAAAATAGGCCTAAAAACGTCCCTGCTAGAGCAGTTTTTTGAAGCTAACGGAATTGATGACGGAGAGAAGCAGAGAGCTATACTCATCAGCATGGTGGGAGCAGCCACATACAAGCTCATAAGGAACCTGGTGAGTCCAGATAAGCCCAGCTCGAAAACATACAGTCAATTAAAAACTTTAATGAAAGAGCACTTCAACCCGAAATCGTACAAAGATATAAATTTGACTCGCACTCCCGCGAGCCTACGGAGACCGTCAGTGCATACGTAGCAGAATTGAGATGATTAGCACATGATTGTAACTACGGTACTACACTGGAACATATGTTAAGAGCCCGACTTGTGTGCGGTATTAATGAGTCAGATTTGACTTTTGAGAAAGCGTTCAAAATTGCAGTAGCTGCAGAAGCTGCTAGCAAAAATGTTCAAGACACAGTCAGCATAAGGCACCGTTAGCATGCAACAGCATGAAGACGGAGGGAACACTGAAAAAGGAGGGAGAATGGAAAAAGAGAGATAAAGAATGCTAGCCGAGTGCAAATGTAAGGAGGCAAAGTGTCACTGTTGCGGGAAAGTATAGCTAAGGCTCGCCAAAATAGAAATAAAGAAGGTGCATGCCCCAGTGAAAAAAAAGCATACAGAGCAGAGCGGCGTTCACGTCTACATCGATCACATAATGCAGACTGTGAAAGGCAGGATGGTGATAGATCTGAAGAGGAAGCATTCACATTAGCCTGCACGAAAATGGAGACATCAATTCAGAGAATAAAACTGTTTGAAGTGACTATGGAAGTGAATAAGAAGACAGTACATTTTGAAATTGATACAGGATGTAGTGTAAGCATAATGAATGAGATGAAGTTCAAGGAGATGTGAAATGAAAAGCAATGCCCTCAAATAAAACAAACTAAACTTTTACTTAAGTCATACACAGGGGAGAAATAGTAGTGGGGGTAGCCAAAGTGGAAGTCAACTATGAGCGGCAGGTGAAGACATTGCCCCTAGTGGTGGTTAAAGGTACAGGACCTAGGGGGGCGCTGTGGCACAACAGGCTACAGCGTTCATACCATATACGGGTCCAAGTGCTCACTGGGACCCAGGTTCGAATCCGACCTGCGATCTTGTCCCGGTCCCACCCCATCTCTCTCTCCCACTAATTTCCTGTCTCACTCTTCACTGTCCTATACCTTCCTTAAGCCATGAGGGCAAAAGTAGAAGAGGAGATAGATAGGCTGCTGAAGGAGGACATTATGGCTCCCGTTAAATATGCTGAGTGGGCCGCACCCATAGTTCCTGTCTTAAAGCCAAATGGTTCGATCAGAATATGCGGAGATTACAAACTAACAGTTAACAGTGCCTCGTCACTAGAGCAATACCCTTTTCCCCGTGTCAAAGACCTGTTTAATACTCTGTCAGGAGGGAAACAGTTTTCCAAGCTCAATTTAAGCCACGCCTATCAACAGATTGTAATGGATGATGCTTCAAAGAAATACCTAACAATAAACACACACCGAGGTCTGTTCACCTACAATAGCCTACCTCGGAGTTTCATCAGCTCCCGCCATTTTCCTGAGAACGATGGAAAACCCATTACAAGGCCTTCCAAGAGTAGCTGTGTACTTAGACGACATTATTCTGACTGGGAGAGATGAAGCCGAACATCTGAGCACGCTGGATGAGGTACTTAGGCGACTGAAAGACACTGGTCTGCGACTTAACAGAAGCAAATGCGCATTTCTGCAAAATGAGGTTGAATACCTAGGTCATGAAGTGCATACCGCATATCTGGGTCTGTTGAATTACTATAAGTTCCTCCCTAGTCTCGCTTAGCCCCGTTACACAAGCTCCTGAGGAAAGATGTTTCTTGGGCCTGAAACAATGAGAAGGAAGAAGCTTTTCAGAACTCAAAACAGTTGCTGAAGTCAGCTAAAGCCTTTAGGCTTCATGTCATGCACGCTAGCACCAGCAGAGAAGCGCTACTCACAGCTCAATAAGGATGGGTTAGCTATCATTTTCGGGATCAAAAGTATTCACAAATACATCTACGGATGAACATTCACAATCAGCACTGACCACAAACCACTGATATCACTCTTTCACAAGAAAAAGCCAGTGCCACAGATGGGGTCACCGAGAGTGCTGAGGTGGGCAACACTCTTAAGAGCTTATGAGTACAAAATCATATACAAATCTAGGAAGGAACATGCAAATGCAGACGCACTGAGCAGGTTGCCACTGCCACAAACAGGGGAAGAGGACGACACAGACCAGGTCCTCATGTTGGAGGTCATGGAGGACCCGCCAATCACGACAACACAGGTTAGACAGTGGACAGCTAAGGACGAAACACTCTCCCAAGTGCAAGTCTAGGTGTCTGAAAGGATGGCCAAGAGAGGTGGATACAATGTACAAACCCTACAGTCAGAGAAGACTGGAGCTGAGTGTGAAAGATGGGTGTGTGCTCTGGGGGGCGAGAGTGGTCGTTCCGCAGAGGGGTAGGAAAGCCATTTTAAAACAGTTACACCACACACACCCAGGTATATCTAGAATGAAGGGCTTAGCACGTTCATACGTTTAGTGGTCAGGGATGGACTCCGAAATTGAGAAGGAAGTACAGTCCTGCCATACATGTCAGGAAAGCAGAAATCCTCCAGCAGGAGCGCCGCTACACCCATGGGAGTGGCCGGAGACACCCTGGAGCAGACTGCAGGAGCGGAGCCTACCAGTCTTCAGGTTCCAGAACCAGTATTGGAGGCCCTGGCTGCAGACTCTGCCGTCACTACTTCGGTCAGAGAGAGAATGGCTGCTCCTGAGACAGCCCAAGCACACCCTTCAGCCGTTGAACAGCCAGATGCAGGAGTAGATCCACTACCTGTGCTGCGCCGTTTACCTGAAAGACTACCTCAAGTCAGAGCAAGTCTGCCCAGTCTACCCACCTTCCTAGTTAGTTTTTTTTAACTCTGTTCAAGGAGTAAAATTAAAAATAGAAAAAAAAGAGAAACATGTGAGAGTTGCCAGAATGTGTATGTGTTGACTGTTCAACACTGAGATCAGACAGTCTAGGAATGTTTACTGTTGATTTAGTTTTTTTTTCTGTGTTAACAGGATTAAATACAATGTCACCCTTACAGTACAATTGAGAGTAGTTTGGGAAACACATGATGTTTAATCACTGGAGTAGTTTTTCTCTTAACTCATTGAATGCCAAGCTGTTTTCGGAAGCTTTGTCCTAGAGTGCCAGCAATCTAGACCATTGTTGATGATTTTTGTACAGCCACAGCATATTCTGTGTTATAGCTATGAACACATACAATAGCTCTCAGTGGGTGCAAACTGTGTATTTCTACACGCCTCTGTTCCTGAGAAATTCCAAGCTAAACAGTGGCTAGTTTTCATCAAAATCGCTGTTTTTTTCTAGAAATGGAGATGTAACGTCTTTCATGAAATATGAAGTGTTGCCTGTAAACTTTCCGGGAAGTGATCAGCGAGACCTGGCGAGACTGCCACCTAGTGATAGACCCACGAAAATGGCCTGGTTTTGACCTGACGTGCATGCGTCACTGATTCGACCCAAAGCGGCAACTGAGTTATGATAAAATGTCCAGATTGTGCGTTTTCATGAGTTTTCGATCGTCATATATTTCATTTCCATTCATCACAGAGTTCCCAAAATCACATATAAGGTGTGTTAGAGTGTCTAGTTTCGTAATTTAAAAAAAAGGCTAAAAACTTAATATTACGTTTTTGGCACTCAGCGCATGGGAAGGAAAAACCTAATATTACATTTTTGGCACTAAATGAGTTAAGGGGGGTGGGATGTGGTATCCTGATATTTATGTTAAACTTACCTGCAGTACCACCCCACACCACAAGATGTGCAGTTGACCTTCAGGGTCATTTGGTATAATGAGTTAACGAAAACACTAGATAGAGAAAGTGATAACCTGCTGTATGGATGCTCTGTTACGTCCGTAATGAAATAAATAACAAGTAAGATTATTGTGAGTGATTCAGTCCCCTCCCCCACACACACACACACCTGTCACCTTCAGAGACGTGTTAGTGACAGATGCTGGCACCAATGAGTTTTAGCCTCCTTGCTAGCACGCCTGCCTCCCAGTCCAAGGTGCAATAAGTTGACGGACTCAAGCCCAGGTAAGTTACTATGAGCACTCTTTATAGCCCTTCTGTCAATCTGCAAGTTTCATTTTTGTGTTATCACTGTGCCTGAACCTATCTTTGTGAAGTATACAATTACAACTTTTCATCAGGTCTCCAACCTCAAGGTTCACTAACACACAGACTCTAGCAACTGGCTACTAATAGCCAAATAAACTACATACACAAATTGAAACTCGACATGGCAGAAATCCCTCATTTGTCTCTCCTCCATCAAAGAGGAATATGCAGTGGAAGTGATACTCACATCCCACTATAGATACGGGCCCCCTGCTGGTTTTGGAGGCGAGTCTTGGCAAGATCAATAGGAAAAACACAGGTCACGCCCACTAGACCTGCCACTCCCCCATTAATCAGCTTAGCAGGAAGGCTGAAAGACACAGCAAACACAAGCACATGGACACGCACATCCAGTCATGTAATGGGTCACACCAACATATATGCAAGCATGCACAAGTGGATGTATTCACAGATACAACAATAAAACATTGATGCAAGGAGAGTTACCTGACTTTATGGTCAGTCATTTTCACAAAGAGTATCCAGTGGTCTCTTCTTTTGCTTTTGGATTCACAATTGCAATTTTCTCAACCCAGTATTCCTCACACAGACGTTTAATTCAAAGTGTCACCACCTAGGCCCACTTGCCCCTAGAACTGGCAAAATAACAACAAAACTTAATAACCAGACCCAAAAGGTACACTTTGTCAAAATCAACCAGCTACCTCTTTGATGACAGTCAAACAGCACAAACCTGGAGCATTGTCTGGTCTGTGTGCTGCATTATACTGTAAATTAGAGTAAAGGTCATACTGCTATGGATAAGAAAATTAAAAGTCACACACAAGGAATGGTCTCTCATCTGTGGGTCCCATATTTTAAAATATACTATATTATGTTAATGCATGATAAAAATGCAATATGATTATACATGTATAAAATCACATAATTGACTAAGAAATAAAATTCAGAACTGTTTGTTTCCCCTTAAGTGTTGTTGGAAGTGTGATTTGTCTCTAACAGAGAGGACATCTCAACCTTTAAAGACTCTCTAATCTGGTAGCTAAAAGGGTTAAGACCTCTTCAATTACCTTGAAGGAGCAAGCTGAAAGATGAGGGGCTTATCAGCTCCCATTCACTGCCTTTGACATCCACCATCAAAACATGTCTGTAAAAGTATTCCATTATTTGTTAAATAATTAATAACACATACAATGGTTTACAATAATTTATCATCTAGTATTTCTGAAAGTTTTAATGTTATTTGATGGAAGTATATCTTACAGTCAACACTATCTGCTTTGAGTTGAGTGTTTATTATGTTGCTTTTGAATTTCCTTTTGATTATCTTCTCCACTTTTCTCAATTTCTAAGCACTCAGCCTATATTTACCATCTGTCTATTTTTATCTCTGGTAAACCATTGCAATCATTTTGATATTGCTCACCATTTTCTTGTCTTAATGTATGTACCTCAACCTCTTTTCCTCTTCTGCATCCTCTTCTATTTCGCTAATCCTCTCTCCACTCCTCTCACTCTTTCTTTCTGGTGCCCAGTCACATTCTGCACATGCCTTTCACTGAGCCTCTCTTTGAAATCTTCTTTCAGCTCTGCTCCATTCACAGCCATCCACTGCCAAAACACAGACAATGCTGTCTATCCTACTCCATCTACTAATTTGTAACTTCTCAAATTACATGAGAGGATTCATGTAGCATAGTTCACATGCTAACAATGTCAATGTAAAAAGCACATCATCTACTTACCCTTTTGTATAGCTCACAAAATGGATGTAGCTGTCCACTTTCCCTTCATTTCAACAATGTGTGCAGCAACCGTAGTCAAGCGAAAGCAATCTGCGAGAGCCAGCCGCCACTCAGGGGCCATTGCATAAACACCAGTATTGTCCTTCTGCTAAGTCCCTCCCTCTTGTGGTGACTCCTAGTGACACAGCTACAGCAACAGAGCTTTACACTAACCAAACGTTATATCCACACACTGCCCACATTATTGTCATTTGCTGCTCTTATGAAAAACATACAAAATGTATTGTGTGTTATCAGTAGCATGTGGAAGGAAAGTTTCTTCAAAACTCCAGAACCAGAAGAGATCTCAACTAATTCAAAGTATATGCAAAACAGGATGAAATGTGTGATGCAAAGAATAAGATGTACAAACATTTCATCCTAAACTTTGCATACACTTTCTTGGCTACTGTTTTATGACACAAACTACTTTGTATTAAAATGTTGAAGATGCTTTGTTGGAAGTTTTGTCCAAAGCGACACACAATAATAGCAATAAACATTTACATTGAAAATTAACAGTTAAAAGTAGTCACAGAGCTTACAAAAATACTACTAATAGTAATAGTAAAAGTTTTTTGTACCTTAAAATAATGTTTCCAAAATTGTTTCCGTGGTTCATCAACTCGTAACAGGGTGAACGGCACTTCTGCATTCGCTTCGCGGCCCTCTATCGGCTATAACTGCACTATGTAAGTTTGCCAGATCGGGTAGCGGATCTGTAGTTCGATGGAATGAAACATAAGAAACTACAAATTTGACTTGCATGATGTCGCAATACATGCAATTTCATAAAATCTTGCAACATATTCTACCTTGTCTATGGACATTGTTATTTGCAAAGCCGTTGCAGGATAAACAAATAGCGTGCGTGCGACAGAGGAAAAGTTCTTTGGTGTTGCTTTAATAGAATAATAACAATAGCAAATCATCATAATAACCATAAACATATACAATCCATGACTCTGTAATCTATAATAATATTAATAAACATAATAATAATAACTAGAAATGCAATTCCAAGGAATTACCAGTGCATGAAAATGCAAAAGTTGTGATATAAAATATCATGTATAGTTAAAATAGATGGTTACTACGGTGATGCTAGGATAGACATGGTGGTTGCATAGCTTAATAAAAGTTGATAGTTTAAAAGTAGACCGTTTAAAAGTTGTTGATAGACAGCTAGTTTAATAGATAAATGGTTTAATGGTAGTTTAAAAGTAGACTGTTTAAAAGTTGAATGTATAGTTTAAAAGTTGTTGATAGACAGCTAGTTTAATAGATAGATAGTTTAATGATAGTTTACAAGTAGACCGTTTAAAAGTTGAATGTAGATAGTTTAAGAGTAGACTGTTTAAAAGTTGAATGTAAATAGTTTAAAAGTTGTTGACAGACTGAAAGTTTAATGAATGTTGATATTCAAATAGTTTAAAGGCACAATGTGTCTTTTTTGTGAACTTTTGAAGTGTAATGCATTCAAAAATCAACTATACATATCAATAGAATGTAAAGAAATAACACTACTGACATTTTCGAATCGAAGAATATGTATAGCATTGCAGAGATCTCCTCCAGAATTAGCGTGCTAACTGACTAGCCCCGGGTCGTCCAGTCTTGCAATACCAGTTCATGTCTGAGGTGGCGACAGGGAGTAACATACCGGCCAAACCGTCTTCAGTGCAGCCCAGAGCAGTCGAGAAAGAGACAACGCAATTACGCACGCTCTGCTCCCACCCCCTCCTGCTCCTCCCCTCCCCCACGGAGTTCAAGTTCTACAGTGAAGTGTACTGCAAGAATGGCCGAAAGTTCTAGGAAGAGACCGAAGAGACCTCCATCGCCTCCAGCTAAAAAAAACTCGAACTGAGGCGAAAAGAATATCAGATGGGAAGCAAGCAAATACACGTTAATCTAGGGAGTGCTTTCCACTGATGGAGACAGCTTGGATAGCAAGGAGATGCAGTTCGATTCTGAACTTGCGACATTTCTTCTTGACTAGTAAGTAAACATCTGTTAAACATAATTCATAATTTTGATTAAGCAAAGGTGATATTGTAGAATTAGCTCTCGAGCCACTAGGTAATGTTTGTCAGCTGTAGATCGCGGTAAATTGACTTTGTTCGACCGCCATTGCTAACGTTACCAACCTAGCGATAGCGTCCTTGCTGCATATGCTAAGCAGTTTGCCAAATACTATTATTTGTACGTGACCAAGTTTTGTGTCCTACACAATACATAGAGTGTAATGTTCCAATATGCAATAAATACATTTTGATATTGGTAAATGTTCACTGGCTTATGGTCTCGCTAACGAATTATGTTGGCAGCATAAGATACTAAAATTACAACTAATGCTAGCTCTACACGATTAGGATAACTTTCGGCTACGTTAGAATACTATCCTCTATCTCCGGTAACGTTATAAGTTGCTTAGATTGTGTCGGGCCTGTTGCAAAATAGCATCACCATTTTCCTTTGAAGCTCTTAAAACATGTCACAATATACCCATGTGTGTGTTTGTATCTGTTTTCACAGGATCAGAATTCCAGTCCAGTCCTCCCCTATGAAGGTGTAACGATTACATTGCTGTTGCCCAACAGGTAGGAAAATGTAATATCATCTAATTTCAGTAATGTGGCAAAATGCTTAGCTAATGCCCAGGTAGTAATTTGTTTCCTGCTGCAGAAGTTCCTAAAAAGTTGGTCAAGCAAACCCTGCTCCCCAGACAGATACCAGTGTTGCTGTTTCATAAGCTGTTTGTAATATTTAGAGGAATCTAGTCTTTGTAAGTTGGCTTTAAAAAACAGTAGAAACAGTGACTAGTGACAGAGTAGCTTTATGTTTAAGAACTAATTCCAGCAGTTTTCACAATCACAATGGGGTCCCAACCCCCAGATTAAGAGGTCCTGTCCTGCTCTGATTTGTTCATGTTCTTTCATTCAGATTGGTGTGTCAACAGGTTGAATTTCCTGCTGCAGATCACCTCTTCATTTCCTGTGGCTCATCAACATGAAGCCTGACTCGTTAGCCCAACTTCTTGCTGTTGAAGACTACTAAGGACTGTCCATGTGCCCAGCTGCTTCCCTCCTGTCTCATATAGTCCAAAAGTTACATTTCTATTCATGTTGTTGCACTTGGTAGATGTAAAGTTTATTCCTGTCTTGTAGTTTTATAATAAATACCAAGAATCAGGATTGGTGAAACATGGGTTGTGCCTGAAAGTGTTTTTTGATCAAGATTGGTATACTAACATCATGCTTTTCTCTCCTGTTCCTGACTTCTTAGAATCTATTTGTTGTTAAAGAGTTGTTTAAACTAATATGTAATTTCAAGTGGTAGCTTTGGCTCTTGACATTTGTCCCATAGTTTTAAATATGAACTCATAGCCTAAAGGTGCAAAGGAAAAGATGAACATACCATTTTAGTAATTAATTCAGGTATTCTTTATGTTACATGAAATGTAGCCACTGTGCTCTTAGAATGGGAAGTTTTATTGTTAGTTGTAGAGGATGATTGTGTAAGGAATAACGTTCTGTAAGGCAGTCATTATCATGGCATATCTCCCGACAGTGATGCAGCGCTGGCCGTGGCCTGCCGAGTTTCACTTTCCTTGACATTCTCTGGTTATACTTAGCAACGGTCCGGTATTAAAAATTATCAGACCGTAGGACATGGGAAGTCGGAGTGAATGGAGCATTCTACAGCATTATAAAGAGCCGTGTAATAAATGGTAATAATGATGACCTCTAATAGTAAACAGAACGATTGGCTGTAACCACTGACTACATGGAGCATTTTAGTTACTGGCTACGTAGCAAGAACACCTGTGTTGCTGCCAGACTCTCACGGTGACTGTTCTCCAAATGCCTCTGCTGGTCAGCGCACTCTCTGGCTGCTCTGACAGCTCGAGCCGTCCCTGTAGCCTACTGTTCTCTCCAGTTCTGGGACTGACACTAGACACCCAGGCCTTTTCTTCTTTGCCTGGCCCTTACGTTTGCCCACTCTTGTCTGACTCGATGCAGGGGGGATGTAATCTTCGTCGTCAGTCTCCACCCGAAAAAATACCTTATTACTATTTTCAGTTTTATCCATCCATACAATCGCTACTACACGCAGGCTAGGCCTAGCCTTTGCTAAGACTCGCTTGCCAAATGCCACTAGCAAATTTGTATTTATTTCTCAAATGTCTCATTACCAACAATACCAGTGTGAAAAGCAAAACGTTAATAAAAACTGTTATATGTAGTGATCGGGTAAGGGAAAGCCGCTTGAAGAAGACATTTTCCGAATTTAGGAGTTTTTTTTTTCTAGGCGGCGACCATAGACACAGAGACATTCTCTGATAGACACATAGGGATAGACAGTAGCGAAAACGGAGACGGGGGAGGGAGGAGGAGACATGGGCAATGTGCGTTTCGTCGTTTCTACGACTAGCAAATCATTGTTTTCCTACATGCTGCCCCCAACTGGATTGGCGTGTGGAGTGTGAATTAAATAAATCGACATCCTGAAGGATTGTGCCTTTAATGGCTGTGTATAGGTAGATATTTGACGATAACTAAAAGTTGGAATGGCTCTAATGTTTGCTAGCAGTTATGCTAACAATTTTAACTATGGTAACAATGTTAACCATATTAATTAGCTAATGTTTTCTATAAGTTTTGCTAACTATGCTAACGTGCTAACCATGCTACTTAGATAACTTAGCTAATGTTTTCTATGAGTTTTATTAAAAATGCTAACTATGTTAGCAATGCTTACATGCTAACTATGCTAACATGTTACTTAGCTAACTTAGCTAATGTTTTCTAGCAGTTTTGCTAAAAATGCTAACTATGCTAATATGCTAACTATGCTAACATGTTAACTATGCTAACAATGCTAACTAGCTACAGTGGGTAGGAGTCATAGTTGATGACAAGTGTTGACATAGTTGATGACAAGTTAAAAGTTGTTGATAGACAGCTAGTTTAATAGATAGATAGTTTAATGATAGTTTAAAAGTTGAATGTATATAGTTTAAAAGTTGAATCTAGATAGTTTAAAAGTTGTTGATAGACAGCTAGTTTAATAGATAGATAGTTTAATGATAGTTTAAAAGTAGACCGTTTAAAAGTTGAATGTAAAAAGTTCAGTAGTTTAATGGGTTAAATTGTTTAACAGTGGATTATTGTAGTGAGGACTTTTATTTTGAAACAGTTTTGGGCAGAGGAAACAGTTGAATAGAATGTGTAGTCTTAACTGACCCAGATTGTATGCTTAAAGCCTGAGGCTGCAGGTGGCCTGAACACCTGGCATAGGATTCTAATTGCTTAATGGCCGTATTATGATGTCACAATCGGCAATGTTAAGTCTATGGGGATTTTTAAAAAGTTTTTCTTTACTAGTTTAAAAAGTATAAAAGTTTCAAAGTTGAAAAGACATAGCAACCTGATCTGTTTGAAGCCCTACGTTACAAAGTTTGAATGAAGTTTCCTTATTTTTTTTTATTTTTTTTTCACAGAAAACACAACAACAAGAACACAAATGTGTGCACAAGCTCCATGTGCTTTTTAGTGTAGAACAGTTGGGGGAAGGGGAGAAATTATGCCAGGGTTAGGTTTTCTGCACAGCTAATGAATACAGACCATGTTTTATCAAATCTTTTATATGAACCACCCAGATCCGATCTTAACTTCTCTATTTGAAGGGCCATCATAACATCATGTACCCACTGCACAAATGAGGATGAGTAGCCCTCCATCTAAAAAGAATTAGCCTGCGGGCTAGAAGTGAGGAGAATGCAATAGCATTTGATTGGTATTTGTTAAGCTTATATTCTTCTGGAGTAACTCCAAATATTGCTATGTATGTCAATTGTTTTTTGCCAGATTTCTGTATATACCTCAAATATCGATGTCCAAAAGTTGTTTAGTGAGTTACATGACCAGAACATATGCCCCATAGTTGCTGGGGACTGATGACATCTACTGCAGCTAGAATCAGATGTGTGAAATATTTTTGCTGAATGAAGTTTCTAAGTTAAACTATTCAAGAGAAATTGCGTACGGAAAAAGTGGTAAGCGGAATAATAATAAGAAGTTGCTGCCTAGGAAGAACAGTACAGTGCATTTTCATGCACTGTAATAATAAACATAATAATAACAATAAATATAGCTGCAAGCAGCAATGAGGGGGCCAAGCAGATAGGCCGGAGTAACCATGGCAACGAAATGCTGCAATCAGACGTATGGCCATAAGCTGTCAAAGCAAGTTTCATGTCTAGCATTTCAAAAGTTACAAGGCAAAATGCATTTTTGCTAATTGCAGTGACCCTAGAGGTCAAAGGTCACAACATTTATTCGGCATTCAACTGATGGGGTCATGAGTCCATGTACCAAGTTTGGTTTTGATACATGCAACGATTGCTGAGATATGAGCTCACTTCCTGTTTGGCGGCTTCGCCACAAATTTCGATTGGATGTGACGGGCGAACGCTTCTATCAATTGTTACAGAAATAAATGAAGTGACAAGGCATGGTCTGAAGATGGTCTGTGCAAATTTTGGTGAAGATCAGATGAAATTTGTGACCTGTGCGAAATTGTTGGTGTTTTTGATCAAATCAAATATGGCGGCCGAATAAATTATATTGATGTGACAAGTTGCCCTCAGTTGACCTAAGGACCTTTCACAGTATTACCAGACACCACTAGTACAATTTAATTCTAAGCACAGCAGCAGCTACAGGCCAAAAGGCATGTTTGTGAATTACAGCGCCCCCTAAAGGTCAAAGGTCAAATTTCTTGAGGGTCCTCCTGATGGGGTCATGAGTCAATGTACCAAGTTTGGTTTTGATATATGCAAGGGTTGCTGAGATATGAGCTCACTTCCTGTTTGGCGGCTTCGCCGCAAATTTTGATTGGCTTTTACGGGCGAACGGTAATACTTCCGAAGACAAAAAGTGATAACTTTTGTGAGGCTTGGTCTGAAGATGATCTGTGTCAAATGACGTCATAGGGTGCGTTGAACTCGGCTTGGTCCAAGGATTCCAACAAAACCTGACTTTTGAAAATCGGACCAACAGGTCAAAAGTTACGTGCATGAACGCACGTCCAACTTTGGCCTGTTGGTGGCGCTAGAGGGTTCGAGTTGCCGACATGAAACTTGGTGACATGAATCATGGGACCGTCCCCAACCAGTGTGCCAAATTTCCCAACTTTTTACCATACGGTTCTATGGTAACTCCCATTGCATATAATAATAATAATAGGAAAACGTAGAAACACAATGAGGTCCTCGCAGCTTCGCTGCTTGGCCCACAATAATAGGAAAACGTAGAAACACAATGAGGTCCTCGCAGCTTCGCTGCTTGGCCCCCAACAAGTGGTGATTATCGGGGTCCAAACACATTGTAAAAAGTGCCCTGAAATGAAAATTTTCTCGATAAAACTTTTGTTGGGGAAGTAAATGTACTTAGTTACTGTCAACCCCTGTATTTTTACAATTACTCGCACATATGCAACTTGAAAATTTGCCAACTTTGTTTGTTTTTTTTTAAACAAAGAGGGAGCAAAGGGTCCGGGAGTGATTAGTCCAGCGTTTCTCAACCAGAAAGCCTTAAAGTTTAGTAGCATAACTCTTTACCGCTGGTTTTCATGTGCCACCACTATGCTTATTTCAGTCTTGCACGGCAGACAGCGAAAATATAAACCTATTGAGATTTGTAGATCTGTGGTAAATCAACGCAGTCTTATAGCCTCATGTGAAGCTCTCTGTTTAATTTTATTTAACTAACACATGCAAGTAAGTAACTGCAGTAGGGGTTAAGTCTTTCAGAGATGAGAGACGAACAAGAGATGAGTTCAGGAAGTGATGTCAAATGCATCATACCGGAAGTGCTCAATCTGTCGGCATGGGAATACTTTTGCTGTCTATGAGGATTACAGTTTTATGGAAAAAAACTACTCATTAGGTATCACCTTTTCAGCATAACTGTCAACATTGAGCATTGAAAATAAGGGAGATTTCCTGGGTTTCTCATCCAAAATACGGGAAAACATTTGTTTTTTGCTTCTATCCCTCTGCTGACAGAGGGATTCAGACTAAGACAAAATGTGACACTAACTAAACGAGGTGTGAGGCTAGGTCTAATGTAACTTTCTAATGTTACATTTGCTGACAGGGCTAGTCTAGCAACTCTCCGTTGGCTTGTGAGCTCGAAAAATTAAACTTCTATCAGGCCAATCAAATCGTGTATAGAGTCGTTAGGCGGGCTTAACATAATGATTGATGGCAGAGTTGCAACGGTTTGGCTTGAATTCCCTGCTACTTGAAAACAAAGAAGATGGATGTTGCTGTTGGCCAACAGTGTGACACGAGTTAAGCTTGTTTTAAATTGGCAAAAGTTTGAACTAGTCAACTAGCTCCGCTGGTGGGAAAACGCATGGGACTCAGCGCTGTCCTATTGCGTGCAGAGGGAATTTGAAAGACAACCGATTATCCCTTCCCTCGGACTGAGCAATGCAAACAGTGAGTGCCCAGACCCTACATTTTAATGTGGGTCTGGCTCGTCAGGCTAGGAGAATACCTAATTAGTTCACTCCTCCTACCTTTTAACACGAAACTCCCACTTTCCCCTGACCCTCCTCTGAATGCATATGCATGACACAGGAAAACTTAATTTGCCATTTTCAGCTCCTGCAACAGGCAATTTGCTGTTTTACCAAGTTTGGCCTGTTTGTAAATAGCTCGCATCAGTTAAGTCAGTCTTTGCGAACAATTAACGCCTGGAAACAGGCGCAAACGGCTTGATAAATCTAGCCCTCAGTGTCAGAGTGAAGATGTAAGGAGCAGAATATTATCATCATTTTGCTAATTTAAAAAAAGCTTAACTCGAGTCGCGATTCAGAGACCGCTGTTCGCCCGCAGCAGTATCCATCTTCCTTGTTTTCAAGTAGCAGGAAATTCAGGCGGAAATTCACCGTCGCCGACTCTATACACGATGTGATTGTCCGGATAGAAGTTTCATTTTTCCAGCTCGCAAGCCAACGGAGAGGTGCTAGACTACCCTGGCTGCAAATTACATTTGCTGCCATTAGGGTGCGTCTAGATTTCTAGGCTAGGAAACTTGTCGTTCTCTGTGTAACTCCCTCTCCTCTCCAAGCCTGCTTACTGTCATAGACAGTAAAAGAAATGGACACAGCGACCCCATAGACTTCGACAGAGACAAGTGAAGTCAATTAGAACCACTTTTCCAGTGATGGTTTATTATACTCTGCAGCCTCAAACTGAGTTTAACGACGTAGATGGGACGTGAGCAACTAGCTGTCTGAAAATTGCAACTCTTCTGGTAGCTACGCCGAGAGAAATCTGAATCAAGCGCAGATCTGTAAATAAACTAGAAAATGTAATTCCGAGGAATTACCAGTGCATGAAAATGCAAAACATATTAACATAAAATGGAAAACCTCGAGCTCTCCCGGATACAGCGTGTGACGTCATCCACACCACAATCGCAAGGCTTTAAACCCAACACACTGACGCCTTTTTTGTGATCTCTGGCGACTTCAATCACATAACACTGGATTCCACACTCACAAATTTTTACCAGTATGTTGACTGCCCTACAAGGAAAAACAGGACAATAGACCTCATGTATGCAAACGTGAGGGATGCATACAGTGCAAACCCCCTCCCTCCACTGAGAAAGTCAGACCACAACCTCATTCATCTCCAGCCAATGTACAAGCCCAAAGTACAGAGGCTACCAGTTGCCACACGCACCTTCAGGAAGTGGACACCCGAAGTGGATGAGGCTCTGAGAGACTGCTTCGAGTGTACTGACTGGAGTGTGTTACAGAATGGAGAGGACTTAGAGGAGGTCACACAGTGCACAACTGACTACCTGAACTTCTGCATGGACATTGTTGTTCCCACCAGAACTGTACGCTGCTTTCCCAACAACAAGCCTTGGATAACCAGCAATGTCAAGACCCTTCTTAACAGGAAAAAGATGGCGTTCAGAGAGGGGAACTCAAATTCAAGCTGAAGGAAGCTAAGGAGGATTACAGAAAGAAGGTGGAACAGAAGCTGCAGGAAAACAACTTGAAGGAGACATGGGACTGCATGAAGGTTATCACTGGCCTGAAGAAGAACAGCAGCTCTGTGGAGGGGGACCTGGACAGGGCGAACCAGTTGAACCACTTCTACAACAGGTTTGACTGCCCTGCTCCAGCTCCAATGGCGGTGGTCTGTCCACCATACTGTTGTTGCCAGCGTCCTCTTCTATGCAGTAGTATGTTGGGGAGGAAGCACAAGGAAGAAGGATGTGGGGTGAATTGACAGGCTGGTAAGGAAAGCTGGCTCTGTAGTTGGAGCTGAACTGGAGTGCATCACTTCACTATCTGACAAAAGGACCCTGAACAAACTGATCAACATCTTGGACAATGAGTGTCACCCACTCCACAGCACTATTGTTAAGCAGAAGAGCCTGATCAGCTGGAGACTTCGCTCACTGCCTTGCACAACTGACAGACTGAAAAAGTCATTTGTCCCCAGGGCCATTGAACTGTTCAATGCCTCACTTAAGGGAAGAGGAGAGATAGACTTTTCTGCATAGTCTGTCTGCCTCTTCACCCCCTCCATGTTTGGATACTGTCTGTCCACTAGCCACTTTTACCACTCTCTTTATGCCTCACTGTTTGCGTGCTATATTATCACATTAGCACATATGCATAACCCCCCCCCCCCCCCCCCTCCATGCCACAGCCGAACTGTGGCCACACTTATACATTTTCTTTAAATAGTTAAATATATAGATATATAGACTTTACTTTACTTTATTTCTGCATTGTTGCACTGTTGGACTTACTCATTTGCACTATCACCATGACCACTATCACCATTGCACTACCACCACTCATTCACACAGAGCACCTTAGAGCACCTTACCATACCTTACTATGCACAGAGAATCACAGGCTCAGTCCCTGCCTCAGTCATTGCAAGCGCCTCTGATTGATTAATCACCACTATGTGGATACTGTTTTTAGAATTGATTTAGATTAAGTGTTAGTTAGTATAATTTGTATTTTAGTATATTTAGCATATTCTTTATCTTCTACAGTCCTTATTGCTTAGTTGTGTTTTTATATTATATACTTTAATTACTCTTTCTGCTGTTAAAGAATGTGTTTGTGTTGTCTGTATGCTGCTGAGACCTTGAATTTCCCCTGGGGATCAATAAAGTATCTATCTATCTATCTATCTATCTAAAACAAACTTTTATTTGGAAATAGTTGTGGGCAGAGGAAACAGTTGGCAGGAGTCAAAGTTGATGACAACTGACAGTTGGAATGGCTGAACAGTTAAATAGTTGAATAGTTTAAATAGTTAAATTATTTAATAGGGAATTATTGTAGTGAGGACTTTTATTTTGAAAAAGTTGTGGGGAAGAGGAAACAGTTGGCGGGAGTCACAGTTGATGACAACTGACAGTTGGAATGGGTGAACAGTTAAATAGTTTAAATAGTGAGGACTTTTGTTTTGTAATTTTTATTTTGTTAATTTGTATTTTGTTATTTTTATTAACTTCTTTAGAAATAAAGAGTTTTTAAACGCTTCAGATGTAGGGTTATTTGCTGTCAAAGTGACGCTAAAATGAATGGGGGTCAACGGATAGCTGCAGGTGAAGGCTTATTAGCCTCAGAGCTTCCCATAGGGGGTACGCTTTCCTGGTTTTCACTTACCCCTGTCAGTATGCGTGAGGCAGCCGTGGCCCACGGGTTAGCACTCTGGACTTGTAACCGGAGGGTTGCCGGTTCGAGCCCCGACCAGTGGGCCGCAGCTGAAGTGCCCTTGAGCAAGGCACTAAACCCCTCACTGCTCCCCGAGCGCCGCCGTTGAAGCAGGCAGCTCACTGCGCCACAATTAGTGTGTGCTTCACGTCACTGTGTGTTCACTGTGTGTTCACTGTGTGCTATTTGTGTTTCACTAATTCACTGATTGGGATAAATGCAGAGACCAAATTTCCCTCATGGGATCAAAAAAGTATATATACTTATGCGATATGTGCTGCCTGCACGATCCGATATGTGCATGCGCATATTTATGTAGTAGAAAACGTGATGGTTTCTCTACTTTATTTTTATCAAGCATGCGTTGAAACATTTGATGGCCAGGCAGCACAACTTGTTGTAGGCTTCATTGTATGTTATTCATTTCACGGCTGGTCTGTTTTATAAAGATATTTAAATTAAGTTTATTGTCACTGATCCAAAACCACATATTGACGTCTGTGTACTACGCCTTGGCGACATTGTTATTTTTGTGACATGTAGTGTGGGGATGTTGTGATGTTTTTTTTGTGACATGTAGTGTGGGGATGTTTTTAAATGTAGCTTACGCTATGCATTATGAGGTGTTTATGTGGTTGCCAATCCAAAATAATAAAGGAGTTGTTACATGTTACATGAACATACACCATATTGGTTACATGTGGAATGAAGTCTGAGTCTTTCTGTCACTGCAACTGCAGCTGCACTGCAACACCTCTATGAAAACTCTTCGAAACAAACACTGTCGGTACCAGAGCGCTGTCAATGAATGAAACTTCAGTGGTGCAAAGGTGTGTAAGCGTGGAACAGATTGTGCTGTATCGTAATCATAGTAAAACAGGATTATTATTTGTGCATGCGCGAACATCTTGTGCATGCGCATGTCGGATCATGCAGGCAGCACAAATCGTGTACCCACAACCCCCTCTTGTTCGGGGTTCAAACCCCGACCAGTAGGAACCAAGGAGCACTCTAGAATCTTTGGTAGGAATGGCTGAAGTGCCCTTGAGCAAAGCACCTAACCTCACTGCTCCCCGAGCGCCGCTGTAGCAGGCAGCTCACTGCGTTGGGATTGGTTCACTGTGTGCTGAGTGTGTTTCACTAATTCACGGATTGGGATAAATGCAGAGACCAAATTTCCCTCTTGGGATCAAAAGAGTATATATACTTATACTATATATAAGTCAGATCAGTGCAGAAATTCTCTGGCAGCGCTGATGATCAAGTGAAATGAGCCTAATGGGAGTGTGTCACTTAGGTCTTTTCCATTGACAGAAAACCGGCTCTGGTCCGGTTCACGAACCAACATTTGAACCGGTCGGAGCATTTCGACCAAACAAAACACGGTTCGGAGCGTGGCACTTTGTTTTGGAGCTTGAACCAGAAAAAAGTTGTTTTTTCCTGCGAACCGAAGTGGGCGTGTCACTTTACCGTTCAGATGGGAAAAGGCTAAAAGCATGAATTTTCCGTCCATATAAACTGTTGCCATGAGTAAACAAAACTAGTCAACTAGCATTACACTGCAGACGTTAACTAGCATTTTAAACAGCTAATTTTTGCCGTTTTCACGGGACAACTGTTCATATCATTCTCCCGTTTTTGTTTTGCATGCAACACCCATTGTTGATGACACATCCATGGTTCGGTTCTAAACTGGTGGAAATGTGGGCTGGTTCACTATAGCACCAAGGTTCAAAGAACGGAACGGTTCAATATATCAATTTATACCATGGTCTAGGTTGAAAAGGGTGTCATTTAAAAAGTAATATACTACACCTATGAGTAGTATATAGTGAGTATGTGAGTATCTGGTAAAAAAAAAGTTTAATCGCGCGTTCCATATCAAGGCTTATAAATGGTATATATGGTAACTATAACAACGATAGGACGACGGTTGAGCCTGGAAGCAGGCTTCGCAACAATGGAATCATCTATAAACAGCTGACAAAACGTAACGATTTTAGCTCTAAAACTCATTTAGTATATAATTGATTTCATATTTATTTATTTCTTAAGTGACCATAGTATAAACGGGATAATGCCCTTCGATGCGTCCATTATCAGAAATAAACGGACTTTGCAGAAGCAACCGTTCTCCACTTCGCGTCTGACGGTTCACGCCTCCGCGTCGTCCATTTATTTCTGATAATGGACACCTCGTCGGGCATTATCCCTTACATATATATATGGCACCAAGGTTCATAGAATTCTGAACAGAACCGGTTCAAGAACGGGTTCTCTGTCGGTCGAAAAACGCCTACTGAAAACCATACAGTCATATCGCTGGTCTGATTTTGTAAAAAAAAATTAAAAATTAAAAATCACCATTTTATGTATTCTATGGGGCACTAGATTGTAAATAGGCATAGATATATATACTGACTAGATGTCGCCTTCGGCTTCTCAGCATGCGTCAACACCGCCGCCATCTTGTAGCGGGGATCTGAAGCTCTAAACTAGTTCTCCCTTATTGTCAGTGTTACCTATTTAGCGACGTTTCCCCAGCGACAGAAAACCTTTTTAGCGATTAGCGACAAATTTGGGAACTTCTCACAATGATGGCAAACTCGGTTTCGTTGTTGTTGAAATGTAAGAAAATCACTTTTCTCATGGCTTTGTCATTTGTGTCTCGTTTGCCCATAGCATTGGCCCATGATTAAAAAAGTAACGACTGGCGTATGAAGTAGCACACCACGTTAAAGCACGGAAGTAAATGTTCTACAGATCTACAGCAACTTCTGGTAAGATTACACCTTATACGAGTAAACGAGACGAGAGGTATGTGGCCTCAACCAGAGCCTGTCTACGGAGAGCCTGTTTACTTTCATTGTATCGAACCTGGTTGCAGTTCACTCATTGTTCCTCTAGGGGCCGTCGCTAGCTAGTGCAGAATGAATGGGAGTCTATGGGGCTAGACGGGTAAAATGTATCTTTATTATCGTCAAAAGCTTAGTTTTCTCTAGACTCGACCATAAATACATGCCTGTCAGTTGGAGCAACCCAAAAAACTAGATAATTGCTGGAGATTTTGACGATTTATGGGGATTTTATTGCTCAGATTGACGTTAATGCATGGAGTGGATCACTGCGGCAAGATGGCGTCTCGATTGACGCATTCGTTCCAATGAACAGCAGTAGTCAAGGCGACATCAGAGAATGTCTAATAAGGGGAGAACTGCCACTCTCGGAAAACTTCCGGTTTCTGAACTGGTTGCAGTTCCTTCTGTGGTTCCACATGAGGGCGCTCGTCCACGAGTGCAGAATGCATGGAGGTCTATGGAGCTGTACCCCTCAAAATCCACTTTTCTCGGGATATAATTTTTTTCCAAGTAATTTGAGTATTGTATTCGAAAGGGGAGGCAAAGAAAATACACTTGGTTGAGTATTATATTTTTTAAAGTCACTTAATTGTTCTTAAAAGCCTTTCAAATGTGTCAATGACGTCATTCATTAGCACAATGCTAGCGTGTTATGTGCAACAACGACCCAACCTGTAAGAAATCAAAAGGACTTAAGTACTCGTTCATTCAACTTTTGACCTATAACCCATGTTGAAGTTATACAAACTACAATCAAATCTAAGATTTGTCAACGACAATCAGGTGAAAGAGACAATTTTAGCCGTCTAGCTCCAATTCATTCTGCACTCATGGCGATCGCCCCCAGTGGAACTCTGGTGGAACTGCATCCAAAATTCGGTACAATGGGACTTAATACGGAGTGGCAAGGCTCTCCGTAGACGGGCTCTGGCGACATCTAGTCAGTATATACAGAGAATGGCTAATAAGGGGAGAACTGCCACTCTCGGAAAACTTCCGGTTTCTGAACTGGTTGCAGTTCCTTTTGTGGTTCCACATGAGGGCGCTCGTCCACGAGTGCAGAATGCATGGAGGTCTATGGAGCTGTACCCCTCAAAATCCACTTTTCTCGGGATATAATTTTTTTTCAAGTAATTTGAATATTGTATTTGAAAGGGGAGGCAAAGAAAATACACTTGGTGGAGTATTATATTTTTAAAGTCACTTAATTGTTCTAAAAAGCCTTTCAAATGTGTCAATGATGTCGCTCATTAGCACAATGCTAGCGTGTTTTGGGCAACAATGACCCAAACTGTAAGAAATCAAAAGGACATAAGTACTCGTTCATTCAACTTTTGACCTATAACCCATGTTGAAGTTATACAAACTACAATCAAATCTGAGATTTGTCAACGACAATCAGGTGAAAGACACAAATTTAGCCGTCTAGCTCCATTGACTCCCATTCATTCTGCCCTCATGGCAATCGCCCCCAGTGGAAATCTGGTGGAACTGCAACCAAAATTCGGTACAATGGGACTTAATACGGAGTGGCCAGGCTCTCCGTATACCGGCTCTGCATAGCTGCCAACTCTCACGCATTGGCCGTGAGACACACGCATTTGATTAGTTTCACACACTCACACGCCACACCCCCGATTTCTCACGCTGAAGTGTCAACCCGGTCGGTCAGATGCCTGAAAAATGAGTTTAGCCTATCTACAGATCTACCTGTTGAGCCAACGTTATGCTTTCAGAGACGGGGAGAGGGTTCAAGAGCACCCCCTGTCTGTGGAATTTTCTAAATGTTCTCTCATTTGCGATGCTAGGCTACTTCAGAAGCCATCCCAGGAGCGTTTCAGGTAGTGCTATGCTTTGAGTATTATTGAGTATTTTTCACGCTGAAGTGTCAACCTGGTAGGTCAAATACCTGGCAGATGAGGTTCAACTCAACTAAACCTACACAGCAAAATTCTCAGAGTTATTTTCCCAGTGTAAAGCAAAAGTGTTAAAATACAGAGTTAAAACTACACTGAAAACAGTTAGATTAACTGTTAAGGAGTCAACTTTGTAAGAGAGTTTTTTGACTTATATTGTGGCATCCGACGCGTTTTCGCTCGGATCCACTTTGGCAAGAGTAGACAGAGGTCTTGTACGCGTAGGTATCGTTATTATTTTCAGTATTTATTATGTTCGGAAGCATATGTTACATAAATTAGAGTATGCTACGATCACGACCACGGTCAAAAAACTATCTTCCTCTACTCCCGCCAGCTCATTCAAACTCATCAGCTGCTTCACCTGTGTGTGCGTATCTAAGTAGGCGGAGCAGAGGCACCCAATCCGTGCCCACAATCAAGCACCCTGTGACACAAATGCGCTACATATTACAAACTATAAAATAATCTTACATAAATTATACTCCTACTAACTTATAAATTACAAATAACTTGAATAGCAGAAATGGCTCCAACATCCCGGCCCCTAATTGTCCATAATATTTAACAATTACTCAAAATACTAAATATGGAGCCATAATGTAAAACTAAAATAAAAATGTTATCTGATGCTACCCTAAACCAGTGCAAACATCAGTCCACAATAATCATCATCCATTCAAGGATGTCAAAACATTTCAGGACAATACATTTGGATATATATTTTTTTTACATTTGTTTCTTTTTTATCTTTTGTCCTTTTTTTTTCTTTTCCTATATATGATATCACACATCGAGCGGAATCTAAGCTTTCCAATGATATTAGTGCCAAGTTGCTGTGATAAATGGTTCGCGAGAAAATTATAATTGAACCGACGTGCAATTTAGCTAATCATATTTGCATTTTGCACACAGTGCACACCCATTACTCTCGGTTTAATATCTCACTAACCCTTCACACAACACGTGGCAAACCAAATATCACTCATAATAAACAGCAAACCATACCGAATACGAGGATATAAAGCATGCCTCTGTGCAATAAGTGGTTCTTGAGTAATCCGGTTTTGAAATTGCAACACATTTCTACATAGCCTCATTGGGGCGAAATTATAATGTATTCTAATGTAAACTATTTGTCAGTAGGCCTACATACATTTTTGTAAATTGCTCAGCCATAGATTATCCCACTATCATGTTGTATATTGTCAGGTTCCAGTCAATCCCACTTAAATGAATATATTTATATAGGCATGCTTCCTAGTGACATTAATGCAAAAATATGAAGAAAATCAAATAACGAGACACAAATATTGATATAAAGCCTGACTGACATAAGCCATATGCAAACATTCACATCATGCAGATATGGGTACATCCTGAAAAAGGAATAGCACGTAGGCTATAGGCTATGGCCATTACAATGACCAATATATTATCTTAAATGAACTAGCTGAATAACACAGGTGACCACTTCTGCATAATTTCATGGAGTGCTGAAATGTACACACATTTTTGAACATTTCTGAACTGTGAAATGTAGCATATGTTTTTGTGGTTGTGAACTTATTGCAATATCACCATAACTATTCCACCTGTGAATGCATGGTTATAATTCTGAAGTGCAAAATAGCTTAGACTACAGCACAAATATTTCCATAAAAATAAGCGAGTCTGACCTCTGAATTTATTTTGAAAGTGCACCTGATTGATGCATTTAAAAGTTAAAATATACAAACATTTCTTAAATTCTTACAAAACACCCACCAACTTTTTAAAATTGTTAGTTTGGACCCCCCCACTTTTGCCGTGCGAAATACCAATGCTGTTTTCAGCATCTGTTTAGTGCTTCATTGTCATTTTCATTGGATTCTCCCATTTGCGCGTAAATCGCTCATAAACTTTTTTTTTGTTACACGCATTCTCCCATTCCTCTTCTGTCACACACACAGTGACAAGCACCAAATCCCCCACAGTGTTGAAGAGATCAGTCGTCCCCCTCACTTTTGATAAGGTAAAAAGCCTTATAGGTACGCCAAATAAATAATAACCTATAGGTTTACACTAGGCTATGTAAAACTCCCCATTAACAGCATCACATCACTAACCACAGCGACTGTTGTTGACAGCACAATCTCGTATTCACTCTGTTGGATATCTGAAGCCAGTTTGTCTACTTAGATACTGTAAATCCTCAAATTATGGCCGGGGTCTTAAGACAAAGTACAGGCCTTTAGGGGCAGGATTGTATTCGAGACAGCCCTTTATTTCTTATGCGGGTTTTTTTTTGAGACAGGCGTTTCTTGGAGCGGCATACTGGTAGGCCTTCAAAGGCATGACATTTTCGGTTTAGTTTGATATGTAATTTACTTTTGGACTGTTTGATTATATTGTTAAATGTTGGGACTGATGGGCACTGAAATCTGGGGAGGTATTTGATGATCACTATTACATATGTAGTTGAAAGAGTGTTGGGATTTCAAACAAACCTTTCATGCGTTCATTGAAGGTCCACGGTGCTATAATGGAAACCTTATTGCGTAGCCAAGTAGCCTATATATTGAGTTATTTTTAAATTATGCATGATTTACTTTTTATTAATTTCGTAGGCTGGCTTTATTTTGTTATATAGAAGTATCTAAATAACCTGTTAAAATGTACCAGAATTCAGGAAATTGCATCTAGTCCAAAAAAAAATTTTCTGGGGGAGGACCCCCATACCCACCCTCTGAAATGTCCCACCCACTTTTACAATGCCTCTGACGCCCATGGTCCTAGTAGTAGGCTAGATCCATTTGTTAACAATGTTCATTTAACTCTGGGACCCTGGTCCCAGGGATGGATTACTGCACGGGCCTTCCGGGCCCAGACCCAGGGGCCCAAGGTGTCAGGGGGCCCTGAAGCCCAAGCCTTTGCATGGAATCATTGCCTCAATATCAACACATCAGGATGTAGGCTATGAATCTGATTGAATTTATTGGCCAGATGTATTGGCCATCCCCAAAATGCTAGCCTGACGAGCCAGACCCACATTAAAATGGGTCGCAGTGCTCAGTCCGAGGGGCGGGATAATCGGTTGTCTTTCAAATTCCCTCTGCACGCAATAGGACAGCACTGAGTCCCATGCGTTTTCCCACCAGCGGAGCTAGTTGGCTAGTTCAAACTTTTGCCATCTCAAAACAAGCTTAACTCGCGTCACACTGTTGGCCAACAGCAATATCCATCTTCTTTGTTTTCAAGTAGCAGGGAATTCAAGCCAAACCGTTGCAACTCTGCCATCAATCATTATGTTATGCCCCCCTAACGACTCTATAGACGATTTGATTGGCCTGATAGAAGTTTAATTTTTCGAGCTCACAAGCCAACGGAGAGTTGCTAGACTAGCCCTGGAAGCAAATGTAATTTGCTGCCGCTAGGGTGTGTCTAGATTTCTAAGCTACCGAAATGCAGCAGAATACAGGAAATCACATCAAACAAATGAAAAAAATTCTGGGGGAGGACCCCCAAACCCCCCTTCCACATATGCGACAATTAGTGGGGAGCCCTTAATACATGTGGGCCCAGGGGCCCGAAAGTTCATAATCCGTCCATGCCTGGTCCCTACACCTGAGAACTACTGATGTACGTTTTTTTTTACTGTACGGTATAATGCTGAATGAGCCAAACAAAAATTTCCGCAGCAAAATTTTGGTTGGCCCCACCAAATCTCACTCCAAGGTTTTTTGAAAAGTTGGCAGCCCTGGCTCTGGTATATATATCTATGGTAAATAGGGGGCAACCTTTTGATCCAGACTCCAGTTCATATGGTGGCGGTATTGCACCATAAAAGCTAGCAACCACCATAAAGCAAGAGGCTCAAGTAGGACTGGGTTGACATTCTACAAAAACATGGCGGCCTTCGTAGTTGCAAGCCGTCCGAGTGTCCTTCCGAGGATATCTGGTAAGGATATGCGAATGTCTATTTAATTGACCTAATTGTTGTTACTAAATATAAATACACGCACTCTTGACATATGATATAAACGAAAAATGTACTTCTTTTAGTGACATCTTGTTTACCCGAAGATAAAATTGCTGTGCTAACTATTAACTAGCTAACATTAGCGAAGTAACCTGAGCTTCCAGTGTCGACCAATTCTTTAGCTGACTAGCCAGTATGATCCGTCGAAAGCTGTTCTGTTATCGTGAGAAACGTTAACGTTATGTATGTAAATAGTCAAGGTGGAGGTATTCAATCAATGTTTCGTTACTCGTTGCCTTAGGTGAATTTGGGATGAGAGTCTGGCTGCTAACCAGTGTGTGTTGAGTTAGGTGCCTCCAATGATTAGGCTAACGTTACCTTCAAATTACGTTACGTGTCCATTCAAAATGTATACAGTTATACAGCAGGGGTAGTAGTAAACACAGTTGCATATGGATTATTGCATTGCAATTTTGACCAAACAAGTATCGTCTTCCGAAATGCATATAGATTATGAAAAACCATTGTCTGTGTCTCTTTGACAGCCACTTACTCCTCTGTGGTGCTACCGGCTATACCTGTAACCGTGCAAAACCGAAAGATTCATCATGCTGTCATTCCCCGGGGAAAAGGAGGTCGCTCTTCTTCAAGTGGCATTGCTGCTACTGTGTTTGGAGCTACTGGATTCCTTGGCCGATATGTCGTGAATAGACTTGGTGGGTTTAGTTGCTGGCATCATAATCACAGCCTCTACTTATTGTCATCGTTATTATCTGTGTCTCAAAGCTGTGGCATGTACCATGTTTAATTCCATGTGGTACGGTAAAATGAAACAACAAAAAAAGTAACATCAGTTATTGTCAGGTAGGTTTGTTGGTACTGATGTCCTGTTCTGGAACATTTTAATTTGGTAATGGTATGTTACCAAGTTGATGGGGTGTAAAGTTTTTTTGCTGTGTTGCTTTGTCCGTGTGAACTGGAATTTTTTCTCTCTTTAAAGGACGCATGGGTTCACAGATAGTGGTTCCTCATCGCTGTGACCAGTATGACCTGATGTATCTGAGGCCTATGGGTGACCTTGGTCAAATCATCTTCATGGTAAACAAAGGATGCATTCAACTATAGAAAATAAGCAATTGTCAACACTGAATATACACACAAATAGCTGGGGTGAACTCAGACCGAACCTGTTTGATGAACCCAGACAAAATTTGAATCTGCCCTACAGGTCCGTGTAGAAAGGATCCCATTGACACCCATTTACAAACTTCCCTTTTTTACTACTTCCAGTGGGGTAACCAGCAGTGAAATTTAAATTGGTGCATTAAACTCCTACCAAATCATTTCAGAAGTCCAGCAAACACCTCTTTCTTTTAAACTAAGGTTTTAAATGCAGTTGTTTACTCAATTCAAAAGAAAATGGGGTTTTTGGTGGTTCGGAAAGACGTCAATAGGACCCTTTTCAGACGAACCTGCAGAGCAAATTTAAATGGACTAACAGGTTAATCTGAGCTCACCCAGGCTAATATACATGTGAAGTCCCATCTTTATTCATATTTAAGAGACAAGTGTGACTTAAGGACAATCCCATTTATTGTTCTTACCCCTTCACCTACTCCTACCCCTTGCCCCTTGAGTGGAAAAGGGTATGGGTGAACATATTCCTTTTGAATAGACACCACTACTATACCATTACTAGGATTGTCAAAATAACTGATTAATTTCGATTAATTAATTTGAGAAAAAATAACTGATTAAAAAAATTAGTGCAGATTAATCGATTCCGTATGATCTTTGACCCCGAGCCGTTCTAGTCAGTAAAAATTAGACAGTAAAATGAAGGAGAGAGAAGAAAACGTGCTGCCTGGATCATTGATTGGAACATTTTCTTTTAAAAAACGGCCTGATGGTGTTGATAAAAATAAAGCGTTGAAAATAAAGTCCTCTGCAATGTCTGCAGCAAGGAATTTGCATATCGCCGGAGTTCATCAGCTCTATAGTCGCACATCAATGCAAAGAAATAAGTGTTGACATTGATGGGAGTGTTAATTTATTTTCATTGTGTCCCCTAGATTATATCTGTGGCCTGAAATGCCTTGTATGTGGAAAAAAAAAACTTCTTCCCAAAGCACTTTTGAATTATTTCCTCAGCATATTAGGTCATATCATAGATTATTATGGCCATTATTTGAACAGTGAAAATAATAATAAAAGAGTTTTTGAACTTTAATGTCACTAATGCTGATTATTCAATGATTCATTTGAATATATGTGATATATGAGATATATATATATATATATATATATATATATATATGAGTATATTTAAAATACTTTCACAGCAAAAATTATATTTGCGATTAATTTTAGATTAATTAATCACAGAGTATGTAATTAATTAGATTAATTTTTTTAATCGATTGACAGCCCTAACCATTACACGTCATCAGAGTTGTCGCTAGCTGTAGTAGATGTGTCGAGTTTGTCTACGGCTAGGCTTGTTTGGGAAACTGGTCTCTAAAAGTTTGACCGAGGTGGTGGAGGTTCAAGGCTAATTGTAGGTGGAAAACATGGATATGATGGAAAGAAATCTGGGCTGCCATTAGTGTCTCAGGCAACATCAGTTGTATTTTACAGTTGCTTAGTTGAGGTAAATAAACCCTGTTGTCTTAATGTAAGCACTCAGAGACTTGAGCTGGCTGTTTGTTTAACCATTAATGTTAACCAGAGGACTTGTTACTGAGCCACTTGTTGATATGAGGATGGCCATTCTTTCGTAAATGTAATTCAGTACTCAAAATGGATTCAGGGTCTAGTTCAAAGAGCCTCTCACTGATTTGATCAGTGATAGAAACACTTCTATGTTTCACTACATTGACTTTAGTGCTTCTTGTGGTAGAAAGTGGTACTTAAAGTGGCAAATTCAATGAAAAGATATCCAAAATTCCCTCTGCAAATGCATTTGAATTCTATTAATTATTTCTTTTTGTTGATTTTTCTATCAACCAAAAGAAACAATATTTTGAGCCTGACTTAATTTAGTGCTGAGATGTCTTTACTGATTATGTACATATTTCAACATAAAACAATATTGGGACTTGCTATACAAATTATTATTGTTGAAAGTGATCACACTTTGTAAACAAAGTATTTCTAATCAGCACCCCAAAATTATGGGAAATTGCCTGATTATCGACTTCTCCTTGAATTTGCCCCAGAACTTTTTAGTTTAATACACTACTGGTCAAAATGTATACATACAGTATATGCAGCAACCCCAGATCATAGCACTGCCCCCACAGGGTGGCTCTTACATATTTGCTTTGTTTTGGCCAGGCACATACATATACTTTATATACACACATTTATATAGAGTTTTATAGTTCTGAGACAAAGCTTCCTTGTTTAAATTAAATTATTTTTAAGGTCAAAAATTGCACTTCAGTGACCCCTTGTTACTTTTCAGGAATGGGATTCCCGCAACAAGGAGTCTATCAAACGGGCAATCGCTCATTCAAATGTGGTGATTAACCTAGTGGGAAGAGAGTGGGAGACAAGGTTTGTGCTAGCTTCCACCATTGTCATAAAAGCTTGGAAGTTTGATTGCTTCTTTCATAGATATAGAATGGTGGAGGAGAAAACACATTTCATCCAATCTTGCCACTTTTCATAAATGGCCCTAACTTGTGGCGTACAGTAAGCAATTTAGTACTTGTAGGCTGTGAAAAGTCATAGAAATTTCAATCAAGGTCATGTAAGTCATGCAAAGGTTTTGACATTTTGCTAGTGAAAATGGGTGGGATCCCTTGTGGAATCCATGGTATTATTGTTATTGCCAGTGTTATAGCGTTCTGTCTTAACTCATTGAGTCCCATGCGTTGAGTGCCAAAAACGTAATATTACATTTTTAGCTTTTTTTAAAAAATCACGAAACTAGACACTCTCACACCTTATATGTAATTTTGGGAACTCTGTGATGAATGGAAATGAAACTCATGAAAACGCACAATCTGGACATTTTATCATAACTCGGTTGCCGCTTTGGGTCGAATCAGTGACTCATGCACGTCAGGTCAAAACCAGGCCATTTTTGTGGGTCTATCACTAGGTGGCAGTCTCGCCAGGTCTCGCTGATCACTTCCCGGAAAGTTTACACAAGTAAGTAACAGGCAACACTTCATATTTCATGAAAGACGTTATATCTCCATTTCTAGAAAAAAACAGCGATTTTGATGAAAACTAGCCACTGTTTAACTTGGGATTTCTCAGGAACAGAGGCGTGTAGAAATACACGGTTTGCACCGACCGAGAGCTTAAAGTCTCACCTTTTAATCGAGCTATTGTATGTGTTCATAGCTATAACACAGAATATGCTGTGGCTGTACAAAAATCATCAACAATGGTCTAGATTGCTGGCACTCTTGGACAAAGCTCCCGAAAACAGCTTGGCATTCAATGAGTTAATACTGGACCAATTTAAATCATTTTTGTTCATAATTCTTGACCTAACAAGAAAAACATCCTAATTTTCCTTTTGGAGTTTTTTTGTTTTGTTTGAGCCATGGATATATTTTGATCCAGCTAACCTGAACCTATTCGTTGAGCTGTTTCATTTTATCAGCATCACTATTATCTGTCTGGCTATCCTGGAGATTAACATAGTTAATATTTGCAAATCACAACTGGTGAGTCTAGTTTTGTGTCCAAAAATGGTCATGCAGTCTGGAGCTCTGCTTTTGAAATTATTTAACTTAAAACTCTCTGCTTTCTGTCATTATGTCACGAAGATGTCATTGGAAGGAATGCTAAATTATGTTTTGTGTTTTTCTTTAAAGAAATTACAAGTTTGAAGATGTCTTTGTGACAATCCCACAGCAGATTGCTAAAGCCACCCGTGAAGCTGGAATCACTAAACTAATCCACGTGTCTCACCTAAATGCAGATATCCGTAGCCCATCCAAATACCTCAGGAATAAGGTAGGTGTGAAGTTGTTTTTGTTTGTTTGTTTGTTTTAAGGGCCCGAGCACAGACGTTGCGAAGCCTTATTGTTTTTGTAAGGGTTATTATTATTATTATTATTATTATTATTATTATTATTATTATTATTTTTTTTTTTTTTTTTTTTTTTACTTTGCCTTTGTTGAGGTGTTTCCCATGGTCGAAAGCTCATGAAATTTGGTACACACGTCAGTCGTTGCGTCCGCTACTCAGGGACAAAGGCTTGGCCCCGGGCGTGGCCCAGGGACTCCATAGCACCCCCATATGTCACTGTGACCTGTGGTTGGCATATAGTTTCAGCTACACACACCACATTTGGTAAGTGTATACCTCCCCAAGACAAACAACTTTTGTATATACATGGCATTAGACACGGCCACAGGAAGTGAGGTAATTTATATTTTGTGTGTTTTGCACATGATCAAATTGTACACACTTTTCCTAGACGATTCATCCGATTCATGTCAAAATTGGTATATGATGCCAAGATACTGTTGATTCTAAAAAGAGATGGTTTTTTTTATATGTTGTAATTTGACGAAATGGCTAAACTATGATCTTTAACCCTTCCACATAAACAATAAATGTGCATTCACCATGCATTGCTTGTAGGGTTGGGCACCGAAACACGGTTCTAATATGGCACCGGTGCCAACGCAAACGGTAGTAACTGCATCGAATAACAACGTGGATTTCGGTGCTTAAAGGTGCCATGTGTAATGTCCGGCAAAAAATCAATTCATACTCCATATTCCATAAAAGATGGGGGCAGTATACTTCCAGAAAGTGAGTTGGTCTACCCTAGAGTAACAACCGAGACACGTGTATTGCAGTTTGGCTGGTGGTTATGTTGCCCGCCTCCCATGGCCGAAACTGGTATTATGACACCTGTCGGGCTGTGGCTAGTAATTTAGCATGCTAATTCAGGTTGATATCTCTGCAGCACTATACCTTGTCATTTTTTTAATGACATCATCGCCCTTATTATGACCGCCGCGAAGCGAAGGTCTAGTCAGATTTTTTTGCATGTCCAAATTTCCGTCAAGGATTCCCGGGACACTGAAAGACCGGGGTAGACGAAACTTGGTGGGCATGTAACCCCACATGGATGGCATGGAACCATCGTTTTTCGTTTTGATCTGTAGCCCCCCCCGCTGGACTGCACCCCCCGAAAGGAGGGTAGGGCAGACACAGTTTTCTGTGAATATCTCGAGAACCGTAAGGTTTAGGAGGACCATTTTTTTTTTTTGTATGTTGATCTCAAGGGGCCATGTCAACCCATTCCATAACCACTCATTTCATGTATAGCGCCATCTAGTTAAACACAAAAAAGTAAAAATGAGGTGTTGTAATCGCAGGTATCTGTGACCTAACATAGTCAAAACTGCACGAAATTGGAAGTGTAGGATCATTATGACACCCTCTGAATGCACGCCAAGTTTCGTGGATTTCCGTTCATGGGGGGGCCACACAATAAATAAATTAATTTATGTTACTATACACCAACTGGCCTGTAGGTGGCCGGAGACAGTTTTCTGTGAATATCTCGAGAACCGTAGGGCCTAGGAGGTCCACCTTTTTTTGTATGTTGGTCTTAAGGGGGCATGTCAACCCATCCCATTACCACTTATTTCATGTATAGCGCCACCTAGTTAAAAATGAAAAAGCAAATAATTAGGTGTTTTCATCACAATATCTCTGGCTGACATGGTCAAAACTGCACAAACTTGAAAGTGTAGGATCATTATGACACCCTCCGAATGCATGCCAAGTTTTGTGAACTTTCCTTCATGGGGGGCCTTACAATAAAATAATTTATGTGTACATTTAGTGACCGTACACCAACAAGGATTCCCGGGACACTGAAAGACCGGGGTACATGAAACTTGGTGGGCATGTAACCCCACATGGATAGCATGGAACCATCGTTTTTCGTTTTGATCTGTAGCATTTTTCCGAGGCATTACTGCATGTCATGTGCCATCTCTAACATCTTGCTCTGATAGCAACACATCCAGATACAGTTAGTTAACATGATAAACACTGGATGTATAAACCAGAGGGGTGCACCACATAGGCGAGTGGACAGTGTTTGACAGCTTGCGTAGCTTACTTTAAAGCGATATCGCGAGCTCCTGTCAAAATCTAGCAGTGGGCCTAACTACACACAAGCAAAAGGCTATAAAACATCAACAGTAGGCTAGCCTATACGTTACACAATATCGTTGTAACTTTAAAAAAACTTTATTTCACGGTGTGTTAAACAACATAATAGCATATTAATCTTTCATGTGCATGAGGCCCATATAGCATCACAATGAATATGAAGATAATGTTAAAAGTAAGCTGGCAAAAACATAAATATGTACAGTGTTTCCCCTAGAAATTTTTCCAGCAGCGGTGCTATTACTTGGGGGTACCTTCGTGTTTCCTTCGTGTTTCTTTTGTGGACATTTTCAGCTTTCTTTTACATTATTGGTTAAAAATGATAGAAGAAAAATGAAATGGCACAACCCAGAAAAAGATTATTTACAATTTATTTAAATTTGTCTTAATGGCAAAGGCCACACCCAATCTGCGAGCACTTAATTTTTCTGGGCTTTTCAAAGAACATCTCTAAGGCTCTTTGGTAATTGAATTGAATTGTTGGGGGGCCATTAATGCTGACACGCATGCACGTAGCCAGATGCTCTCCTTGTAGTCTATTTCTCAGTCCCAAAACAACAAACCCACGTATAAAAAAGTAAATACTCACTTTTCTAATACATCACTCCCACAGTTACCATACAACTCACTCACAATTAACTCGAAAAGGACCTAGGCTACTTGATTGAAGTGCGACCGTTCGTCTCACCGTCAAGAGAACGCTGAAGTTATGAGAACACGTCTTTCTGATAAGAGAATGTAGGCTCCTATGTCTAATGCCGCAAACGTAGAAAAGGTCTGTTTGTGATAGCCTATTATAGTTAAGTGGACAGAATTTAGGCTATACGTATATGCCAACATATGCTCATATTTCCTTTAACTATCAGAAAGTTTAAACAGGCCTAGACTGTGTTCGCCTAGCTTTCCCATGCAAACATTACATGTAGCCCTACGCTAACGTTACAAGTCTAGGCTACAATTAACGTTAAGACCATACACCTTGTAGCACATTGGTTTACTCTATTGCATTACTTACGTTTTAATAATTTGTCGTTGAATGTTGATGGAGGCTCATCTTTGGGAAATCAGCTCTCTGGATCTCTCTGGAACCGCATCACAACAGTAGGCTAAATCGCAACAAACTCCCCCCCCCCCCCCCCCCCCCCCCCCCCATGTTAAATTCATTTCGGTAATCATGAATTGGTTTCTTTTATTTGATGTAGGCTAGGAGAGGAGGATGCATGTTTCACATTAGTGTCAATGTGTCAAAGCAGGCTTTGGATCAGAGGAATTGCTCAAGCTTAACATATGGCATAGGCTACAAGCGAATTCACGGCATACAAACAGCTTTGTGATGAAATATAACTAATATCATTTTTTATTGTCACCAGGCCTATAAGTAGGCTATTTATTGTGTAACCTACAAGTGAACGATGACACCATAGGCTACACTGTGGCGGAGCAAGACCCCATCAGTCGGATAGCTAAACAATGTAACCGTGTTCAGAACGTAGGCTAGCCATATGGGCTGCAGACTTGTCTTTGGGCTTGTAATCACCTGACACATCATGCCGCATATATGTCCTGAATAATGAGAGGCTAAGTGCGGATTTGATGCACTTAACTTACTCAAGACTTTCAGAAAACAATTTCGAGATGACGTTGGCCGTTGTGCTTTTACAGTGTGTTAAGTGAATCTCGTGATATTATGTTGCAGCGGCGCTGCACCGCTGTTAAATACACTGTAGGGGAAACACTGATGTAGGTATATGTAGGCTAAACACGTCAACACTGACATGTAACCTAACATGTTCAAAACTACTGCGTGTTATGGGTTAAGACATGACATTTCTTGAAGCATTTGGGAACACACTGAATTAACTGGAAAGCAGAGTCCCTGTTAGATTTGCTTGCTTGCAAATGCCGTTGTCCATGACCTGGCAGTTTTATGACAAGCGGTTTTAACATACCTTATGGCAAACCGCCTACACTGGGTAAACTTGAAAGCAGAGTGTGCATGCATGGCAAGCTGTTTTAACATTTAAATGTATTATTTGTAGGAGCAATGACATATTGATAGTAAATTGAATATAACAGTTCAATTTCATGTTCAAATTTGTTTTATCAATAAAAAAAAAAAAGCAATTCATGCTTTAGACCATTTTAATTTAAAACATTTTTAAAACAAAGTACCGGTTCAGGCACCGTTTCGGCACCGGCACCGTTTTAAAAGTATCAATTTAGCACCGGTATCGGATAAAACCTAAACGATACCCAACCCTAATTGCTTGAAATGTTTACATTTCACAGGTCATTGAATACCATAGGTATGATATTCACATGCCCATAATGCATCTTTGGCATAGCGCCAGCAACTGGCAACAGAAAGAATGGCAATTACACTGATGTCACATGATCAATTACCCCAAATACCCCTCTTAGACGGTTTGTCAGATTCATGTGAAATTTGGCAAACATAATGCCAAGATGTTGCTGATGTTAAATTGTGAAGAGATTTTTTGATATGTTGTAATGTTATGATTTTAATATCTCGCCACATAAACAGGAAATGTGTCACAGTGCATTGAATGAACGGTCTGAAACTTATAATAAATTAATAATTTATTATTAATTAATATTATGGACAATATTGTGCGGCTGCCCTAATTCTGAAGCAGTGGACTCCACAACAAAATGAAGAGGAAACACTGCAGAAGAAAGTCAATGTTTTTACAATAAACTTAAGCTACATCAACACGTGTGGCGTGAAACCGGTCCACTTATTAGAGTGCATGAAAGTGCACTCTACTGTTATCCAATTTCTTCTTATTAGAGTGCTACTGTTATCCGATTTATTCTTATTATATGTTATTATTATTCCGCTGACGCTTTTTGTGCGTTTAATGCGGCTTCAACCGTTTAACATAGAAACTTCATTCAAACTGCGTTGCGTAGGTCTTACTTAGGTGACTTCAGCTATGTATTTTTCAACTTTGTAACTTTTATACTTTTTAAACTAATAATTAAAAACTACAAAAATTTCCCCATAGACTTAACATTGGCGATTATGACATCACAGTAGGGAACTTAGAATCCTATGCCAAGTGTTCCGATCACCTCCAGCAACTGTCTGTCTCAGGCTTTAAGTATACAATATGGCTCTATTAAGACTACAGATCCTGTTCAACAGCTTCCTCTGCCCACAACTGTTTCAAAATAAAAGTCCTCACTACAATAATTCTATATTAAACAATTTAACCATTTAAACTATCCAACTATTTAACTGTTCAACTATTCCAACTGTCAGTTATCATCAACTAAGCCTCTAGCCTACTATATTAAACCACCACCTACCTAGCAACCAATTTAGCAACCATTGAAATTAAGCATCTGACAGTTTCCATAGCAACCAATATGATTATACTAGCAAACCACTGTAGTAACTCCTTTATTTCTGATAGTAGCCACCATAGACACCCTAACAACAACCTAGCAACGACTTCAAGTACCCTAGCAACAGCCTAGCAACCACATTCATAGTTAACCTAGCAACCAGCATAGCAACCATCAACTTTGATTCCCGTCAACTGTTTCCTCTGCCCACAACTTTCAAAATAAAACTCCTCACTACAATAATTCCAACCATATTCAGTTAAAACCTAGCAACCAACATCATTAACCTAGCAACCAGCATAGCAACCACCATAACTACTCTAGCAACAGTCAGTTGTCAACTCTGACTTCTTTCAACTGTTTCCTCTGCCCACAACTGTTTCAAAATAAAAGTCATCACTACAATAATTCTATATTAAAAAATGTAACCATTTTAACTATCCAACTATTTAACTGTTCAGCCTTTCAAACTGTCAGTTGTCATCAAGTATGACTCCCGCCAACTGTTTCCTCTACACACAACTGTTTCAAAATAACAGTACTCACTACAATAATTCCCTATTAAATAACCTAACCATTTTCACTATCCAACTATTTAACTGTTCAGCCATTCCAACTGTCAGTCGTCATCAACTACAACTCCCGCCAACTGTTTCCTCTGTCCTCAACTTCAACTTCAAAATAAGTCCTCAATACAATAATTCGCTATAAAATAATTTAACTATTTAAACTACTCAACTATTTAACTGTTTGGTCATTCCAACTGTCAGTTGTCTTCAACTGTGACTCCCCGCCAGCTTTTTTCTCTATCTGACCTCCATCTTTTTACTTAGATTATATTTTAGACAATATTCAACAATATTTCATTCAGAAGCCATTTTTGCATTTTCATGCACTCGTAATTCCCTGGAATTACATTCTCTAGTTGTTAAATTGCAATGTGAGCAGCGGCCACCGGGGCAGGATCATTTAAAAAGCAACCGGTCTGTGACTATACATTGTGCGTCCAGTACCAATTCTGATACTGTGGCGGCATTCATTTTGCAGTAGCATGCCGCCACTCCAAAATCAATGTAGAGAAAACACTGTATACATTGCAAACATGGGAAAAATCTGTGCGCGCGCACACAAACATGCATGCACATGCACACACGCATACACACACACACATACAATAACACTGACCTGCCTGTACATTGCAAACATAGGAAAGATGTGTATACACACACATGCATGCACACTCACTCACACATGCATGCATGCGCAAACACACACTCACACACACACACTCAGATACACAGGCTGACACATACTCACTTAGTGACCATCATCACATTGTAAAACGTCACACCCAACTGGAAGTGAGCAAGTGTTTCCAATGTATAAAACTTGCAAAAACAAATTGCGTACACACATCAGATATGTGCATTGACACTCGCACCATGTGAGTGCATTGTTGGTTTCTGAAATGGCAGGGGTCGCGGTGCCACACGTGCTCGGGTCGTCATGGCCGCTTGCGGCTATATTTTTACTAATGGATTTGCCTTCCAGTTAGTATATCCCAGCAGGACATCTCATTTTCTTTCTACTTGTACAGTTATATACCCCAGTGGAAATTACATGTTATTAATAATATTCATTTTAGTGACTGTACACTACGCTTGCACACACACACACACATTAACACAAACACATAAACACAAACAAAAGTGGCTGCAGTTGGTCAGTAAAGAACGACTCTGCACTGGATTTTTTTTTTTTTGTAATTTTACCATATCTTAGGTCGTGAACTGTTGTTTTTAAGAAATTTAAGATTAACTGACTTCAAACTGAAGAAACAATCATAGTTAATCATTGAAAATACCTTGAAATTAGGTGGTTACCAGGGAATATTCTCAGAGCAGTCATTTCCCCATTTCTGATGTTATTTTGTCACCATTTCTGATTGCTTTTTTTACCTGCAGGCAGTTGGAGAGATAGCCGTGAGGGATGAGTTCCCCGATGCTATCATTATGAAGCCATCTGAGCAGTTTGGAAGAGAAGATCGTTTCTTCAATCATTTTGCTAGTATGTTCATACTCTTTCAGCAAGGCTGTATATTATTTCTTAGTTACTGGTTACAAGTTAATGTAAACTGAGGATTTTGTTATTTCAGTGAACTGTGGGTCAAAATTCAGGAGTCTTGGTAATGCTTTGGAATAACATGTGCTTATTAGGTATTAACAGTGCATTATAAGCAGTTAACAATTTATTACTAACAGTTAGTTAACGGTTGTTATCCTTTAATAACATTAACTGTTAACATGCAGCTTGTAAGTGTTAACAAGCAGCCTTTTAAGTTACTTACAAGCATATTTGTTAACAGTTGTAAGTGTTAACAAGCAGCTTGTTAATGCTTGTTAATGGTGTATAAGACAAAGAAGTGGATAGCTAATACGCTTAATATGACCTTTCTTGCCTATTTGTAGTAAATTTTGCAGCCCCCCAATCTAAAGCGAGGACCACATAGCCTATAGCTCCACAAGCCCGACCTTCTATCTCTATATATCTACTGTATCTATCTATCTAGCTTGATTTAGCTGTGAGAAATGCACCTTCAAAATTGATTGCAGCGAGCAGGAATTGAACCCCGGTCTCCTGCGTCACAAAGTGACCTGTTACTGACTGAGCTACATTTTACGTTTTTGAAGAAAATGTTTGTATTGATTCTATATTCCGATAATGTTCTATATCAGGGATGTCAAACTCAGGCCCGCGGGTTTGAGTTTTAGACTGCTGACAAACTGACAAACTGTTTTATGCGTTCACTGAACAAAGATTATGGAAATTAAACACAACTTTTCCATCAGAGACAAATTTTGTAAAAAGCATAGATGGTATGATATAGAACATTATCGGAATATAGAATCAATATGAACATTTTCTGCCAAAAAAACATATAGGAATGTAGCTCAGTCAGTAACAGGTCACTCTGTGACGCAGGAGACCGGGGTTCGATTCCTGCTTGCTGCATCAGTTTTGAAGGTGCATTTCTCACAGCTAACTCAAGCTAGATAGCAAGATAGAAGGTCAGGCTTGTGGAGCTCTAGGCTACATGGTCAAGCACATGCTATTCTAAAGCGTTACCGGAGTCTTTGTACAGGAATTACAGTTCTCAGTCGTACAACGGATTTCCATCAATTTGGTTTTAGAAATGCCATATTTGAGATCAATGCGGATCCGATGAGGAAAAAATAATGGATGGGGGGGTGGTAATGTGAATTTTGTGATGTTAAATATTTACATACCTAAAACTGTTTATGTACACGCTTGTCATTTAGCCCGATCCGTTTACTTAAATGTGTTTTTTTTTATTTTTTTTTATGGAGGAGTAAAGAACGTTCTAAAATTCTTTTTGGATTATAGTGACACAATCGAGACGGCTGATAAAGTTGGCCAATCCGTTGAACTTTTTTGGATATGATCCATTGTGAGCTCTATGTGCGAGGGAGATAAGAAGTGTAGGCTAGGGAGGTCAGGGGAGGTCATTCATATGGGTGCCACCTACAGTATGCCTTGAACAGATAGGCTACATCGGGTGGCATAGCAAGCTATGTTAATGTTAGTTTTTAATCAATGCAACTAACGTTTTGTGTAAAGTGACTCACTATAAACCGTAGCCTACCGAATGCATTATTATCATGTCTGTTATGACATGTCCACAATCTTTCACAATTTGTGACCGAAGGTTTTGACTGAGCGTGTTAACATAACATAATAATAATAATAATACAATCA
Organism: Alosa sapidissima; assembly: GCF_018492685.1. Taxonomy (NCBI): domain Eukaryota; kingdom Metazoa; phylum Chordata; class Actinopteri; order Clupeiformes; family Clupeidae; genus Alosa; species Alosa sapidissima. The sequence goes on from NC_055967.1 coordinate 2,837,450, forward strand.
TGCAATAGACTAATTGTAATTATCGCGAACCGTTGTGTAAGGGGGTCAATCGTGTTGTGCTATAACGCACAGACAGCCTTGTAGCCTATTTTGGTTACACTTTTAACGACAGTAGGTTATCACTGTATGTTAACATAAAATAACCATGCAATTAAAACTTTGCTATAAAACCTTATTAATGTATTGCATAAAACCATAGAACCTCACATATTAGCGTCATGACTTGTGTGCATCTAATGTTAACCATTATTTGGCAAGGCCACTAGCAGTCATGGATGCGTTGTTGCTAAAGGAAGGCACAAGGTGTCTGAGATAGACAAAACAGTTAAAAAATAAATGGAGATGGGCTTGGCTGTTGGAAATGGGGGAGAACCGCAAGCCATACAGTTTATGGTGTAAAGAAATGAAAGTGCCAGGGGTTTTCTGCAAGAAAACTGCTTATGGAGGAAATTTGGAAAAAAGTTTTAGTACGTCACCAATCTGAAGACCGCCATAAGGCTAACATTCATGCTCTTCAGGACACATCTTCCCTACCTGGTGCAACTGCCACCATGACAGAGATAGGCTACATGGCTGACGGTGTTTGCGCTCAGAAAGTACACGTCTGCTCGACCTGTCCCTCACCATATCGCAACCTCTTGTCAACCTTACAATCTGTTGCTGAAGACAAGAGCGCCCTCTCCAGATTGTCGTTATCGAATGCACAAACCTCCTGTTTTCATTAAAGGTTGTATCAGCGATTTCAGGCCCAAAAAAGCCCCAAACATAAATTATCACATTCATACGATCCGCTAGTTGCCTGCCCCATAAGTAGGCCGTCAAAAACGCCTCTCTGTAGACAGCCTAGGCTCCGAGATCTGTACACAAAAACAATTGCTACCAACAAGGGTTAGCAACCACTCAAAGGCAAAATAAAGTGTTTCAACCAATAACCGACGAGATGCGAATTTTAATTGCACCGGAGGGAGGGGGACGGAGTAGCGAGCTAGCTCTCTGTTTTGTTTGAACATCAACAGAAGTGACGTATCCCCGCTATTGCTGATACAACCTTTAAATACTGATGAGGTAACAAATAGAAATATGGACAAGATCTTGAATGTTCTGCAAACGTCTTGCAAACTTGATTTTATATATTTGACTTGGTGTTGAATTGCATATTAACAAGAAAAAAAATCTCCCCTTTAAACACTTTTGGCCTGAAGTAATTAAATAAGAGTGTAAGTTAAAGCCTTTCTACAATATGATTATTGCAGTAGAAAAGGTCAGCAATGGTCAGGGATGGTGCTGAAATATTGTTTTGTTCATCAAAGACAACACTCGCAATTCGCCTTATTCACGTGGCGGCCATTGACGGCCAAAACGAGGCTACAGGATATACAAACCATAGGATTGTTATGTTCTATGCAGTTGCCAGTGGGTGGCATTAATTATATAGTAAGTGTACCCTGTAGCCTCATTTTGGTTTAAATAATGGTCGCTGTGTGAATAAGGTGAATACTCCCTTTACTTTGCTGTTTGCATTTTTTTGTACAGTAAAAACCAACAGGGTGCAACTGCAATAAGGGTGCTATCTCTATAGGTAGATATGAACAGCCCATGACTTGAGAAAAGTTCATTCAAAAGATTTTTTTTAACTTTAATCCCCTGCATTGTACAGGCTTGTCTGAATTGTTTTAAATCAAATTCCTTGTTCAGACCATTTCATTTTATTTGTCCTTATTACATTATTTTTCCTGTTTAAAGGTTGAAAATGTTATGTTTATTTGCATTATCATTTATTTATGTATTTAATTTTAAGACATGCGCTGGTTTGGGAAAGCTGTGCCCCTTATTGCCATGGGAAAGAAGACTGTGAAGCAGCCTGTTCATGTGAGTATTTTGGGAGATGGGGAGAGAGAATCTTTCCATTTGCAGCTAGGGCTGTAACCAAAAATAATTCCATGGAAATGGCATGGATTCCAGTTGCTGCTACTGGAAGCAACTGGAATCCATGCATTTCCACGGAATTATTTTCGTTATCTGATCCCTTATCATACCTGTTCATTTGTACTCGTCGCTCGACTTATCGTGACTAAAACTTCCTGAAGGTTCTGTCTGTATAAATCGTCTTGTAAATAAACTACCAGTACTTTTTCAAAGTTCTCAATTTCTCGTTTTAAATGTCAGGGCCCTCGGAAGTCTACTAATGATGTGTGGAGCTACTTTGAGCCTCGTAAATGGTGTAAAACAGTGATTTATTTGCTTGGCTAGCCCGATGGCCGAGGCACCCCCATTGAAAACCTGTTGGTAGCATCGGCTAGCTAGTGCCAGATTTCGGAGTACAGGGGACAAGCCAAGATGAGCTATGAAACAAGTTTACACTCGGTATCATGTTTCAACACACTTTAGGTCAATATCACACCGAACTACTTCTTTAAAATAATTACTGAACGGTTTTGTTTAGAGCTGAACATACAACTCTATTTGACAGAGGATAGATGTAGGTTGCTAGTGACAAAATATTAACTTTCAGTGTGGCACTATCTCTTTGTAAATTACATTTAATTAAAAAGTGTTTAAATTGTCCCGGCTCTTGATTGACTTGATGGGCACTTGACTTGAGCCTATTTAGTACATAGTCTTATTTTTCTCCCTATTTCTGAAGGTGGTGGATGTTGCCAAGGCTATAGTGAATGCCATCAAAGACCCAGACGCCAATGGGAAAACATATGCCCTAGTTGGGTAAGACAAATAACAATAATGTTTTGCTTGTTCTTTTGACTGTAGCTGCCCCTTGGGCAATTAATAATTTTCTTTTTGCAGACCCAACAGGTATCTGCTGCATGATCTGGTCGAATACGCTTATGCAGTTGCCCATCGCCCTTTTGTTGCGTACCCCATGCCTCGTCCGCTCTATCAGTGAGTATCAAGATGAATTAATTACCTCTGCCAAGGATTATGGCCAGGCTATATGCCAAGGGTTATGTTTTTGATGCGGTTTTTCTGGTTGTGCACAGGATTACACAAAATTTAAACTGAAACCTGAAACTTAGTGAAAATGTGTAGCATAGGCCAAGGAAGAATCAATTAATATTGGTTCACAGCCATTCTAAAATATGTTTAATGACCTCTCCCACTTAGATTGAGGTGGTGTAGCAGAATATCACTAACAACTCTCAATTTGCATCTATTGTCAGCTTTCACAATTGCCCTATCAACATAGTCAAGTGGCTAACTGAACCTGTTCACTAATTCATATTCCAGTGCAAAACTAACTAAACTAACATCCAGTGCATATGTCTTTATTGTATTAATTAATTTATTTATTGTTAAATATTTTAAAGAAGGATAGAGACCTGCACACTGTTGTGGAAACTCCCAGGCAACTTTTTATTATCGCTACGTTTCGACCCAGCCAATAAAAATCCCACCAAACAGGAAATGAGCTTGTACATGTATCTCTGCAACACTTTACTGCATCAGAACCAAAGTTGGTATGGGGTACATATAATTTCTCTATTTGTCCATCATCACTTTTAAGAGATGTCAATTACTGATGATGCGGCGAAGAATCACCTCTTGGGCTAGAATAAACAGATCATAGTTACATACTAATAGGACCCGAGCACCGACATAGTTTCAGCTACACACACCAAATTTGGTATGTGTTTGGGGCTCCCAAAGATGAAAAACGTTTCTATGTACATTGCATTAGAGCATTGAGAACATTGTTTGTGTATACATAGTTTACTAAAAAGAGAGGTTTTGAACTCACTTCTGCTCCCCGCCATCTTGCCAGTCAAGGAGTGAGTTGTCCAAAACCTTTCTTTTGTGGCTACACGAATGATGAATGTGCTATGTAACCTTTATGAAGGTCTGTGCTCTTCTTGTAGTTATTATGTATGTTGCTAAATTGTTTTGTTTATGAAAATAATTGATATTTAACTTGATATTACTTGTCGTTAATTGATCATTTATTTATTTATTTTTGTATTTAAGTTTCATTGCCAGCTTCTTTGAGAGAACCCCATTCGAACCTTGGACAACTCGTGACAAAATCGACAGGGTATGTGCAAAATTACTAGTATTTTTATAATGATCAAAAATAATTTGAACAGGAGTGGTCATCCTTATGTGCCATAGGCTTTTGTGTAGGGTCTGGTGTCGGAAAGCTAAATGTGTTGTATTTCCCTCATCAGTTCCACACAACGGACATGAAGTTCCCAGGACTACCTGGCCTGGAAGATCTTGGTATCACACCCTCAACTGTAGAGCAGAAGGCCATTGAGATCCTGCGTCGTCATCGTCGCTTTCGCTATCTGGAAGCTGAACTGGGTGAAACTAAACCAGCCAAAACTGTTAACATCTAGCATCCTCGATATGACAACATTTAACTGTCTGTGTTGCTGATGTGGTATCTTATATTTAAAAAAAAATCCCTTCTGTACATAAATAATAAAATATTCACACAATTATACCTGACTATATGTGTGTTTAAGTATGAATATATTTGCAATGTACTGTATTTTGAAGGTGCATGAAATGGCTGTCACAGCATACCTAGGTTTTGATATAGTTGGAGCTGGACAGTAGTTTCAAGTTACAAGTTTTAGTGTCACATGTACTTTGCAGTATAGCAAAATTCTTGTGCCACAGTTGCAATAGTGCAAGGAGGGGTAAATAAACACAGGAGGGCAGTAGCAGGGACCTTAAATAAAGGGAGTTGAAGAAGGACTGTACAGTACCAAACACTCAAACTATCCATACATGCACACATTATACAGCCATAATATAGTATATGTATACACCGACACACACACAACCACTATACTTGCATGCAAAGCATAAATAATCATGGACATGTACATTTAGGATTCTGACACCTTGTAGGAAAAAACTCTCTGAATCGTGTGGTGTGGGTGGTAATGCTTCAGAAGCGCTTGCCAGAGGGAAGCAAAGAGAAGAGAGAGTGAGCTGAATGGCTGGCATCCTTGATGATCGACTCAGCCCGCCTCTGACAGCGCGTGGAGTAGATCATTTGAAGCTGAGGGAGGTCAGCCCCAATGATTTTGGATGCAATAAATCAATTGATGTACCCTACTTAAGTGTGTTGACATTTTTGCATGCACACCTTTCCCTATAGAAACTTTCATAGTAGGCTATTGGCAAGAATTCAAAACTACTTTCACCCTTGCTTTTACATGCAAATTTAAAATAGAAACCACTTGTGAATAACCAAGAATGTTTTAACTCATTGAGTGCCAAAAACATAATATTACGTTTTTAGCTTTTTTTTTTTTTTAATTCCGAAACTAGACACTAACACACCTTATATGTGATTTTGGGAACTCTGTGATGAAAATTAAATATATGACGATCGAAAACTCATGAAAATGCACAATCTGGACATTTTATCATAACTCGGTTGCCGCTTTGGGTCGAATCAGTGACGCATGCACGTCAGGTCAAAACCAGGCCATTTTTGTGGGTCTATCACTAGGTGGCAGTCTCGCCAGGTCTCGCTGATCACTTCCCGGAAAGTTTACACAAGTAAGTAACAGGCAACACCAAAGATTGTTAAGGCGGAGCAAGATACTTCGTTGTAGCAGAGAATGTCTAATAAGGGGAGAACCGCCACTCTCGGGAAGCTTCCGGTTTCTGAACTGGTTGCAGTTCCAATTCTGGTTCCACATGAGGGCGCTCACGAATAAGTGCAGAATGAATGGAGGGCTATGGAGCTGTACCCCTTAAATCCACTTTTCTCGGGATATAATTTTTTGGACAGAAATTTGAATGTTGCATCCGAAAGAGAGGGCAGAGAAAATACACACCGCTGAGTATTATATTTTTTGAGTCACATATTTGTTCTAAAAAGCCTTTCAAATTTGTCAATGACGTCATTCATTAGCAGAAAGCTAGTGAGTTGTGGGTAACGACCCAACCTGTAAGAAATCGAAAGGACGTAAGTACTCGTTCATTCAACTTTTGACCTATAATCCATATTGATCTTGCAGAAACCACAATCCAATCTTCGATTTTTCAAGGACAACCACCCTTTCGTGCCCGTGCCGAACATTCCATTTTTGGTGCTGGATGACCTCCTCACACAAAAAACCTTATTTCTTGAGTATAATACATACCATCAATGGGATATACATATTGTAATCAGAAGGATCAGTTCTATGAAATGATGTAAAATACATATGGTAATGTTGATAAAGTAATGAACAGTATTTGAAAATCCTCTCCAAATGTATATCCGGAATTTGTCAAAATTTAATTTCACTCACATAAAAATGAATTTTCATCATATTTCTCTACAAAATAGAGAACAATATAGAGTGTATGAAATGTTCAGCAAGTTGTGGGCTATTTAACAAAAAAGACTGTATTGGAATATCATTAACCTTTCAAAAGTTATGATAATTTTAGTGATCAGTGTAAAAAAAAAAAAATGCAGGAAACGGGATATGCAGGAAGAGACATAAAATACATTTGATTCAACAAATACAACTTCCTTATATAAATCAGTATAATATGAAAATTATATACATATATAAAATGTATTATTATTCATTAAAAACTAGGAATACAATCAACATCACTCAAAACTCAATGTGTTCTAAACATTTGAAAGTGGATTACATACTTAGAACAAGCCTGTGAAGAATAAACACATATACACACAAACTCATACCCACACACACACACAATTACAGAGGAGGGTAGGGAAAGGCGGGGTGGGGAACCTGAAGGTTGTACACAGAAGAGCTATGACTCATTACTAAACGCATCCCCTTTTGCAGAATGCCAAATCTGACAGCAATTTGTTTATCAATAAAACAAATTTGCTTACCGTTACACTCCAGGGCCATACAAGCTACTTTAGTTTTATTATACGTTTTTTATAACAAGCTCCTGCTGTACAGGAATATGTACTTGATGGAAAGACGACAGAGTAGTAGTTGGAGCAGCTGAAGGTGAGGCTGAAATTTCAACGGAAATGCCTACCAGCTGTTGTGATAGATTTCCTCCAAATTCTTTCTGGTTGTAGCTACCAAACCTAGGTTCAACACCAGATTCTGCATTGCCAAACTTGAAATAACAAGAAGCTACTGACAACGGCAATGTCAATGGAGAAAAAGTGCTTTCTGGTATTCTGCGTTTTTTGGAGTACACAATATGTATTCATCATTTGGTCAATGTCCCCTGATCCCTGCCAAGACTTGGTTCCCCAGTAGCAATGGATATTAGGGAGGGAAGTGAACCCCATGTAAATGATCAATCCCAGAAACCTGTGAAACTCTTCTGGGGTCTTTGTCCCATGCCCCTGCACTGTTTGCATACGATGGCCTACTAAGCACAAGCTCCCATTCCTTCCAGTTGGTAAAACCACATATGCCTGGGACAACAATGTGAGTAAAAAAAGAACATAAGTCTATTTCACACAGTTTTTTATTCTGCACCATCCTACGCACGGTACATAAATCTATACCTTCTTCCTCCATCCCCTCATGGTCTTCAGCATTGTGAGCGCAAGCTCATGAGCAGCCAGCTACCTCTTCAGGCTTGCGAGAAGGTCTGTGTAGGTCTTGTCATCCTCCATCTGAAACAAGAGCGAAATCATATAAATACCTTTATTAATGTAAAAAATAAAATCACAAAACTACAGATTTGTGCATGTATGCACACAAAATTGAATTTCAGGAAATTCAGCTTCTTGAATTTCCCCTTGAGGATCAATAAAGTATCTATCTATCTATCTATCTATCTATCTAAAAGAAGAGGTATCCTAAACTATTGAAGCATCCTCAGAATATACTCGAAATATTTCTAAGTAGGCCTATGAAAAGTCATTGTATTACACATGGGTTTAGCTACCCTAAATCTGATTGCCTGGCTGGTATCAAGATACAGACAGATTACATTTCACCTAGTAACAAACTGCTAAAATGCAATAATGACATTTCTGACAGAATATGTGATTTCACATCATGTTTTCTATAACTAAATATTGAGGAGTTGTGCTTCATCTATTTCAGGTCATGCCATCTTAGAAAATGTTGAGACAAGCACGTCTGATGTTTGTCATTTATAAGTTAGCAAGCTAAAATAGTTCACTACAGACTGCACTATAGATAACAACCGGAGGAAAGACAATAAGTTAATTACATTTCTGACAGAATATGTGATTTCACATCTTATTTTCTACCAGGAGTAAAAATATCGCTCAACTTATTTCATGTAAGAGAATGCAACTTAGAAACGCGGCGCCCATTGATTTATTCAGCTTTGGTTTGCTATAATACTGTCTTGGCCAATATAATGCTTACCTAACAAGCAAATTGGTACTAGAAAACAAACTTACCTACAGGTTATATACTAACAGGTTTTTAAATGAAACTGTCAAATGAAAATAACTGACATCAAAAGCAAACGATAATATTGCAAGCAGTTCACAATTATACAGTTAGCTAAAGTTGCGTGACGCTGATGAGAAAGCATATTACTGTCAAATAACATGATTTAAGGACTTCAAATTAAGATAAACCATAACTAGAACCGATGTAAAAAAATATATTACCTCAGTTTATCCAGCTGTGTGGTTTCCAGTCGAGGTAAACTCCAATTTAAGTGCAGGTGGCATCCGGCTGTCCACGTCAAATGCACAGACTCAAGTGAAAATATTTTTTCAAGACATTTCTTCAAGTATCCAAAACATTTCGCGCCATAAACCCCTTAACCAATCATATCAAATTGAAGCTTATATTGTCAGCATTACGGGGAAGATTTCAGAAATAAAATCAGTCATTGGACAGCTGAGATGTTAGACGATTGGCCATCGTTACTTTTGTAACGAAATTAGAACGGTCGGGCTCGTACGGGTTAAAGAGACATTTAGCCGTCTAGCTCCATAGTCCCCCATTGTTTTTGCACTTATTCGTGATCGCCCCTAGCGGAACTGCAGCAGATTGCAGGTATAATGGAGTTTATACAACAATTGGGTTCTATGGAACTATTTATTTGTTTCTGATTGGCCGAGAGACGTTCCATGAGTTGGAATATCCCTGGACATTTCAACTCAGACTTTGCACAGCTAATAATAAATCACTCCGCGATACAATGCGAAGATTTGACACAATGTTCTCATCCCAGCTCTCCACTATTTTAAGCAATGGGTTACTCCTTAGCAAACCATAACGAAACAGTGCTTCACCACATCTGTGGATTAAGCTACACAGTCAACTCAATGTAAGTAAGATAAACGAGGATGCTAATTGTTCTCAGCATTGCCAGCATTGTGTAGGGCCTATAATATGATTATCACTTGGAGGAGACTTGTAGATAACGAACGTTAGCATAGTTAGCTAACCGCTGCTAACGTGCTAGCATCGTGTCAGAAAAACATATGGGGCTGTGCACAGTAGTGTAACATTTATTCACCATAAATTAATAAAGTTGAGTGGTTCTGCAATGTAGGCTATGTTTCCGTTTTTTTGCAGTACCATGTCCCTTACATACCATGGCCCAGTGTCCTTGTAACATGCATGCAGCAAAGCTAGATATGAATGTGATTTCAGCCCGACTTTCAACATTTCTTTCAAGAAGACACGTAAACCACAAAGACCCATAAAGAGGGATCTGGAATGTTGGTTACCTAGCAACCAAGACGCTGTCTATTGAAAAGGGAACTGTTTTTTGATGCGTAAGAACGATGTCGAAATTAACATTTTTAAACAATATTGCGGTGTTTTCAGATTATTTAGTTTGTGGTAGAATTGTTGTATAAAAGCAATATAGCACTCGTGATCGTGGGATTGGTCATGGATATTCCCACGGCTGTTGTTGCCTACGGCCGAACAACACCCGTGGGAATATCCATGACCAACCCCACTCTCACTCGTGCTATATTGCTTAATAATAGGGAGTGATCCGGCTCTCCGTAAACGGGCTCTGGTTGTAGTTCATGTCTATGGGCGCAAAATGGTGATCGAATCCTGTCTGCATAAAGAGGCGTGTCGATGACGTATTGATGAGCGTACGTTGCAACCTGGTTGCAACCGGCCAACAGCAGCGGCATAAATAACCGGCGCACACCTGATATAAAGTCGATTTTCTCCAGACTGGAATGCTCAAAAATGCTAAAAAATATACCTGAAATGTTCAGAAGGGTTTGAGGATCATGAAAACGTGCCCAAAATTCACATTCTTAACTCTATAGAACCAAGACCTTAGCATATGTGGTAAAATTCTGAGCTATGCCCATAGACTTCAATGGAGCAGTCGCTGCCTCTGCTCTGCATAAAGGGGGATTTTGACCCCCACTCGTGCGATCCGGGTTCCCGATGTGGCTCCTGATGAAATATCTTGCTCCGCCTTAACAATCTTTGGCAACACTTCATATTTCATGAAAGATGTTATATCTCCATTTCTAGAAAAAACAGCGATTTTGATGAAAACTAGTCACTGTTTAGCTTGGGATTTCTCAGGAACAGAGGCGTGTAGAAATACACGGTTTGCACCCACCGACAGCTTAAAGTCTCACCTTTTAATCGAGCCATTGCATGTGTTCATAGATATAACACAGAATATGCTGTGGCTGTACAAAAATCATCAACAATGGTCTAGATTGCTGGCACTCTAGGACAAAGCTCCCGAAAACAGCTTGGCATTCAATGAGTTAATTTGGATATCATTTGCAGGGATTGGACTGGTATGATTTATCCTAGCCTACTGCATCATACTGGCATGATTTAAAACATCACAAGGTGAAAGTGAGAATTAATGAAGTCCTTTTGATAAAATATCGAGATATATATTGTATATCGTGAAATAGACTAAAATGATTTTTTAGCCATATCGCCCATCCCCATAAAATAAACTGTGCCTTTGTGCCTCCTAACAGACTCAAAATGTCACCCAAGTTCAAAATAAGTTTGAAAATGTGCTCCTAAATTTATGTTACTGTAACCTCTTCCAGCTGTGGCACCCATTTTGTCACACATTTGAGTGTCATTCGGTCAAATGTCAAAAAAGTGGTGACAGCTTTAATTTTGAAAAATAATAACTTGACACTGACGATCAAGGTCAGTGTTAGTAATAAGGGAAAAGTACAATAATATGAAGTTTGGAAATTTTGTAACTGACCATAGATACATTATAGACTAACAATTACATTTGTATACTTTTATGAGTGTATCATTAACATTGTTTTTGATAAAATATGGAAATAACTGTTTTGCCAAATTACATTTTCAAAGACTGAATACAGTTACATGCAATACAATACAGTAAATCATGGGGCACCTGCTAAATTGAACACTACATAAACATTTACACAAAAAATGTTGAAATTGATTTGTTTTCACTGACCCAATAACAAAATGCAAGCATTTATAATGTTAAATCTGGACTATGCCCTCCCAGAATTGTCACACATCGCTGCCAAGGAGGCCTATAACAGTTTCGCTTTTTATATTTTTCCTCCTTTTACTTTCTGACCCCCTCAATTTTAAGTATAATGGTTTTTGGTGGATGCAATTGAAGAACTGTAAAACTTTTCAGATCAAAAATGACTATCACAAGAAGATACAACTTATATGGAATCGTATTGCATCACTTAATGGAAACACCGACCATTCACAATTGTGCTTTGTCGAATTTTGACAAATATTACTTTTATTTTGCACAAAATTTTAATGGAAACATTGCTAATGTCAAGCTTACTTCCCTGTCCTGTCGAAAAAGGGGGAAAGTGGAAAAAATGCATTCAATCACCCAGCCGGTTATAGAAAAAAAAACTTATGGTAAATTCTCCACCACAAATTTGTCCCACTTTTTTTGCCATATGGACAATGCTTCCTCTTTTTGCTGAGGGGATAAGGAACTGTACCTGAAAGAGAAAATGTTGGGTTTATTCAGTAGCATTCATGAAATGTTCTCCTTGTGCATTTTTTTTTTTTTTAAGTATTTTCATTATAAATTGTAAGCAGAGAAACACTAATAACACAAAAGCACATGGCTTTCAAAAGTAAAAAAATAAATAAAAATAACAACTTTAAAGAAACAGTATGTAAGAAATGTATTTCAATTAATCATAAAATGGCTTTGATGTCACTAGACATTTAGAAATCATGTTCATTTCAAATACTTATATCACTAACAACAGTAGTACGGCCAGGATATTGTCATTTAAAAAGTGAAGTTGCAGCCCTCAACTGATGTTGATGTTGTCAAGTTGTGTTTTGGCCTGATGCGCCACCCTCCACCTATCTACTAATCACAAAGTCAGTACATATGGTTCCTTTACACATTGTCCACGAGATTACTTTAGTAAACTCATAAAAATACTATTATATAGCCTCTTCATTTTACATCATGTAAAAAACAAGTGCATTTTCATGCACTCTAATAAATCGGATAACAGTAGAGTGCATTTTCATGCACTCTAATAATAATAATAATAATAATAATAATAATAATAATAATAATAATAATAATAAGAAGAAGAAGAAGAAGAAGAAGAAGAAGAAGAAGAAGAAGACTTCGGATAACAGAACAGTGCATTTTCATGCACTGTAATAAAAGAGAGAGACAAGCCTGCTCAAAATAAATGTATTACCCGACGGACGGTATTTGTAAAGCAATTTACAAATATAAAATACACCGTGTTCCAAATTATTATGCAAATTGGATTTAAGTGTCATAAACATATATTTTTTTGTTTTTCAAATAAACTCATGGATGGTATTGTGTCTCAGGGCTCTTTGGATAATTGAAATCAATCTCAGACACCTGTGATCATTAGTTTGCCACGTGAGTCCAATCAAAGGAAAAATACTTAAGAAGGTTGTTCCACATTATTAAGCATGCCACAGGTTTCAAGCAATATGGGAAAGAAAAAGAATCTCTCTACTGCTGAAAAGCGTGAAATTGTGCACTACCTTGGACAAAGTATGAAAACATTGGATATTTCCCAAAAACGTATGCGTGATCATCGTACTGTGAAGAAATTTGTCGCTGATTCAGAGCACAGGCGGGTTCGTGCAGACAAAGGCATAATAAGGTAGGTTTCTGCCAGATAAATTCATAGTATTAAGAGAGCAGCTGCTAAAATGCAAAGCAGCAAACAGGTATTTGAAGCCGCTGGTGTCTCTGGAGTCCTGAGAATCTCAAGGTGTAGGATCCTCAAGAAGTTTGCAAGTGTGCATAAACCTACTATTCGGCCACCCCAAAACAATGCTCACAAGCAGAAATGGTTGCAGTGGACTCAGGAATACATGAAGATTAATTTTCAAACAGTTTTGTTTACGGATGGGTGCCATACAACCCTAGATGGTCCAGATGGATGGAGTAATGGATGGTTGGTGAATGGCCACTATGTCCCAACAAGGCTGAGACATCAGCAAGGAGGTGGCGGAGTCATATTTTGGGCTGGAATCATGGAGAGAGAGCTGGTAGGCCCCTTTAGGTAACTTGGCCTGTTAAGATGTTTTTGATTGAAATAATGTTTGATTTAATTTATATGACCTCCTAATGCTGCAAATTCAACAAATGACCATTTTTTATTCTTTACAACCTATAAAATGTCTTGAAACTCTGTTGTGCATAATAATTTGGAACAGTGCATTTTGAGTTTTTTATTTAAAAAAAAATACTGTTATCATTGCGAGGTTTGTTCAATAAAATTCAAATTATACTTTATAATATGTTATATACGTTACATTATACATTATACATTATAATTAACGGTTGATGACTTGAAAATTATACTGACTCTCATTTGCATCAACTATTTAGAAAAATCTGAGAAAAATGTAATTTGCATAATAATTTGGAAGACCCCAGCAATAATTTGAGGATTTACGTTAGTCTGTCTCCTAAACATTCCTCACCCGTTATCCAGATATGCATGAAAACATTTAAAAAAACTCAGCCATAGGTTATTTTGAAAATGATGACTTTTGTCGGTTGAAGGTTGAAGGTTTGAAGGTTGGCTGCAGACTGTTACGATTTACTGACATTCACGCACATACATTATCGAAATCATACACCGGACGCTTTACTCTATAGTCTTTCTACATGGGTACTATTACTTTAATAGTGGTTGGTGTAAACCGGGACATTTTAGCATTCCGACAGGCTTTTGTCGGGACTCGGGACACTTAACTCAAAATAAAAGAAAGAGAAATAAAAGAAATAAAGGCCTGCCTCGAAATACAAGCCTGCCCCACATAAATGTATTACCCGACGGTATTTATAAAGCAATTTACAAATATAAAATAAAACACCCCGGCAATAATTTGAGAATTTACAATAAGATAAGAGAAGATAAGATAATCCTTTAATTATCTCCCAAAGGAGAAATTTGCAGTGTTACAGCGTCCAAGACATAGCCTGACGAGCCAGACCCACATTAAAATGTAGGGTCTGGACACTCACCGTTCGCAGTGCTCAGTCCGAGGGGCGGGATAATCAGTTGTCTTTCAAATTCCCTCTGCACGCAATAGGACAGCGGCAGCGCTATGAGTCCCATGCGTTTCCCACAAGCGGAGCTAGTTGGCTAGTTCAAACGTTTGCCAACTTAATAAAAGCTTAACTCGTGTCACACTGTTCACCAGCAGCAACATCCATCTTATTTGTTTTCAAGTAGCAGGGAATTCAAGCCAAACCGTTGCAACTCTGCCATCAATCATTATGTTAAGCCCACCTAACGACTCTATACACGATTTCATTGGCCTGATTAAGTTTCGATTTCTGGAGCTCACAAGCCAACGGAGAGTTGCTAGACTAGCCCTGGCAGCAAATTTAATTTGCCGCTAGGGGCGCGTCTAGATTTCTAGGCTATCCAAGACAGTGAAGGAAAAGAGACTTACAGACAACCCCCCTCCCCCCCCCCCCCCCATCTTCATTAAGACATGCAACAAATACACATTCCTTGGGCATGCTTCCCTGCACCATACCTGTTCGAGCCCATGTGGGAAAAGCACAACCACTGTGTACAGCCATTTATCACAGTAACAGACAGTCTTATCATCCTAGTATGCACTAATGCTAAATATATAAAATAAATAATACAACAACAAGGATAACCTATTCTATTAGTCTGTCTCCTAAACATTCCTCACCCGTTATCCAGACATGCATGAAAACATTTGAAAACAAAACTCAGCCATGAGTTATTTTGAGAATGATGACTTTCTCTTCAGCATTGTCCTAACTGTTAAAACGAGGCAGATATGACGAGGCATTGCAACAAAGACTGTTACGATTGACTGACACTCTCGCGCGCACACACACACACACACACATTATCGAAATCAGACGCATTAGGCTATAGTCTTTCTACATGGGTTTAGTTAATGATCGAGCTTTAATAAGACCACACTTAATAGTGGTTGGTGTAAACCGGGACAATTTAGGGTTCCGACAGGCTTTTGTCGAGACTTGGGACACTCAACTGAAAATGTTATTTTAAACGTGCATCTTTTTTTCTTCTCGCGCTCTCTCAGAGGTAGCCTGCCGAGCATTTGCTCTGCTGCCGGCTTGTCCCTCCACATTGCCCAAAATGCTTGATTGCGTTGCATTCTCCACATTTTTAGATACATTTTCATGTACCACACCAGCATTTTTGTTCAGTGAATCTTTTGTAAATTGCTTTACAATTACCGTCGCCCAGTTCGCCTCAGCTTGCTATTCACTCCTTTGTCTTCATTAAGATTCCCGGTACAATTTAATTGAATAAAATTAGGGCTGTCAATCGATTAAAAAAATGTATCTATTTAATTACATACTCTGTGATTAATTAATAGCCTAGAAATCTAGACGCACCCTAGCGGCAGCAAATTACATGTGCTTCCAGGGCTAGTCTAGCAACTCTCCGTTGGCTTGTGAGCTCGAAAAATGAAACCTCTATCAGGCCAATCAAATCGTGTATAGAGTCGTTAGGCGGGCTTAACATAATGATTGATGGCAGAGTTGCAACGGTTTGGCTTGAATTCTGCTACTTGAAAACAAATAAGATAATGTTGCTGTTGGCGAACAGTGTGACACGAGTTAAGCTTTTATTAAGTTGGCAAAAGTTTGAACTAGCCAACTAGCTCCGCTGGTGGGAAACGCAGCGGACTCATAGCGCTGTCCTATTGCGTGCAGAGGGAATTTAACCGATTCAACCGATTATCCCGCCCCTCGGACTGCACTGCGAACGGTGAGTGCCCAGACCCTACATTTTAATGTGGGTCTGGCTCGTCAGGCTAATTAATTAATCTGAATTAATCGCATATATGATTTTTGCTGTGAAAGTATTTTAAATATTTAAATTCAAATTAATCATTGAATAATCAGCATTAGTGACATTAAAGTTCAAAAACTCTTTTATTATTATTTTAATAATGGCCATAATAATCTATGATATGACCTAATATGCTGAGGAAATGAATTCAAAAGTGCTTCGGGAAGAAGTTTTTTTTATCACATACATTGCAGAGGACTTTATTTTAATCAACACCATGAAGCGGTTTTTGAAAAGTAAATGTTACAATCAATGATCTAGGCACCACATTTTCTTCTCTCTCCTTCATTTTACAGTCTAATGGTTACTGACTACAACGGCTCAGTCAACGGTCATACAGAATCGATTAATCTGCGTTATTTTTTTTAATCAGTTATTTTTTCTCAAATGAATTAATCGAAATTAATCAGTTATTTTGACAGCCCTAAATAAAATATAATCTTTTTGGCCTCTATGTTTCCAGTTACATAGTCTGTCTGTTCTTGGTCTTGGATTTTGTGAAATAAATTTCTAAATAAATGTGACTTATATATGTTTTTTTCCTCTTCATGAGGCATTTTTTGACTGATGCGACTTATACTCCAGAGCGACTTATAGTCCGGAAAATAATAAAAATAACCGTTTTTTACGGTACTTACAGCTAATTTTTCCAAATTCTAGGGCCCTTTCGAAAGTCAAATGACATTTAGTACAGACTTTAAATGCTTTACACATGGTTATTATGAGTTGGTCTTCCATCCTAGAAAATTTGGGGAGGCTAGGGAAAATATTTGTCAGGATATTAATGCCCAAACATGTCATGGGTTTTTCAAGCTGTAAGAATTTCAAGGTCTGAAAAAGATATGAAGACAGAAGATTTGCACGGAAATATTTTACAGGCCTTGGTTTTAAGACCCATTGATGATATAGACAAGGTTTGAACAAAATCTGAGATGGTGCAGCAACAACTTTATCTGATTTGACACGAAATGACCCATAAACCCTGCAGGACAAGATTCAGAACTATACTGTAGTCTTACCTGATTGAGTTTATTGCAAGTTCTTTCAGTGTGCCTGCACCAGATGTCAGTCCAGCAATGCCCACAAATGCCTCATAAAAATCATATGAGAGACCACTTGCCCCAAATATGGCTGGGTCATCTGAGCTAATCACAAGGGGGTGACCCTCAGACATCAAAACTGCAGCAGGATGGTCACGCAAGTCTGACACAAGTTTCAGTACCTACAAAAGAGAATGAGTAATATGGCTCATAAAACCTAAAGGGCTTCTGCATGTCTGACAGTGGTTTGGGAATATTAATAATGTTTGATGTTTTTAAAGTCTGTAGTTTAAATGGTTTGCATTTTATGTGACTATCATATCTGTCATGTAAAAGCACTATGAAATGCTTACTTGGTTGGATATGGGACACACCTCCACTGCTACCCCCATTTTCCGAGAAAGGGCCTTGGTAGTTGGATGGCGCACCAAAGCAAATCCATGTCCAATGCGTGAGGTATTAAATAGGAGCGCATCTAGTATGTTCTGATCCACATCTGTCCCTTGAAAATCTATATCACAAGAGAACTAAAGCAATTATTCAAAAGAAGGCACCTTATCCTTACCTTCGCCACTTTACAACAAAGCAGTATAATGTTTTGTCATTTTAATTTACAAATTGATAAATTGTTCCAATACCAACCGAAGTCTGGTATCCACATACACTATATGGACAAAGGTATTGAGACACTTAAACCACTTAATCATTGAATTCAAGTGTTTCATTCAGACACATTGCCACAGATGTATACAATCAAGCATCTAGTCATCCAGTCTGCATTCACAAACATTTGTGAAAGAATGGGAGCTCCAAGCCAGGTCCATAAAGATATGGTTTGGATGGAAGAATTCTTCCTTCGTATTCCAGTAGCTTCAAATCAGTGAGTTTGACTTCTTGCATGCTGAGCATTATCGCATATCTGGCTGAACGTGATTCATGTTAACAATGCAAACAAGCATTGTCTAAAAGCGAGGCTTTATTAAAGACTGTTCTCATCCCAACCACAGACTGTAACCCCCCCAAACACACACACACTTTCTTAGCTGTATACTACTGTCTACATTGCACTATATATGTCTTATACTGCACCACCTGTCTATACTGTGCATATCACATTGCACTTTTCTGCTTTTTGCACTTTTGGTTAGACGCAAAATGCATTTTGTTGTCTCTGTATGTGTACTCTGTACGTGCACAATGAAAATAAAGTTGAATCTAATCTAATCTAATCTAATCTAATCTAATAAATGCATCACGTTCAGCCAGATCTACGCAACGCTCCAAGAAGCCAAATGCGCCCACTGATTTGAAGTCCTTATGATAACGTCCTGTACACTTTAAAAGTTTAAAATACTTTGATTTTTTGATTTGATGAGGCAGCCGTGGCCTACTGGTTAGCGCTTCGGACTTGTAACCAGAGGGTTGCCGGTTCGAACCCCAACCAGTAGGCACGGCTGAAGTGCCCTTGAGCAAGGCACCTAACCCCTCACTGCTCCCCGAGCGCCGCTGTTGTTGCAGGCAGCTCACTGCGCCGGGAGTGTGTGCTTCACCTCACTGTGTGCTGAGTGTGTTTCACTAATTCACGGATTGGGATAAATGCAGAGACCAAATTTCCCTCACAGGATCAAAAGAGTATATATACTTATACTTATTTGTCAGTCCTGTGTTTACACCAAACCATTCCTTTAAGGCTGATGACACATTAGTCACAAATGATAGAGATTCCACTTACTTGACCTTAACATATCACATCTGGGTACAAGCTATACATACAGTAGTTATACTATACATGATTACAGTAGCTTAGGCAGGTTGTGAAACAACAGAGGCAGTCTAAAGTCTAAAGAGAAGTTCATTACAATTCATTTTTAAGTAAAAAAAGTTCCCAGAAGACTGTCAAGTGAGGGATGCCACCCTAGTCCATCTCCCTGGAATTCAGTGACTGAAAATTGAGTGCAGCGTACACAGAGTCCACAATCTAAAATTGGTCTGTATCAGAGGGTAATATTATAAAGGTTGTTTAAGATATGAGAAAATGTTTTTATGGTCATATGACTCCAAAATAGAGCTTTTCTACTAACCATCATCTGAATCATGGAAAATGGCAATGGTAACATCAGGCTGACGAGATACTTATTGTCTACAGTAGGAACTGAGAAACTTTTTAGAATTGAATGGAACAATACCATTCATCTATCCAAAATGTTGCAATTAAAATATCATTACATTTCACCATTATAGGTGAATCACTGATATATTCTATACATCAGAACTTGTTTGAGAATGACATTACCAGTCTCTCCAGCATGAAAGAAGTAAGGCAGAGAGACTCCCAGTTGTTCTGGTAAGGACAAGGGTTCCTTGAAGTACCAAAGGGGCCTCCCAGTGTCCTCTCGCCCCACCTACATAAGACACGCCACCTTGCAGTGTTAATATTTTCACCTAAATTACAGATTATCACTGACTGAGGCTACATCCACACTAGGTCGGGTAGGTTAATACAGATTTTAGGAACATTAACATTAAAGCACTACACTCTTGTAACATGTAAAAGCAGAGCATTTTATTGGTAGAGATCACCATTGCAATGGAAATGTTAATGCCTTAATTCCCGCCACTGCATGTTTGTTTACTCACTGGAATCAAGATGGATACCGATAGCCTGACGAGCCAGACCCACATTAAAATGTAGGGTCTGGGGACTCACCATTCCCATTGCTCAGTCCGAGGGGCGGGATAATCGGTTGTCTTTCAAATTCAGAGGGTCACAAAGTCATAATGATCCTACACCTCCAATTTCGTGCAGTTTTTAACATGTCAGCAAGAGATACCTGTGATTACAACACCTGATTTTTGCTTTTTCATTTGTAACTAGGTGGCGCTATACATCAAATGAGTGGTTATGAGATGGGTTGGCATGGCGGCGGTCATAATTCGTCCTCAACATTGGGATATTAGAAGCGAATTAGGTTGATAATGTACATAGTTTTGGTATGAGTAGGTTACATACACATATTTCTTCATATTGTGTTAGTAGAAGGATTGAATGTCCTGTGAAATAATAACTAGATGTAACGTGAGACTGCTAGCCGTCTTTCCCATTGGAATTATCTGACCTACTGTGGATGCAGCCTAAGTGTAAACTGAACGTTTGAAACAATGAGCACTGTTACCAAATGATGAAAGGAGATATGCCACACATACTTACTAAGTCAAACCCAGCCATAATCTCAGGAAACTCTCTCTGTAGTTTAACTGCCTCCTCAATTACTTCTTTCAACTGTGATGCATTTATTCCTCTGTAAGAAAGAAAGACTACATTTCATTTCAAAATACTACCTGGCCAAAACAATATATATATATATATTTCATAGAAATGACACTGTGTAAAGTCATGTTCAGCAAATCCCAAAGACTTTCAATGTGTGTCGGAGCTCTGTGGTGACCAATTCATCTGTGAAAATGATTCATCATCCTTCCTGACAACTCTTTAATAATCATTGTAATCATTTAGGAAATGAGACTGACGAATCCTGGAATTGTGGTCCTGGAATATGCCCATGCCATCAGGGAAGAAAAGATTGAAGCACACCCAGATCATACCACTGCATCCAGAGGCTTGTACAGTGGGTACTATGCAAGATGGATGTGTTTCAACACACAGTGCAACAACAACTCAACGCTGGAACTCATCAGCTGTGAAAACCATTTGTTAATAAGGGTAATTGGAAAGCAGGCTTTAATTAGCTAGGGAGCATAAAGATTGGACTCTGGAAAAAGCAGTCCCTCCAGGATTTCGCGGGGCTTTTTTGTTGCGACTTAAAATGCCTGATTTCGCGGCATCTTTTCTAAAAAGTTGCGAAGAAAGTTGTGCCGTTTTTAGGCGTTTGTTGTGAAGAAATTGCGGGAGGAAGTGAAAATTGCAAAAACTAGTTGCGATTTATTTCTGGGCAACTAAGGTTAGTAAGACCAAATTCACACTGACCACCATCTTGATATGCTTATTAAAAAGGATAAGCAAAGGTAAAAGTAAATAGTACGGATTACAAAAAATCTAAGTACTTTATTTGTAGCTAAATGAAGAAATGCCGTGGCCGGGGTAATTCATAAAGCAGTGTAACCTTTTTCTAGAACTGTCCAAAAAAAGACAACCACCTCCTTAAAAAATGGCATCATGTCATTTGTTTCAATACATTCATATATTTTTAATAATTCATATTCTGTGACCAACATAATTACTAATAGCCAACTAAGTAGCATATTTAGTAATTTCAATATTTCATATTGATTTTTGAACTATTAGGCTACACTTCTCTTTAATGTCATGACATTGTATTGGTGGTGTGTAAGTCTAATTGAGTGCCTGTCTGACGTAAGAGTAGCCTAATTACATTTCTGAGTGGATTGGAAGGCTTGCTTCTCACCGTTTTCGGCTATGAGCGGAAATAACTTTTTGTGTAGTGCATTAGGATATGTTCAGGATGTTTTCTATGGTATAGTATAGTATTTCGATAAAACTGCAACTATGAGAGGATTAACCAAAAGTTATTTGTAGGCTAACTTTACCTTCAACTTCATTATCAAATCACATTTGAAGCACATTTGAGAAATTGGCTCATGTGCAAAATTTTGGGCTTCAAAGTCAAGAACAGAAAACTTTGCACATTAAATAATCCTGAGTTACCATACTTCAGCAAATCCTTCTGTCTGAATATCTGTCCTGGTTCCACAAATACTGAGATTAATATTACTGAATATTTTTACAAGATAATTGTTCTATTTCACGCTTACCTATTGGCTGTGAAAATCACCCGGGCTCCAAAAAAGTCTGAATGTTCAGCTACAAACTGTCTTAATACTTCTTGATAGGCTCTCAGTGTCCAGAATCGGTCATTTATGGTTCCATTCAGCTCATATGTCTGTACATTAACAAGGTCACAAAAACATAGCAAGTTATTGCACATGTGCCATTATATTGCCATTTGTGGAGTGGCTATTCTGTACTTATATACCTGTGGTAGCAATGCCCTCAGCTCCAAATACATGACATTATCAGCATTGAATCGTTTCAGGCCCTCAAAGAAGTAATCCTTGAAGACAGGAGCATATGTGACCAGTCCCCATGCCGCAAGGAAGGTTTCCTCAAACCTCTTCCACACAACATCTTGATTAGGATATGCAGCCTCTGGGTTATCAGTGTAAAGTGTTAGGTTGCTTATGAGGCTGTAAATGAAAGAAAAAGAAAAATAATTTAAAAAAAAATATTAGAGGATACTAACATTAATGAGTTCACTTCATTTTAGCCAGTGACAAAATAGTAGGATTTATCTCAAACCTGTTGTCCAAATCTGTAGTGTTGTCAATCTTGGCCCTCACAGTTTCAAGCAGTATCCATTCAGAGCAATGAGGAATAGGTTTTGGTTGATGAGAAGAAAAAATAAATCTCACTGACTGATCATCAGTAAAACAAACATAGCAATGTTGCCTGTATGTTACATTCTTCACCAGCCATTCCACATCCACCAATGCAAAATCATGGACATGAAGAGCTCCACCTGTGACAAAATGGAATATATCTTGATACTGTATATCCTTCAGGAACAAGTGTATAGTTAAACAATTTTGGTAGCCTACTGAAGGCAGTCTATATGACAACACCTTTAGGCATCTTCCGTAGTAAATTGAAGAGGGAGCTGTGATTTATCAGGGGTTTAGCCTTAAAGAAATGCATGGCTGGAGGAAATTCTGAACTCTCCATTTCTTCCTGCTTCATTTTCTGCAACACCTCACTAAGTTGCTCCTCAGCATTTGTGAGAAGTACTCTGCCACCCGTTTGCTGTGATTTCTCTGTCTTAATCAAGTATTCTCTGTAATTTGGGTCCGGCATGGCACTGCCCAGTGCTGCCCAGCATGACAGCACCAGTAACAGCTTTGTGGCCATAGAGGTTCCTTCTACTGGACTCACTGGCATTGTGATATAATCAGTGTTTCTTTCTGAAAAGAAAAAAAAGTAGGCTGCATTGAATATTTGGGGCAGATAAACAGTGGTAAATAGCCTAAGTGCAGAATTGAGATAACCTATTAATAAGTTATCTTAGCAAGTGTAAACTTTTAGTCACACATTGCATTAATTAATATGAAGAGCTACTTGACTAGGCCTTGGCTTTCTTGTAAGTAGAAGCCTACAGAGGCAAGCCTACAATGCATAGATCACTTGACTGGTCAGGTTTTCAGGTGAAGAAAATACCATAAACAATCTGATTCGATTTAGACTATAGGTTTGTCCAACTACAGCTGTTTATAGAGCTGCAGAAATAATTGGATTAATCTGAGATTTTCCAATATTCTAAAACATGTGACGCCTGGGTGCAAATTTAGAAAGGTTCGTCTAGGCCTGCAGGTACTATTAGGAATCCAAATTAAAACTTTTTTTTAAATTTTTTTTTTAAAGGCCAAGGCCGAATACGTTTGCGATGAGAAATTCTCTCCACACTGGACGGCTGTTGAAAGAGTCAGTGCTTCAACAGTTCCATTTAGCACGGAGACCTCAGTAAACAGACGAGCCAAGACAAGTATGATCCTCATTGCGGGCACGACGCAAATAATAGGTGCAACTTAGGTTAGGCTGATGCTGCACAGCACAAGATATCCATACACTGTAAATACGCACTATCAAAATACAAATCTGCCCTCTTACTTTCAAGACTATTGCCCAGTCCAGCTTTCAAAACAGTAGCAGTAGCCTACGCTATATGCTGACATCACATCCGTAAAAAAAGATAAACAAAGACAGTGAACGTAGCGCAAATACAACTACTTGAATGTCACTACGGCTCTGACCCATAGACCATACAAGGGGGCAGGCGAATTCCCGGAAGTAGAAGCATCGATGTAGCGGTGGTTATCAACTCTCTGCTAACCCCATAGAACTCCCATTCATTTCGGATTTTTTTTAACTCCCATAACTTCATATAACATATATCATGTGCCGATATTTTAGCTTCTGTGTTATCTACATAAACAATAAAAGGCAAAACAAGACTCGACTACCTCGTACGTAACGTTAGGTTCCCGTAAGAAGAATGTTTAGCATGTCCGGTTGAAGGGAAGCTAACGCACTGAAGGGAGATAACCGTATTGTTTGGATAAGAAGCGTAGTCCAGCCAGCACGGAAACTCGTGAACAAAGCTATGTAGCCTACACTAGCATTGTATGTTAAGGTAAAGCATAGAGGCAAGTAAACCTAATGAAAAACATTAGTTTTACCGTTAGGTCTAGCGATAATCATTTCAGAGGTTTTCGATGGATTGACCGTAGGTCAGAAAAGTGCAAAGAAGATTAGCTTCAAGGCTATAACTTTTTTGTTTTGTTTTACCATAACTGTTTTTGAAGATGATCATGTGTGGTAGTTTCAACATTAACACGACTTGATATCACTTGTGAGGATGATATTAATAATAATACATAAATAAATGTTTAACTTTGAAGGCGAAGGAAGTGTGAGAAGAATTTCTGTGTATCTATCATATGAGTTACAAGATTCAGTTCGATGGCTAACGTCACGAAGTTAAGTGCGAGTCTGCGCAGTACTGGGGGGACCAACTGAAAAATGACTCAGTGCCTGTCTATGCTCAGTGCCCTCCCATTGAGAACGACGGAGTCTGTTCGTCCATAGCAGACGGGCTCTGACCGGCTCTGACCTAGCGAAAATAGAATGTTCGTACCGGATGTTGCTAGCAAAGGCGGCTAAAAGTTTTTAGTCAAAATAAAAGTCCCGCTAACCACATTGGGTTTAATCAGAGACTTTCTAATGTGGAGACACAGCACTCAAAAAATACTCCATAGAAATGCATGGGTCTAGTTTGTCACGCCAATATGGCCGTTGTCTACACATATCCCACCCCTTCCTCGGCAAAACGTCGACTTGTGAATACTTTGAGCCAATCATGTGGTGTGATGTGAATACATTGAGCCAATCATATGGTGTGTTGTGAAGACATCGTGCCAATCATGTGTTGTGATCTCGCCGCTGGAGCAAGATCTGCCGAAATGGATGCCCTACGAGTGCCCAAAAAGCGTTGTCAAATGGCCACCGAGTGGAGGGACTTGCCTAAAAGGACTTTGGTTTAATGGAGATCGTTCAGAATTAATGAAACAAACTTTTGATTTGACTAACCCTATAACATAAACCTATGTGAAATAAATAATGCGTGATAATTAGCCAAATAAATCATTGTTCATGACACGTTATGGTTAATTATCGAAATGAGTGCGATGGTGATACAATTCTGCTTTTCAATTAGTTGATGGTGTTTGACATTAAATTAGGCCTATAAGCAGGTCAGTTTCACGTAATAAACTGTTTCTTTGGGTCTGGGTAATTCATGTGACAAAAATGCTGTTATAGGCTATACCGTTTTTCTGGAAAACAAAGCAGTACAACAACATTTCTATCTCCAAAATAGTGCATTTCTGCAGTGTAGGCTACTATAGTGCAATGCAGCTTTTAATGTCCAAAGTTGCCCATACTGTTTTTTCCTGCATACGAACTACAAATACTCCTCCAAAACTACAGTGTTGACACTTGAAGTTGTGGAGTTATATTATTGTAGCCTATTCTAGTATAGAATAAATACCCACAACAGGTTTACCCTTGTCTCACCTATGTCTATGAATTGCAGTAGTGATCAAATGAAAAAGGAAAGAAAGGTGTCCTGATGTGTTGTTTAGGGATGGTCCTGCAATGTTTTCTCGACATATCTCTATGTCTTTTTTTTCTCCCCTCTACTTATGTTTTCACAGATCCTTGCTCCTGATATCCTGAAGTATGGGTTGCATTTTATTAGATGACTCCAACAGAACACTCACAGAAAGGAGAGTGTGTCAAACTACAAGACAGCCGTAAACAATGCCTTTACTGTGGTTTTGCTATGGTAGATATGGTTATTGCTGTACTAGACACAGCTGAATTTACCACCTAAACCATATATTTTCTGAAAGTCTACAGCCTCTAGATGTCAATTTATATCAATTAAGACATGTTCCACCTTCCTACTGACTTTTATATCGGTGTACAGGCCCATATTGTAGATGAGAAGCCGACTGTAAAACTAACACATGTTGGCCTATACTATTAAGGGACAGCTTAATTGACCACCTAAACCATATATTTTCTGAAAGCCTCTAGATGTCAATTAATATCAATTAAGACATGTCCCATCTTCCTACTTACTCTGGTATATCATAAGGCATACATAAGCCCATATTGTAGATCGAGAAACAAAATGTTCAGCTGATACATTTTGGCCTACACTATTAAAGGAATTATCCGGAGTAAAATGCACTTTAGATCGATTTACGGATGATTGGGAGTACATACGTTGAGTTGACATCCAAATCATGTCATTCGGATGTGTTTTGAGAAAGTTCGATGTTACCGTTTTTAATCAAAGCTCGTTAGCGTGGAAGTGAGAAGGGCATATTATTTCGCCGCTACAAAACGCTTTTTTTATACCTCTTCTACAGTTCCAAACAACATTGCACTTACGTGGTAGTGAGTAGAGGGTCCCTAAAGCCAAACCGAAGTATCCCGAGGTCTTTATGTGGTCGGATAGAGTCCAGAATGAATTTCATCAAGCCAGTACCTTTCCGGAAATGTTGCCATCTTTGCTGCCAGCTTTAGGGGGAAGTCCGTAGGAGTCGATTGCCAAGTGTGCTCTGGAAATTCACAATTTCGTCGCCGTTTAAAAAAAAAAAAAAACATAGTCCAGTCCATACAACTTCATTTCAATTTCAAAAGAAATACTGGACTATGTTTTTTTTTTTTTTTTTTTTTAATGGCAACGAAATTGTGAATTTCCAGAGCACACATTAACATCGAACTTTCTCAAAACACATCCGAATGACATGATTTGGATGTCAACTCAACGTATGTACTCCCAATAATCCGTAAATCGATCTAAAGTGCATTTTACTCCGGATAATTCCTTTAAGGGACAGCTGATTCAACCACCTAAACCAAACCATTAACATTAATTAGGACTTGTTCCACCCTCCTGAAATACTTTGGCACACTATATTAAAGGCATAGACCTGTGTTGTATAGGTGAACTTTAGTCATCAGTATGTTTGAACATGTCTTTCTTTGTACACTTTTATTTCTAATTTCCAGGTTGTCAGCTGTTGTCAGGCTCATCACCAGAGCAGAAAGACATAGTGAGACCAGACATGCCAGGAAGGAGCAAGGCACATGCCAGGAAGGAGCAAGGCAAAGCCCAGGATTTTTTCTTTAGCTGTTCCTGCCAGTTATAGAAGGACTGCTCCTGAGAATAGATGGGTGTATACATCGTTTTACAAAATGGGTCTTCTACACATGATGCTTGTCAAGCACTGCTCCTTGACTGGCCAGGGGTCCTCTGTATTGTGACCACTGGTCAAAGGCGCCACATGACTGTCTCAGAGTCCTCTAGTCTACATCATTCTGGTGACAGGACCTAGTCTGACAGAATGGGTCTTGTGTTACTGTGACCAGACGGCTCAACAATGCATCATTTTCATCCATGCCCTCATCACCTCGAGACTGGACTACTGCAACAGCATATGGTCTTGAAAATGATTGTCTTCATTATTACTATTATTATTATTATTATTACAGGTCTCTCTGCACCAGAACCAGCAGGTTCAGAGTAAGCTTCTTTCCTGCGGCTGTCACCTTACTGGACTCTAGCTCTGCATCCCGGTGACAATCAATCAACTAAGCCCAATACCCTATCCCACCCATAGCGTTCTATTTATTTACAAATGCACATACTGTAATTACAGTTATACATAACCATATTCTACTGCTCTTCATATCCATCCTGCACTTATTCTTACTACTCTTAATGTTACTGTTTCTGCACTATAATGGTACTGTTAATGGTTCTGTTTCTGACCTGTGAGCTGCCATGCAAACTGCCTGGAGTCTGGATTGAGCAGACTAACGTTAACGTTAACGTTGAAGAACTCTGCATTAGCCTACAGACCAAACTGTCGCTGTTATAGCAGCTAAGTCCACCGAGTTGCTGATCTACAAGATCGCCCACGACTTTCGGACTGGTATGCTTCCAGTGATCTCCAGACCAACGTTCACGTTATCTCCAGACTGCCAGTGAGTGTTTGAACTTTGTTGGCGTTGCATCGGTTGGGTCAGTGGATCTTCTGGCCAATCGATTTCCGTTTCGGGAATGAAAATGAACAAAACAAAAAACAAGGGATTATTTGATTTCCGTTTTAAAATACAAAATCGAAAAACGAGAATTAAGTCGTTCTCCGTTTTCCTAATCGGTTTCAAAACATCAAAATACAAATATCGAAATTAGTCGTCATTATTCAATGAAGCCTAGTCTTAGGCTAATCTGAGTAGCCTAGGCTACCCAGAAGCTCGCATCATAGTCTTAGGCTAACTTGGTAAAAATAGGCTACCTGTTAGATATGGCGGCCTTGGAAAGTGTTGCGAGGGATATAGAAGAGATGGTTAAAAAGGACATGTCTTATGCAGAAATCCAAAACACTTTAACAAATAACTTTGGTTCACAAAGAGGAACTCTGAGGAGCATCCTACGATTTTGCACCCAGCATAATTAGGCATCCACTAACTCGGGACCACCTGGAAACTGAGGTGGCGCAGTTTGCGAGGTAGCCTAGGCCCTAGGGGATGCCAGGCCTACTGCGGTCACGTAGCCTATACTGTATGCAATCATTTTACTCATTTTACTTTAATGTATTTATTAGGTTGGTCCAACATACAGTACCTCAGAATTATTGGCACCTCTGCAAGTTGATGCCAGTAGAAAAATGAGGAAATATCCAACTTATAGATAAGGACTCCTGGTTTGATGCTCAGATTTGATGCTCAGATGCTTGATTTGATGGTAATTTTGATACCATAGATTTAATAGAGACCCAGTCAGACCAATAGTATGAAAAATCAGGAACAGAGTTTATTTACAATGATGCACATCAAGGGAGAAAAACTGAATAAATATGGATATTTAGTATGAACCATATAAACAGATATGTACAGTATGTACAGCTATGTGCAGTGTGGTAACAGTACCATCGTAGTGCAGAAACAGTAACATTATAATAGTAGGCCTATTAAGAATAAGTGCCGGATGAAGAGCAGTAGAATAGTAATAGTAGAGCAGTAGCAGTAAACAAATAGACACTATGGATGATTGATGCTCATTGAGCTCAATGCAAATCAAACCAGCTATAATAGGCTAACTGAAATAAAACCATGCCAATCTGTATGGTGAAGGGTATGTGATGATGTGGAGCTATTTTAATTCCAAAGGCCAGGGGAACTTTATCAGGATGCATAGTATACTGGATCCATGAAATAACTGGCCTTTAAAAATAAAAATCTACCTGTCTCTATGGGAATGTAACATAGTTTATTGTTTATTTTAATGAAGAAAATTTAGTTATTTATGATACATTAATCATTCACAAAGAAAATTGGTGTCCTTATAGGTTAAATATTTCCTATTTTTTTTACTTAAGGCATTAAGATCAATTTCCAAAAGATTTACATTCCTCTTTTTAGTCAACTTTAGCAGGTGTCAATAATTCTGAGGTACTGTATGTTGGACCAACCTAATAAATACATCAAAGTAAAATGAGTGATTGCATACAGTAGGCATGGTAGGCTACATGACCGCAGGCCTGGCATCCCCTAAGGCCTAGGCTACCTCGCAAACTGCTTTTGCCACCTTACAGTAGTTCCCAGGTGGTCCCGAGTTAGTGGATGCCTAATTATGCTGGGTGCAAAATCATCGGATGCTCCTCTCAGACTAACCTCTTTGTGAACAAAAGTTATTTAAAGTGTTTTCTGCATAAGACATGTCCTTTTTAACCATCTCTTCTATATCCCTCGCAACACTTCCCAAGGCCGCCATATCTAACAGGTATTTTTTTACCAAGTTAGCCTAAGACTATGATGCGAGCTTCTAGGGCCTCCTCTAGCGAATAGGCTTCATTGAATAATGATCGTCGAAATTTAAGACTAATTTCGGTATTTGCATTTTGATGTTTTGAAACCGATTAGGAAAACGGAAAACGACTTGATTCTCGTTTTTCGATTTTGTATTTTAAAACGGAAATCAAATAATCCTTCGTTTTATGTTTTGTTAATTTTCATTTCCGAAACGGAAATCGATTGGCCAGAAGATCCACTGACCCGGTTGTAGAGACACAGCTGTGCGCAGTTTCACGCGAGTCATCATTTTCAGCCGGTTGGAAATTGGACTAATTTTTTTTTTTATTTATTTATTTAATTTATTAATTTGTTTGTTGTCTGTCTTGTATGTCTTGGTGTCACGGGTACGCTGGCGACTACGCCGCTCCGTCCGCTATTGTCTTTGTTAGTCTATGTGTCAATGACAATGTCTTGTGGAGCGCTTTGGGTTGCACTCTGTGCATGTTAAATGCGCTATACAAATAAAACTGACTTGACTTGACTTACCACACTGCACATAGCTGTACATACTGTACATATCTGTTCATACTAAATATCCATATTTATTCTGTTTTTCTTGTTCTGTTAATACACTGCATATATCTATATTATACTTACTACCAAAATATTGTTAATGTTACTACATTGCACATATCAGTACATGTTGTTCATATTACATAGGTATATTTATTCTACTCCTATAAGGTAACTGCTAATACACTGCACATATTTATATCTAATTTATATTACTCTAAACCACCTTCTGTAAACCAACTGCATATTACTTTTCTGGAATATCATGGAATTTTAAGAAGTCTATTCCAGACATGGAAAGTCAGGGAATTGTATCATTTTTGGGGCAAAGTCATGGAAGTCATCTACTAGCCAAAATTCATTAATACAAGCATATTTACACACTGCATATTCCACAAGCATATTTCCAACTGTTTATTCAATGTGCCTATTTATTCATCTTGTTCTAAAAAAGTAAAAGACTCTTGACTGCTATGGATGCTCTGAAATCATTGGTCTGTATATTGTACTACTC
Organism: Alosa sapidissima; assembly: GCF_018492685.1. NCBI lineage: Eukaryota > Metazoa > Chordata > Actinopteri > Clupeiformes > Clupeidae > Alosa > Alosa sapidissima. Next base: position 2,868,808 of record NC_055967.1, read on the forward strand.
AGTTATTATATAGTAAGTCATGGAAATTCAGTTTTTTTGTCAGGGAAAAGTCATACAATTTTACATTTGACTTAAAGTGGGAACCCCGTTTGTACTTGTACTCTGCACAATGACAATAAAGTTGAATCTAATCTAATCTTATTATTATTGCCTGTACTGCTTTGTATTTGCATACCTTTGCTGTATGTTTTATGTGTATTGGACAACCCCCTGTTTAAAGCAATCACAAACATATATTTTGATTGATCTTGATACACAGATGTGTGTTGTGCTGAAATAAACTGAATTTCACTTAGGGCTGTATTTTGCACCCTGGCGCATGGCGTAAAACTCGTTTTCCACCCGGCGCAAAGTTTAATTCCTTATTTTGCACGTTTATTTTTTAAACAATGCGCCCATGTGTGTGGCAGTTAACAACTTAGGGAGTGGCCTGGCACATTGTCTAAAAATCGCTATTGTACACCTGGTCAGAAGTCTATGGCGAGTTGTTTATATGTTATTTTAAGAGCGCATTGTCAACAGTCAAATTCTATCATCCATGAACGCACACCAGCGCACGTCCATGCAAAACATTACAAATTACATGATTACAATGGGAAACATAATACTGTACATCTCGACTGTACATCTCGTGATGAGTAGTTATTCACCATCATTTGCAAATTGGTAATGACGGTTAAAAGTGATTGGGGGAGAGGCGAGAGACACGTATGGAGCACAGCTGAAGACGCACTGTCACGACATATAAGCAACTCTTCTGCAGGATAATTTTTTTTAATTCAGTCATTTGAGCAATATACTGTAGGGTAAGTGTTGCTTTTTCCAGCCTTTTTTTTCCAGTTGCTTTTTCCAGCCTTTATGATGGTAACCCATTGTCAGTCAATTAGTGAAAGTAACTGCATATAACTGTCTTGTCGTTGACTGACACCACGGTGAAGTTAGTTTCACTTTGCCAATGAGTTCAAATAATAGAGGAGTTTTAAATGCGTGAAGGCTATGCTAGGTTTTAGTAAAGCATGGTTTAGTGGAATGACTATTCCATACGGTATCGCAGGCAGCCCCCTTCAAATGCGCCGTTGATTGTCAAAATACTGATGCATTTATTTGACATTGCGCTTTGCGCGTTAAAGGGAATGACAGATGTCATTCTCATTGAGTTAAATGATGTTATACGCCCCAAACACACCCATGACTGATTAAAAAACCTAGGAACACCTTGTTGCGCCATGCGCTTGACGTTTGATAACGAAAACCCTCCCAATGTGGACTGGACATCCTACTAAAATAAGCTTTTGACGAGTGACGATAGGGCCCTTAATCTTCAGAAACATGCCGTTTAGAGAGCATATTTTGACATATGTTGTTAAACAAAAGTTTTTAAACCATGCACAAACCATTAAAACACCCATATTTTGATTGATTATGATACACAGAGGTATACTGTGCTGAAATAAACCCAATTTCACTTATAGGTGCTGTGGGAATTTTGGTGCACAAGAAATCTTCAGAAATGACCGTTCAGAGAGCATATTTTTGACAGATGTTGTTAAACAAAAGTTCTTAAATCATACACAAACAGTTAAAACATCCATATTTTGATTGATTATGATACACAGAGGTATGCTGTGCTGAAATAAACCCAATTTCACTTATCATAGGTGCTGTGGGAATATTGGTGTACAAGAAATCTTCAGAAATGACTGTTCAGAGAGCATATTTTTGACAGATGTTGTTAAACAAAAGTTCTTAAATCATACACAAACAGTTAAAACATCCATATTTTGATTGATTATGATACACAGAGGTGTGGTGTGCTGTGCTGAAATAAACCCAATTTCACTCATCATAGGTGCTGTGGGAATATTGGTGTACAAGAAATCTTCAGAAATGACTGTTCAGAGAGCATATTTTTGACAGATGTTGTTAAACAAAAGTTCTTAAATCATACACAAACAGTTAAAACATCCATATTTTGATTGATTATGATACACAGAGGTGTGGTGTGCTGTGCTGAAATAAACCCAATTTCACTGACCTTGCCTGCCTTGGCAAGTTTGATGTAGGCTACTGGACATACTCAAAAATTACAATTCAGACACCCTTATTGGCCAGACAGGCCTAGGTAAGTGTCACACTCATTATTTCATGAAATGTTGGCATGTGGCACATATTTTGATACAGGGAATGATAACAAACTTGTTTGTCAAATTTGAGACCTCCAGCTGCTTGTATGTTGACAGGATTGGAAAATCTAGATTTCTAGGGGGCGCTATAGAGCCTGTGAATATGTGAGGTGTGATTTTACTTTGCTCATATATTTTGTCCTACATAGACATTACATGCCAAATTTAGTCTGTCTATGAGGTATGCAAGTTAGAAATGCTAACCCTAGGTTTAGATGGTCATAATTTGCATAGGTCAGACAGGCCTTGGTAGGATTACACCAGTTAATTCAAGATAGTGCTAGCATCTGGCACATATTTTGATACAGGGGTTGATAACAGACTAGTTTGTCAAATTTCAGACATCTAGTGGCTTGTGTGTTGCCAGGAGGTGGAGCCAAATACAGGAACTATTGTATTTCTAGGGGGTGCTATAGAGTCTGTGATGTGATGTGTGATTTTACACACTCATATTTTGTGTCATATACGGATGTCACTCAGCAAATTGAATCAGTCTAGGGGGTTACAAATGCTAACCCTAGGTTTAGATGTCCTTGATTTGCATATGTTAGAAAGGCCTTCATAAGGTTACACCAGTTATTATCAACTAATACCAACATGTGGCACATTTATTGATAAGGGTGTAAAAACAAAATAGTTTGTGAGATTTGAGACCTCTAGCTGCTTCTGTGTTGCCAGGAGGCGGAGCCAAAGATTAGGGAAAAAAAGAATTTGTAGGGGGTACTAGAGTCTGTGAATATGTGAGGGTTGATTCCATTTCACACAAATATTTTGTGCCATCCAAGGATGTTACAAGCCAAATTTAATCAGTATATCATAGTTAGAAATGTCAACTCAGTTTATACATACATGAATTGCAAAGGTCAGATAAGGTTATACCAGTAATTTTCAACATGCGGCACAAATTGATAGGGGATAGAAAAAAAAATGGTTTGCTGTATTTGAGACCTAAATCTGATTGTGTTGCTGTAGCTTCCTGGATGTGTAAGGTCATTTCACTCCGATCCCATATTTAAAAAACCTAGGTTAACATTAACAAACTCACCTTGCTGTCGTCGTCTTTTCAGGCTCTTTGTTTCACTCCATAGCTGCTTGGATATTTTCGTTTGATTTGACTATGAAAGTATAGGCTGGGGCCAGGTAGGCCTACATGCCTGTCGTTCTCCATGGCCAAACGGCGTACAATGATACAAAATAGCATAAAATGCTTAACATGGCACACCAAATACATGTAGAACTCCTACACATACAGATATGCAGTCACCCCCCCCCAATCCCTCGCCGCTTTGTACCCCCAGTCTGATAAGTGGGTCTGTGTCCAGCGCAGACATGGCTGCAGGACCGGATGGCTGCTTGCCTGCGCTGGGTTACCATCCACCCCACCACTCCCCTCCCCTGTTGCAAGTCGTGTGTTTTTCATGTTGTGAAGTGTACTGACTATGTGCTTATGTTGCTGAGGTGTTTTTTGTTGTTCCCACACTGTACTCCCCACAGGAGCATAGTCTGGCGGTTGCTTTTTCTCCTCCCCTCTCCTCAGGTTATGCTGTATTCTTCCTCAATGCCCTGTCTTCCTGTCCTGTCTACCCCCTTGTCATATTGTTTGGGTAATGTATGGTTGATGGCTAATTTCACTGGTACTTGTGACAATAAAGGCACTAAAATGGTAATAAAACCATATGCCAGGATGAGATCACTGTTCAGAGTGACGCATTATTTTAAGCGCGGGTACTTTTTAGGGTATTATAGAAGGATAGATCCATGAAGGTAGCCTAAATGATATATTTTCGGAATGCTTGTAGTGTGTAGGTGTGATTTAAGCTATAATAATATATTAAATAATATTATATATTAAATAATATATTAAATCATATTCCACCCTGCTGTGTGTTTAATAAAACCATATGCCAGGATGAGATCACTGTTCAAAGTGACGCAGTATTTTGAGCGCAGGTACTTTTTAGGGTATTATAGAAGGATTGGAAATGCATTGATTCCAGTTGCTGCTACTGGAAGCAACCGGAATCCATGCATTTCCACAGAATTATTTTTGGAATCTGGTCCCTTATCATAACTGTTCATTCGTACTCGTCGCTCGACTTATTGTGACTAAATTCATGATGGCGGCGAACGGTAAACTTCATGAAGGTACTGTCTGTATTAAATCGTCTAAACTACCACTGCTTTTTGAAAGTTCTCAAAAGACTCGTTTTAAATGTCAAGGCCCTCGGAAGTTTACCAATGAAGTATGGAGCTACTTTCAGCCTCGTAAATGGTGTAAAACAGTGATTTATTTGCATGGCTAGGCCGATGCCCGAGGCACCCCCATCGAAAAACTGTTGGTAGAATCGGCTAACTAGCGCCAGATTTCTAAGTGCAGGGGACAAGCCGAGATGAGCTATGAGACCTACGTTCACACTCGGTATCATGTTTCAACACACTTTAGGTCAATATCACACCGGAATTCTCCTTTAAGATGATTAGAGATCTTCTCAGGTTGACATTTCTGTTTTATGAACTTTTTATCCTAATTCCTATCCTAATTTTTTCATGAGCTGTAAGCCATAGTCATCCAAAATAAGACAAAATAATTTAAATAGTTTACTTTATATGTAATGAAAATAAGTAGAGAAAATGTATTTTTTTTCTCAATAAAATTAGGGAGAAAATTTCCTTTTTCACAATATTCCATTTTTTTTGAGACCCACCTCACAAATGACTTCATATTAAGGAAAGGTTATTTATTCTAAGAAAGTACACAACATAACAGAATATACTTCATCTGATTTACAAAAGACTGTCAGTGAACTAAAGACGTGTAAACATCAAAGTAAAATGAACAACAAAAAATAAACAGGTTCCTTTAGATGCACCTTGACTTTGCTCTACAAAAGTAAAAATAGGTGTTAATGGGCAAAACCTGATACATATAAAAGTCAAATGTACAAAAGAGAAAATAAATATGTTTCACATTAAAAATCTAGTTTTTTTACTAGTGCAGCAGAAAAATTGAACTGATATGCACTCATACACACACAACACAATTTCTAATGTGCCAAACATACAAGTACAATTAAAACATTGGAAAGAGAATCCATCACACCCTCAAACAGAACAGTAATATAAACAGTATTTCATAACAGCAGAAATGAACACAGTATTCTGAAGCATGTTGTACCTAAAGCAATAATTGGGGAAATTGTTTATATTTCCACATTTCTACACAGTTTTCCTTATAAGAAAATAAAAGCAATAAATGTGTACTAAATACTAGAATTTGTAATAGTCAGGGAGACACATTTCCCAATATAAAGGACATCTGCAATCTGTGGAATCTAGAGAGCAAGCTAAAATAAAGACAAATTGATGGAGCAAAAGTGTACTCATAACAATTGTTTCCCCTTATTATTCAGTGACCAAGGTGAAAAGAAAATTCACAAGCTTTCACCCTATATTTGGGAAATAACCACTAGTAGAGTCCCCTTCTTTATATATTCTCTATTGGCCAAAAGGTTAACTTTAGCCAACCTGGCACTATGCTAATGCCAAACGATAGGCCTGTGAAGAATCTGATTCAGTGTAAGGCATAATGTAAAATTGGCCAAGATACAACTACATAGTCCGGTTTGTTAGTGTGAGGTAGATTTGCTACTCGTGTAGATATGCTACTTGCGCAAATGGCCAAACAGACCAAAAGGGTTAAAACTTTATGGGCCACACCAGTCATGAATTTGTTACTTGACGGAGGATAAGGTTACAGTGGAAACCTGAATTAAAAAGTGTTCTTTCACAGGCTCATAAGGTGAGGTTACCATAATAAATCACAGTTTCAGTCATCAGATTTAGAAAATAATGTAAAAAAAATACCCGTATTCAAAATGACACCCTGAGAACTTCAGTACATTGAATTGGAAAAAAAAAAAACTTAAAGTAATGAGCAATATTATTTACACCATCAAACTATAGTTAGTACACACACTAATTTCTCATGATACACGTTTCATCAGTATTCCCAAAACATAGCCCATAATTCACATTTGAAAGGGCATTACTGAATTTATTAAGACAAACCTTGCCAGACACAATTTGATGCAGTCTCATTTTGTCTTGGAAACATTGATTGGGCGCATACAGTAAACAGACATGAAAGAGCCTTACAGTTTGATAAACATTTCAAGGAGCCCTTTGCTTTAATATTTACACCAAGATCACGACCATTAACATCAAGGCTACCAGAAAGTAAAACCTCTTCATTTAATGTAACATGATATTCAAAAGCATAGAATTGAAAACAAAACAGTTAAAATGAAGGCAGCAATTATCAATGCATAGTAAGAAAGCAACACTAAACACAGATAAAAAAAAGTTTCCTGTTACACAGGTGTTTTCCGTTTTCCCTCTTTCCACATATGCCCATGGTGGCACACATTTAACATCTAATAATTCATAAATACATTCAGAATGGCGGCAAACACATGCCCTGCACACACTCAAAGATCCAGAGGGATGATCCAATGCTTGTCTAAAATAATCCTTTCAGTTATCCTTAGTTTGTTACACCTGAGTTTACTATTGATTATAAAAAAATAACCATGCAATTTTCCATAAGCATTCAGTGTTTGCTGGTGAATTATCAATCATTTCCAGTTAAAAGTGATGAAATACTTAAGGCTAGGGAATCAATCACATGACAATCATTAAAAAGAACTGCTCTGCCACCTGGCTAATCAAAAGCCTTCTGTTAAGAGACGAAAAAATCCTCTAAACCCCAAACAGCTATTGGAAATGAAAAGGTTTAGCTGCATTTACATCATGATTATTATAACAGCAAAACTCCCATTTTTGATTAGATGGTTTCAGTCACGATACAAAAATTGTGTATTTATAGACAGTTTAAAAATGATCTGACGGCATATCGTTTTAGTTGATGTTATCTTTAGCTGTACAATCAAGAAAACAAACCAGAATTAAGAAGCTTACACTTAAAAGAATGGATTAGTTTCCATACTGTGCAGTTTAATTCTAAACTTCCTGTTTAGTGTTTAGAGCACTGAAGAATGCAGCAGTGAACATCTACTGCCTGTAGGGTATAAAAGACAAATGCAAAAGCCCTCTGTTTCTTATCCATCATGAATACAGACCAACAATTGTTGATTTAAATCTATAAATCCAATTAGTCCCCTCACCTGGGATGAAAGAAATTTTCAGATGGCAGGCGACTCTGTAGTGGCATTCTCCCTTGGAAATGAGGAACTAAATGGCTACGTCTAGAGACAGAGATGTGCGTTTGGCCAAGTGGGAATGGAAGCCGCTGGGGATGCTGCAAAGCCTCCATGAAATGACCGTTTGGTTGTTGGGGGCTATAGTGTGCTCTGGCATAATTTTGAGAGGGAAACGTGACTCTGTTCATCATGTGTAGTGGATGAGCACGCCCATCTTGCTGTATCCCACTTTGCACTGTCTGAGTATCATACATGAGGTTGGCTGAATGCTGTGGGTAAGTGGGACGACTGTGTGGTGCAAGTCTGTGGCTGTCCAAATCTAAAATTTCTTTTGGGCTCTCAGCTCGATCAAGGCTTTCTTCAAGCTGAGCAGGCTTCACTGAACTGACTGCCTCCTTAGCCTCTACAGGGCCACCATCAGGCCTGCTGGAAAGAGGACTTGGGGAAATCAAGCTGCCACCTGTACCGTCTGAGCTCACCTGAGAAATGCTGCTCTCTTTGAGATGGCCATTTACACTAGCAGGTGGGTATGCATTACCAGGGCCAGAGTAGTGGGGTCTGTGCCATTCTTCAGTCAGAAAGCTACTTCTGTTGCTTTGTTGCTGAGGATAGTAGTGCTGTTGCTGATACTGTGGAAATAGATCCGAGCGTCCCTCAGGAGGCTTACCTGCTATGTGATATGAATACGGGACATGATGCTGATATGACGGGAAGCGAGCAGCACTGGGGTGGATATTAACATTTTGGGATGTGTTCTGACTTGGAGGTTGGCCATTTGGAGACTGCACAGATTTCTCAATGTGCTGCATGTAGAGCTGATTTATTTGACTGCTATGGTTGTAATGGGCTGAGGTGTCATTCTTTTGGCCATGGTGAGATGGAGGTATAACTTGGCTATGAGCAGCACCTGCCACCTGAAAGACTCCAAGAGACTGGTCTTCCACTTGTAATTGTGATTTTGCACTTGGCTTAAGAGGACCATTAGCAGACCTAATCATGTCTGAGTTACTGTTATCTTGAGATTCCGAGATCTCCACTGAGACTTTCTGTTTTTGGGTCTCACTGTGTGTATGATCTCCATTGTCTGCTGCAGTACTCTGGGTATCAATCTGGGGCACAGTGGAACTGACAGGTAAAGAAGTAAATGGAATGGTCTTTGGAGCACCTGGCGGCTCAGATTTTAGATTGCTCTGTTTGTCCTGTATGTGCACTTTTACATCACGTGGAATGTTTACTGCAGAGCTCTGAGTGATTTGAGAGGGACTATGGGGAGCACAAAGAGGTGTTTTTTGAAAGCTGTCAAAGTGGGAATTCTGAGTCATAAACAGAGGCATTTTCTGCTCTTCTGATATCTTTAGTGCACTGGAGACTTGTTGAGGCACGGCCTGGGGAACTTGTTGTCCTTCCTGTGAGGTGTGTGGAGAGAACTTCTGTGGCTTAAGTGAAGAAACATTCTGGGGAGACTGTGAGGACCCATCAAGTGAACTCTGTTGTGATGTAGTGGAAGATGCATTGTAGGGAGCATGCTGAGGACCATTTGAAGAATTCTGTAAGGTTGGGTTATGATGAACTGTATTCTGAGAATTCTGTGGCAGATGAGTTTGGGATAGTTGACTAGGTTCACCCAGAACTGTTTGTTGGGGAGAATTCTGAGATACTTGACCATGATATTGTGGGACACAGTGGTTTCTCTCCTGTTTGCACAGATCAATGACAGGTACATGACTCCCTTTCTCTGAGACTGAGCCTTGGTCATAAGGTTTCTCATAAGAAATTCCCGATTTAGTTTTCACTGGACCTCTTGCTTGAGCACTTGTGCACTCTAAGGAGTTGGAAAGAGTTGCAGACTTTGGCTTAGCTGACAAGAGTCTTTTTGATGGTGACAAACCTGTGAAGACAAAAACTTCCTTTAAGATGGCATGATGGAGAATTCTATGAATCACATCATTACAGGTGGTCTTCTGAACTTAACAAACATTAAAATAAATGCAAAATAACCTTGGTTGCAGGAAATCACATATCAGTCTCAGAAACTAAAACAGGGTAACATCAGATAGTCGTCAGATTAATGCAATGCCGTTTCCCGAATGCATTTACTCAGGAGAGCTCAATGTTGTTTGATTTTAAATTCACTAAAGTAATAAATAACATCTGATTTCAGACAAAAAGTAAATGTTATACCCTGAATCAACTCCTGCTAGATTTGCTTTTTTTAACAAGGTGGCTCCCAAATCCCGATGCAGTGAGAAGCAATGCGTGGCCATCCAATGAAAACTGTTTTTCTCCCCTTCAAAGTTGAAATTTGCTCGATGTAAACGGTAGGAAGTTAGTCATCTTGTTGTCTAACATTCAAAAGAAAACACGACCGAAGCCCCTCTTGCTACTGTGAAATCACCGGTGTTGAACTATTTTGTCGTTCATTTACTTCAATTAACACTAACTTAGCCTACTTAACTTAGCAAGTGAAAAGATGTAGTTACAGTCCAAAATTACTTTAAGGCTTAAAATGCACATTGATAAGTACATATTCCATTAACACTGACCTTGGGTCTCATCGGAGTGTGCTGAAACAATCAAATTATCATTCTGTGTTGTTTCATTTCACCATGTTCATGTCTCTGTTCGTTCGGTTTACAACCTCCCAGTTGGAATGTTTTCAAAAAAAAAAGTGGTTTCAAAAGAAAAGCCCCCGAAACAGAATAGGAAAATGCCAAAAAAATAAATTACATACAAGGAATGCATTAATAGTAATATTAAAAAAAGGTCGAGAATAGAATCGTGACACCCCTAATATACTGTAGTCTTTGCCTCTTAAATTTTCTGTAATTATTTTCTGCTCGAAATAACCGGTCCAACCGGGACCCCCCAAACCATTCTACAGTGCATGAAGGCCCCCCTGACCCTGTTTAGAGACACCTCCACCATATCTAAGTGGTTTTATACTGTATGTAATAGCGTCTACTACTACTATAGGGCATGGTGGTGCACTGACTCCTCAGTTTTCCCACAATTCTGCTATCTCAATTCTACTCTTCCTCAGTTTTTTCCCCACATTTTGACAATCTCAATGCCCAAATTCCCAGTCCCTATACTCTAAAACTTCTTGGACTCCGCTCAGTGTTGCTACTATAGCCTATTAATAGTAGTAGAAGTACGTTATTATCATTATTATTGCCATCCTTCTGTAAGCTACTTACAGAAGCTGCCCCTTGTGTCACTTAAATTACCAGCAGACACAAGCCAGAACTTTTGGAAGAGTACATACATCAACGTTTGGAAGAATACATCAACGTTGTTCCTGTGGCTTATCTTTAAAAGCCCCAACGGTAGGTTTCCACACAGTGAAACACCTCGCGAATTTCGGCCAGCAAATTTTGCCTCGGGGCGTGGACATCCAAAGCGCTAACCGTTTGACTGCCGTGTCTAGCCAGTGGTGGCAAGCGAGCTAATTCGGCTATCAGCTAGTTCAAAAGTTTAAGAACTTCATGGAGACATACAGGGGTCTTTATGCCTCAGTTAAGTTGATGTTGATAAACAACAACTCATGTTCATAGAAACAACAAGGTCACTAAGACATAATATATCTCATACCTGTGTTGCAGCATGTAGCCTAGCTTCTGTGCTAGGCTTACAATGAAATGCAATGTCCGGAAACGCTCTTTGGTCTGATTAGGTCCTTCCCGGTTTTCTGACCTTAGCTTTTCTAGTTTGGCTAGTATTTTGCATTCTGGGCTAGCACTATCGTTACCAGAATTTGATTTAATTTCAAATTATCATTCTTCTTTTTCGAAGCATCTTGTTTAATCGCAGGTCTATTTCTTGAAGATGTTACCATTGTCAATTTGTGATGAAATGCCGAGTTTTAAGAAATTTGTTAGGTTATTTAGTATTTGGTTGGACGGAGCTCAACCTCTAGGTTGCTGCTTAAAGCATGTCATCACGCATGTCGGAACATTTATCTCGTTTTGTAGTGTCATTTTGAAGTATATGTTTGCCAGCAAAAGCTTTTCAACAAGCATAAGGCCATCCTTAAAAATATTCTTGTTTGCAGTTACAGCCAAAAAAAAATTAAAAATGGGTCGGTAGGTAGGTCATTTTTTTTTTTTTTTCAAGATTTAAAAAAAAAAAAAAAAAAAAAAAAAAAAAGATTAAAAAAAAAGTAGTAAAATTTTGGTCATGGTGATCATGTAGGAATGAATTTACACAAATGTGCATATCGTGACGTAACTGACTGGGTCTTGCGGACCCATATTTTGAGAAATGCTGAATAGACCACAACCAATTTCAATACCTCGACACGGTCACCGTTAGACTAGCGGGGAGAAGGGATGGGAAAAGATCTGGGCACAGTTCTTCCAGAACTTCGTGCCAAGTAAAAGCGTTATCAGTTTGTGTGAATGAAACGAAGCGTAGGGCCATAGTGTGACATGCATAAAACCTGCAAAATCTGGTGTAGAGATGACGCCACAGGGTTTTATTTAGGTGAGCTACGTTTGCATATAGGCAATTTATATTCACAATACTTAGGCCTACTATAATAAATATTATTTTATTGCATTTGTATTGGTTGTTTAGAGTAAAAAAAAAAACAATCGGTCGGTATTAATGCAAGTTTACAACCGGCAAGTCGGTCGGACTAAAAGGGGAAAAAATAAATATTTGGGTCGGTTCTAAATTGACAGGGTCGGTCGGGTTACGGCAAACGAAAATATTTTTAAGGATGGCCTAATTTTAAACTGAATTGACCGGTGAAAGTGGCTACCACTCGGTTTCTTTTCTATACCAGCTAGCAGCTATCCTGGGAAACCTTTTGAAATTGCAAAGGGAAAGCACTAGAGATGCACCGATAGATCGGCTGGTGACTGGAATCGGCCGATTTTCACGTGATCGGCCATGACCGGCGACCGGCCGGTCAGTCTGAGACATGCCGATTTTATCCCGGTCAAATGCACTTGTGCGCCACAATTGTAACAACACCCAGCTGAGTTTGCAAAGTTTGAAGAAGCTAGCAACCAGGCCAACACTCAGGGCTGGATGTAGGGCTACAAAGAAAGCGCTAATAGGCTACTGAGTTTTTCTATGCAGCAAACGCTGTGCTTTGCCATTGGCCTACTGCGTGGAATTTACTAAGCTGTCACTTCATTAGGCTACGTAAACATCGCTCATCACCGCCCGTCACTGACGCTAATTGCGTGCCCACAGCTGAACCACAAGCGCTGCTGAACGGAGATAACCGATTGCAACATTAAAAATAATCAAAGTTTAGCGATCATAGGCTACATAATAAGATGTCAACAAGCAGCAACATACAGTAGCCCTAGTAGTTCTACTCCACTTAAAAAAAAATACTCGGAACTATTTACTGCACCTAGACTAGGGCTATGCCTTAAAATACCCTAGTAGATTGAGAAGTGGATGTTGTGAAAGTGAACAAATGATAGCCTATTAGAAAGGCAAACAAACGTTAAAGTTGCTTTTGACATAGTAGCCTACAATGAAGAAAACTGATGCTCTGAATACTGAATCGGCCGTCTCTGAAAATTTCTAGGCCTATAGCCTAATTGATGCATTTAACCGGAATTTGGATTAAATTTTTTCACCGCAAAACAGACGTGCACTGTTTTCATATATGGTGGAGCACCTAATCGCTATTAGCACTTCTCCTCCCCTGTGTTTGGTGATAGCCTAGGCTACAACCACTTTTCACTCGCCATCCCATAAATTCATCAATGCATATGAAAATATGTTACATGGTAGCATGTTCAAATGTATCATGACAATTGTTCTTATATCTTTAGTTGGATATTGGATGTGAGAAGAATAAAATGGGTGTTCCATAACTTAACTTAATCCATAATTTGATACTGCAACTAAAGTTAGACTTGAAGAAGAATCTGTCTGCTCACCAGTTCCATTTTTTTTTAACAGCCATTTCATTATTGATAAGTTGATTACATGTCTATATGTCTTGGAATCGGCTAAAATCGGTATCGGCAGGACAAACTCTATGAAAAATCGGAAATCGGTATCAGCCCAGAAAATTGCAATCAGTGCATCTCTAGAAAGCACGCATTGTTATATTGAATCATGTATAGCCTACTCTGTTATTTAGTAACCTACTAGCCAACATGGGCAAATCCGTTTCATGTCCACTCTGTCTCTGGCAGTAGGCTAGTTTACGCAAGCAACTCCTCAAGGCACTAGTAGTATGTAGGCGGTTATGAAATAGGCTCCCTCCTTGGTGACCAGGGTATCAAATTAAACTAGAAGTTCTCATACACATGTTAGTGGCATTCCTCCCTAGAATGAATTTAAGGCGAAAAAAAACTGTACTTCTCCAAAGCTCAACTCTCCTCTTTTCCATAAGCTTTCTGCCTCTCAACCAGCAACCCACTTAAAAGAACATGTAACTTCTTTGGGAAATTAGCTTAGGTTAGTGGTCTATACATTTTTTGACTCCTTAATAAAGTACATCTCCTTATATTTTTACAAAAATAATCTGAAACATGCTGCATACCTTTGCAAATCCCTTTCTGATTCAAAGCCTACTAGCCCACTGCTACAGAATTATGATAGTCAGCTCAGGTTGCATTTATAGGCTATAATTAAACTGTTTATCTGGTTTGATATCTTGTTATCTTGTCTCTTTTTGTAAATCATGATATTGAATTCTGGTACAGTGAAAAGATGTCATGTAAAGACAGAATAATGAAGCAGAAAAAGGAGCCATGTGCACGGCCCTGGAGATTGGGCACAAATATGGCAGCGCTCTCCAGTCTCGTTAAAGTGACGTAGTTGGCATCTGCTAAATGGGCCGTTTTATTCCCCAGTCTAATTACAGTTGTAAATGAGCTTGTAAAACAACATCCGAGCATTTTTTTGACAGACCAAAGTTGCATACTTTCTATGTTAACAACCAAGAGAAAACTAGCTAAAAAAAACTCTGCTCACCCATGCTATGAACCCTTAATTACTAGTGGACATACACTACTCACAAAAAGTTAGGGATATCTGGCTTTCGGGTGAAATTTAATGTTTCAGCACCGAAAGTACTGAAACATTGAACTGTTGGACATGCCTAGTTAAGGTTTAGAGAAGATCACATTAAGTTCACCTGTAAAGGTTATAGTGGATTTTAGGTTCATCCTAAAATTTCACCTGAAAGCCAAATATCCCTGATTTTTTGTGAGTAGTGTATAACCGAATAAACTAAAATCACTGATTGTTAACATTTTACTTACTTAACTTACAGTTCTCACCCATTTCTTTGTTGTGGATGCTGTGGCTGTCAGTGACAGGACATAGAGGCTGGACATCTGGTGGGGCCTTCTGAGAAAAGTATAGTGGACCACTGCCCTGAGGAAACACCGGAAAGGTGGCGACTGGTCGGCTAGAAGAAGCTTGAGAAGAGGCAGTCAACTGCTGCAAGGCGAGCATCTCTGGACTTTCAAGCATAGAAGCCAAGTGAGGCTTAGAGTTTGAAGGCATCATTGGCCGCTGAGAGATGGGAGGAAGGGAGCCAACAACACCTGGAATCTTGTTCTGATTGTTGTGTGGAGTGCAATCCACTGGTTGCTCTGGCCAAGATTTTGGTGGTAAGGGATGAACCACACCTAGGTTAAATGGGTGTCTCTGTTTGCGATTTTGCTCCAACATCATGGGTCCACTCTGTCTGGGCTGAAAATGATTGTTCATCCCTGACCAGATGTTAGGTGGCTGACCAGGAGGACATGAACTATGTTGAGGGGGAACATCCAGGCCTGAGTGTCTGCTGACACCTCGGTAGAACATCTGACCCCCATCAGGACGCTGGTTAGATGGGTACATGCTGCCCTCTGATGGTGGTGTACACAGGCCTCCAGACTGTAGGGCTACTGGTCTGGGACCCAAGGAAGGGCCATGCATAGGACCCATGTAGGCATGTTGCTTCTGGTGATGCGGTGGAAAAGGTCTAGTCTCAGTCATTGGGTACCTTGGGCCTGCATAGTGTCCCTCTCCATAAGTAGCCTGTAATGAAGAGACAATTATGGTTATACAACCATTCTATATGATTCCTTAGATTGCTTAAAGGTGAGGGGTTTATCATTAAAAACACACTTTGTAAAGGACACACAAAGATCAAGTATAACACTTTTTTTGTTGTTTACACAGCACATTAGCTGGTTACAAATAACCAGGGTGCAATGAGAAAAAATAACATTGAAACATTTTATAAAAATCACTGCCCTGGTGACCTCCCACTTCCAATGCACCATTGTCGCTTGAGTGCAACTCTAAACATTCAGATCCTTTTTTCCTTACCACACTGTAATAATCTGTAATAAGTTTTCTCAAAATAATTTACAAACCAGAACATGTGCCATACAGTTGACCATGAAGGCTCAATTTCTTGCAGCTGTTAAAACATGAGCTAGATAGGCAATATAGCCGAAAATAGCAGGGGAAATAAGTATTGAAAAAATTGAAACATTTTTTTCAGTAAGTATACTTCCAGTGAGGCTATTTGCATGAAGTTTCCACCAGACGTTAGCATTAACTCAGGTAATCCCCCATATTAACATTAAAGTTCATAAGTAGTTATGTGTAATAAAGTTGAATGACAGGAAAAGCCTTTATTTGTAATGGCAGCTTCAAGACAATTTCCTGTATGACGAAACTAATCAGATGCAGTATTCAAATGTGATAGCAGTCTAGATAATCTTGAAGATTCCAGGGGTTCCTATTGTGAATCCTGATCTTTAGTTAACCTCATGAACTGTTCAGTTGGATTTACAGGAAGTCAGACTCCATTCATCATTCTTTCAACTGTATGAAGTCTGCCGGTACCATGAGATGAAAAACAGACCCACACCATGATGACTCCACCTCCAAACCTCACTGTTGGTATGGTATTTTTAGGGTTATGTACAGTGCCATTTCTCCTCCAAACATGGTGTAGTATGACATCCAAAAAATTCAATTTTGCTCTAGCCTGACCAGAATACATTCTCTCAGTATTTCATAGGATTGTGAAATTGTTAGCAAACTTAGTGTAGCAAACATTCAATGGGCTTCGACATGTTTTTCTTCAGTAAGAGGAGCATAGAGGCCATGGCGGTGGAGTGCATTACCTATTATTTTCTCTGTAATAATTGTACCTGCTGCCTCCAAGTCTTTCTGGAGCTTTCTCTGAGTGGTCCTTGGCTCTTGGGCTACTCTTCTGACTATCTTTCTGACTCCCTGGTCAGAAATCTTGCGAGGAGATCCTGTGCATGATGCAGCGATGTTCCTTCCACTTGCAGAAAATGGCCCCAATGCTGCTTACTGGAAGATTCTTAAGTTTTGAAATGCATCTGTAACCAGTTCCATTGATGTTTTGTGCAACAATAAGGTTGTGAAGGTCTTGGGAGAGCAAAAACCTTTTTTACCCCCCCCCCCCCCCCAAAAGCCTTTCTTTGCCTTGGTGTACTGCTTTCTCTTAGTGTGTTCAATACTTCTTTCCTGTGTCATTCCACTTTATTGCATATAACTCTACTTAAGGAGTGTAATGTTTGGATTTTTATATATATTTACCTGAGTTAATACTAATGTCTGGTGAAAATGTAATGCAAATAGCCTCACTGGAAGTATACTTACTACTTACTGAAAAAAATGTTGACGTGTTCAATACGTATTTCCCCCACTGTACTGTATAACCAACACCATGAAGGGATTTTTATCTACATCAAGCTTGTGGTGTAAATACACTGTAAGAGTAAAAAAAAAAAAAAACTCTTTTGTTTTTTCTCAAAATAAAATTGGCTTCCCATTAAGTTTGGATAAGTATGCAATGCAAGTAAGTGTATTAATCTATGAATGAAATGAACATGGGCACTTCATACACAGAATGAGAAACTGAGCTATTCCCACACTGATTTTCATGCCGTATAAACTTTTAATGGCCATACTGTCAACATGTTTGTCTTCCATCCTACAAAGTTTGGGAAAGCTAAGAATAAGCAAAATCTGGAACTGTGCGGCAACCATTTTCCTGGATTCTGTCTGATTTAGATACGGAAGGATGTTTGGATACGGAATGACCCAAATACTAATACCCAATGACTAAAGAATTTTAAGTGCTCATGTAACTTCAGTGCCGCTTTTGAAGGGGAAAACTCTCATTTGATTATGTTGGTGGGAAATTTTTTTGTAGTTTGCTACTTATACTGTGTGAAAAATATCTACCGACATTATAGAAATGTGTTGATCATTATTATTAAGATTAAGACTGAGAGTCTTGAATTTGGCATTCAAGTCTATGAGAATCAGGGAGTGTTTCCATGCACACCATATTCCAGTTTTATTCGGAGTAATGACAATATTCCAATTGTGTGGTAGTCATGTAAACGCCTTATTCCAGCTGCCATAACCCAATTAAGCTCATATTCCGTTTACTAAAAACCTGAACTAAATGTACAAAATATGTCCACCACTCAGTCCTGTATATTCTCTACGCAAAAATAAATCATTCTGGTCAATTTGTCTCCATCTCCTACTCTTGCAACTTTTGTGTATGACGAATCAAAACGATAAACAATGGCTCCGTGTCAACCTTGTGCTGCTACATGCCCACCAAGTTTCGTGCACCCCGGTCTTTCAGTGTCCCAGGAATCATTGACACAAAATTGTTTAAGAAAAAAAAAATCTGGGGGAAAAACAACTGACTATTTCATTCCATCTGCGCCTGTTTTTTTGGTATTCTGGTAGCTTGTTTTGATCTGCTAACAATTGGCAAATAAAGCAAAAAAAGGGTTGAAACAAGTTTGCAATTCTAGAGGTCAATTTATGTATTAAAACTAGGAGTGTCAAGATTCAAATCCTCGATTCGATTTAATTTTCGATTTTAAAGTCAAGATTCGATTCAATTTTTGACCCTTTTTAAAATATTACTATTAATGCATTCCTGGTATGTTATTTACTTTTTTTTGGCCTTTTCCTTTTCTGTTTCGGGGGGCTTTTATTTTGAAACCGCTTTTTATTTTGAAACTGTTCCAACCGCGAGGTTGTAATGTAAACAGAACAAACATTAGGCTAAACAGAGACGTGAACATAGTGAAATGAAACAACACAGAATGATAATTGGATTGTTTCAGCACACTCTGAAGAGACCCAAGGTTAGTGTTCATGGAATATGTACTTATCAATGTGCATTTTAAGCCTTAAAGTAACTTTAGACTGTAACTAGATCATCGTTTCACTTGTGAAGTTGAGTAGGCTAAGTTAGTGTTAATTTGTGCAAGAGGGGCTTCGATTTCAGTAGGTTGATGTGTATATTTTAACTGGCTGCAGCTTAAAACTAGACTGCATTTCCGGCGGGAACTGCGAAAGTGTGCTTGCCCTGGTCCGGTCAGCAACGTGAGCAGACAGTGGCATACGCTATGCTGAACCTGGCTTGATCCAGGCATTGTAACGGTGCCTTTCAGTGTTGGAGCAGTGGCAATATCCCAAAAGCTGTAGGAGAGGGCTATTCAACTATTGGCTTGCGGGTTGAATGTGATTCGTTGGATTTTACCTTTGGCCTGCCTTCGAATTTAGCTTCTATGACTGAGATCAAATCAATAAAATAAAATGACAGCAGTGATTGGCTGCAAAAATAAATAATGTCACGTGTCTTGCGCCTCTCAAACTGGGCTATCAGGTAACCTACAGAGGAATTGAAATTATGAAATATGACCAAGGCATTAAAAAGCTACTTGTTTGTCAGGATACTTTTTCACTGATTTATTTTAAAAAAATATGAGCTATGAGTGTGAATGTTATATATTCCATCCCACAAATTATGTTTTACTGGTTTATTTGACAAATAATCTATATGGATTTGCTCTATAAAGACCGTATGTCTGTTTGGGATTGTTTTGTGAGCCTGGGGTTGTTTTGAGAGCCTATTGATGTAGCCTCTCTCAGAATAAAGGAATACTTCATATTACTCTAAACCACCGTCTGTAAATCAACTGTATACTACTGTCTACATTGCACTATATTTCTTGACCTGTCTCTGTATGTTTCATCACCTTTCTATACTTTGCCTCACCTTGCAACACAGCTCAGATCTTTGGTTGCTATGAAGGCCAGTCGTTCTAAATGGATGGTTGCTATGGCCAAAGGCCAGTTCTATCTCTGCCGTTGTCAAGCGGGCATATAGTAGAATTCTGATTAACCTTATCTTATTTAAAACATCTCTATTTTACTTATCCCACTTCCATACAGTGGGTCCCATTAAGAAGTGGCCACTTCATTCGCGCTTATCGTGATTCACACAGCAGCATTAATAAATTAATCTGTCACCATATGCCTATGCTTACGTTTGCAAAGAAAACATTTTAATTTGATCCACATGAAACGTTACATTTCATGTACATGTTGACAATGAGTAGGCTAGTTTTGGTTGTTGGTGGTGTTATTGCATCCCTTAGTTATGCCTACAATGCAAGTTCCCTCGCGATTGGAAGCTCCTGTAGACAATAGTAGACGCATTTCAAAACATCGCGTTAGGAGTCCTTGCCACTTCTTTTAAGCCGTCACAGACGTAGGTGCTACTTTTAGGGCTAAAGTGCTTCGTGAATTACTGTTAGTAAAAAAAAAAATAGCAGTCCTAAAGTTACACGTGACGAAGTTACGAGTGCAAGCATCTCATATCAAATGACCATGGCATTACCAATTAGCAACATAGCACTACATCTCCTCCTCCCTATAGCTAGCCACACAAGAAATTAATGATACTAAATCTCTGCTTAGCATGCTTCTCCGCTTAGCATTCTAATAACAGAAGGGGCACATTTATGTTGACCACTACAACATGACTCATTATGTCTGTAACGTTAACTGTATAAAACACTTACTTTCATAAAGGACGCACACCATCCAGCACATGGAAACCGATATTTTAGGTTCTTGGCCACAAACTCAAAACGTGTCTCTCTGACGCCCTGTTCTAGAATCTTTGCTCTGAAGGCTGTGTTGCTAAGGCAACATCAAATAAACGAAATGATAGTCTTTCAGTATTAAATGTGTACGTGTGATTCCGAATGGATGTGTGTGGTTTGCAATTAGAATAAACAAGAAATAACATTTCCAATAATTTCCCATGATAAATTACATAATATTTGCACCTTCCTTACTTGGGAATCTCACACCGTATTTCAAGTAGGCTGCACTAGTGAAATGTAATACAACGTTGCCACCTAGCGTTCAGATAGTTCTAGGCTATTTAACATTAACGTGACATTGATTGTTTATTCTTTCGTCAACTCCATGCTTTTAGGAAAACAATCTTTTTATCATAGTACCCTCTTCAATGAGCGATTACCAGCTCGTTTTTGTAACAGAGATAGCTGTTTATTATCCCTAGGTTTACAGAAACACCTATTCATATTAATACGTAGCCTATGGAGTGCTGCCGACCACTGTTCATTACGGCCCAGAATGCCTTGCATGTCTTTACAACAAAACAACACAGTAAAACCTAAATGCCCGTAAACATATGCATTTGCATACTTGTAACATTTTTAATAATACTCTCCCATCATGATATTTAACAATAATGAAAAATTTAATTTGAATACCGTCAATGTGAAAACAACTCTATTATGTAAGCTATATATAGCTACTGTTCTCCTTGCTATTTCAGTTCGTAAGTCCATACTATCCCATGGCAGAGCAAGGATTTCATGATTGGGCAAGGTTGCCTGGAAACATTGTGTCTGCTCTGAGACATTGTGCATACATGGAAGGCATTGTGATAGAAGGTGAATGGTGAAAAGGTGAATGGTGTGAGTTACCAAATACCCGTGGGTGGTTTGCCAAATGATGGAAACTTTTGGAATATTTCTTTTTTTTTTTTGCCTATGCACCCTCACACTGGAGTCCCCAGTTCATATACAAAATTTGGTATCGATATGTGACAGTGTTCCTGAGATATGGACGACTTCCTGTTTCGGAGCTTCGCCGCCGATTTCGTTTGGCTGTGACGGGCAAACGCTTTCGAAAATCAAAAATCCTTCCGCTAACATTTGTGAGGCTTGGTCCAAGGATAATGTACGTCAAGTTTCGTGGCGTTCGGACCAAATTTGTGACCTGTGAAAATTTAGTTTCGCTAAATGCATCAAAGCTGCTTTGCAAGCACACTTAATTAGAGGAGTGTTGACCCTGAGTTCAACACATGCCTGTGCGTTTGTGCGTCGTGGCATACATGCTGGACGTGACATTGGGGGTGTGGCTGCATCGTCGATTCTACTTTTGAGTTCAAAGTTCGAGATTGAGATGTAATTTCGATCGATTTCGATATAAAATCGAAAATCTTGACACCCCTAATTAAAACCTAAAAGTTTAAATGTTGTGACGGAAATTATCGATGGGTGAAAGCATCATAATGCTCAAAGCAGGTTTTTCGCACACTGCTGAAAGATGAAGAATCGGTGGAAACCCGTCAAAGCGGCCTATTATAAGGATAAAATGCAAAATAGCGGCTCTGATCTGGGCAAATTCACCTATTTTGCGGTCATGAATGAAATTCAGGGACAGAAACCGCTGAGACGTCATGACGCAGACACCAGTTCTACTGCATGTTGCTGGTTTATTCAGAATATGCCGATAAACATGTAAATGGGAACATTCCCATTTCTGCTGGACATGGAAATATTTTGTTTTGAATATTTTCAGAATATGATCAGAGTATGATCCTTAATCAGAATATGGTGTGCATGGAAACATGTGATGTGGTGTGCATGTGTGATGTGATGCTACAGGGAAATTAACTTTATTTGAAGTTGTTGAAATTTTAAGGGAATTTTGTTGCATTGCGCATCTCACCTGTATGTTGTAATTATGTGGTATACACTGTGAACGCGATTCCATAGACATCACTGGATTTTGCCCGTGGACTAACATCAGCTGAGTTAACATTCGGGGCCCAGATGGATCTGTTGGATGATGGAGCTGCTAAGAGTCAAGACATGAGAAGTTTTTTTTTTAGTGTTGAAGCAATGGCAGCTCTACTTTACAGAGATAAAAAAGTATATTGTTAAACATTCACATTAG
The DNA here is from genome assembly GCF_018492685.1 of Alosa sapidissima. Classification (NCBI taxonomy): domain Eukaryota; kingdom Metazoa; phylum Chordata; class Actinopteri; order Clupeiformes; family Clupeidae; genus Alosa; species Alosa sapidissima. The sequence continues at coordinate 2,891,264 of NC_055967.1, forward strand.
TGACCACTGAATGTAAACATTAAGTGTTCACTAATATGGATTTGATCAAAAAAGCAAATAAAATGTATCTGTGTATAGAAGTCTTTTACTTGAGTTGAGTATACAAATAAATGCATCAAAGTTCATCATGACACAATTAACCTATTTAACCACACAAGTTTTTTCATGGTTTGTAAAAGGCACACTAAAAGGCAATTAGAAATAATTAAGATTTAAGGATTAATTTCTATAAGCAACACTAATGTCTGGTCATCATTTTCAATCAATGCATGCACTGTGTAAATGTTAATTAAAAGAAATAGTGACACGTTGAATACCATCCTCAGATATGCTATGCAGATTATAATCTTGATTATGTACATGAATACATTTCCCAAAAAAATCCAATTTACCTGTTTTGTTGGAAGGTAAAGATTAGGTTGAATATCAGTGCTAGGCTTCATTTGATTTAGGACAGCATTTGGTGAAGTCGTTGTTTCACTTTTCATTAGTGAAGGTGGCGGGACTGCTGTTTTGCATCTTTTCTCATTACTTGTACTCTTGCCACTGGGGAATGCTTTACGTCTATGGGCCAGTTCAGTGGCTCTGATCAGGCCCTCTGGGCCTGCCTGCCGTTGTCCCTTGCTTCGCTTTCTTTCCTTTCGATCTTTGTCTTCAGCGCTCACATGAAATTCTTCATCCGTATCACAATCCTCAGGAGGGCAGTGCTTCTGCAGTGCTCTACTGAAACAACGGTCCAGGGACTCAGCCATGATTGTATATTCTGAAAATATATAAAGAATGCCATATGATACCAATACTACCATCAATCTATTTACTCCACAACATCTCCATACAACTCCCTGCTTTGTTAAAAGAATACAAATACAAAAACAACAAGCAGCCTTGTAGCTTGGTTTAGTGGGCTATTCATGGTGGTTTCTGGTTTATGCAAACAAGTTTGAGAAGAGAGATTTTGTGAAATGAAAGATTGTAATGTTGCATGTAAAAGGGAAGGGATCGTGAATCTTTGTTGATATTGCAAAGTTATGCATATGAAGAGGCAAGAGAGCATGAATCTGTTGCCACGGGAGACAAAATTGTGACCGCAGAAAACAAGGATAACTTGCACTTAGGGCTGCCCAATTTGGGAAAAATGTCTAATTGCAATTTGTCTGATATATTGCAATTCGATGTCAAGGTTCAGTTCAATATCCCTAATTTAGTATTAAGTTGGGCCACTTCTGATTGGTGAGCATGTCCATGAGAAGTAGGGCTGCACTGATATATCTGCCAACATCGGTATTTGCCAACATCGGCCTTGTTTACTGATATCAGCTATTCGCAAATTTATATGACATTTAACGATGGCAGTAGCTGATGTTCATCAGTTAGGCCATCCTTAAAAATATTCTTGTTTGCAGTTACAGCCAAAAAAAAAATAAAAATGGGTTGGTAGGTAGGTCAAATTTTTTTTTTTTCAAGATTCAAAGTAAAAAAAAAAAAAGTAAAATTTTGGTCATGGTGATCACGTAGGAATGAATTTACACAAATGTGCATATCGTGACGTAACTGACTGGGTCTTCAACCCGTGCTTTCAGGCGCATCATTGCAAACCTCATTCTGATGCAGATTATATAGACCAGCCTTTCTCAAACTTCTTTGACCTGAGGCCCGGTTATGGCAGACTTTGGGGTCATAGGGCTCATCTACATGTACCCAGAAAGAAGGCTACAATAGCTTTTGGCCACGTTATATTGAAATTTGACTATACAATACTCAATGCTATACAGTGTATTATACAGTCTCTGCTCTGTTTCTATGGAAGTTCCAAAAAACAACGTCGTTCTATTAAGTTTCGTTAAATAAATAAATAGCCTTCCAACAGGTTGAAGCGGAGCTTTGATACCAACGTTATCGATTAGTTTCAGTTTCTCTCGCGCAGACGCGCATTGAATGAATGCTCATACCACCACTTAATTGTAGAGCTCCATGTTTAATGACATCGATAGCAGAAATGTTTGTTTTCTTTTTTCGTCGGTCCGCGGTTTCTTGATCAACTGCGCAACAAATTATCAGATGAAGCACCGGGCCTAATTTCACTCCACGACTCCGCGGACCAGCAGTCTCCACGTTGCGGACCCATATTTTGAGAAATGCTGAATAGACCACAACCAATTTCAATACCTCGACACGGTCACCGTTAGACTAGCGGGGAGAAGGGATGGGAAAAGATCTGGGCACAGTTCTTCCAGAACTTCGTGCCAAGTAAAAGCGTTATCAGTTTGTGTGAATGAAACAAAGCGTAGGGCCATAGTGTGACATGCGTAAAACCAATGGTGTAGAGATGACGCCACAGGGTTTTATTTAGGTGAGCTACGTTTGCATGTAGGCAATTTATATTCACAATACTTAGGCCTACTATAATAAATATTATTTTATTGCATTTGTATTGGTTGTTTAGAGTAAAAAAAAAAAACAATCGGTCGGTATTAACGCAAGTTTACAACCGGCAAGTCGGTCGGACTAAAAGGGGAAAAAATAAATATTTGGGTCGGTTCTAAATTGACAGGGTCGGTCGGGTTACGGCAAACGAAAATATTTTTAAGGATGGCCTTATGTTGAAACAATTCTGCACTAGGTAAATGTGCTATGAATATTTATGAATTAGTGAATAGTTTTGTTTCCACTCTACCAACATGTTCAATTAACAACAAAAACAAAGAAACAAAATACTGGCATTGGCGAACGGCCAAATTTTATTTTATGCATCCGTATCGATATCGGCCCAAAATTTCATATGAGAAGCACAGCGCTTCTGTTAAGTGAGCTTCACGGTCCATCACACATTGAGAATAACATGAATATAAAAATCATAGATGTAACCAAATTAACCATTAGGATATGTTCAAAGCGATGTGTTTGTGCAAGCGATGTAACTTTTGCACAGTGGTAAAATCAACTGCTGTAGCCTACATCGGCACAGCTTCGATTGATTATTTGAATAAAGCTGTAAACTCTATTCACTGCCAAAAATGTAGTATGACAGGGAAAATCACAATCATGTTCAATAATGATTCATGAAAACTATATTGACTTTACAGCCGGCTCTCCCAACTTGCTAGTTCAAATTTTATGTAAAATGTTGCCCTTCAAATTTGTTGATGAAGAAACACTTTCAGTGAAACAGGTTTACTTGGTAATGACATGATTTTAGTATGTGACTACTTTGTAAACATGTATATATTAATGTTTTCCCTACATCATGGCATATCAGGCTATAGGTTGTACTACGCACTTGGAAAGCTGGGGGTGATAGGAGTATTTAGGGAGCACAAAATGTGTCGACAAACGTGCAGCAACATGGCTTTCCCCAAAGGGATGGTGGTTGCGTGGACCGTAGGAACATGAACATACAGTACTGCTTAGTCTGAATCCTCTCATATTACTGCTTACTTACCACTATCCTCTCCATTGTATTCAAGGCAGTTCTCAAACATGAGCTTTACATCTTTCACAAACTCATCCTTGATTACATATTCACCATCATTCAACTTCCTCTCAATTGTTGACAAGTCCATTGGCATCTTTGAGGATAGACAAAAGCATAACATACATTATGATTAACAGCAACATGTAAAATCCAAGCCTTTACATTTATTCATATTCATATCATATTCAAGAGCCTATTACATGTACCTTGATGATCTGATGATAGTTTGGAGCATAGGACTCATCAACAGGTTCCAGGAATGGCCATGCATCTTTATGAGCTTTAAGCACATCCAAGACTAGCAATACAAAGACCATGATATAGCATGTAATTGAGCATTTAGCATCATGAAATAATTATTGACTTAACAAATGGAAATTACATTACCTGTGTACAGTGCCGTGTAATCATCATCAATTTCATAGCTGTAAGACAAACAAATGTTGAACAAAACATTCTAGCAGTCTTAGGAGTTAACTCAGAGCTTAGGCTGATTAGTTTAGAATTCTTACAACTCTTTGGTCTTGTTATTGTGATGGATCGGTGAATGTGGCTCAAGGTTCACCAGTTCAGGGGGTAGGGGCTTCCCTTGGGAAAGCAGCCAGGCCTTCTCCTCCCGAAGCTTCCTTCGGCGTGCACGTTCTGATAAAAAAATATGGGTGAACATGGCTAGTCAATGAAGCGGGACACAGAGAATAAAGGAATGTAATTCCAATCAGTTGTGTGCAGTTGCAGCACTCATTTGGAGCTTCCATGTAGTTAGTCATTCATATCGGAGTCCTGCACAGGTCCATTTCTGGAGACCCGCCCCCGCCCGTAACCGCAAAGTTCAGCACCAGATCCGACCAGTCACCCGTGATATCAAAATTAAATCTGCACCGGCCCAGACCCGTTACCCGACCCGCGCCCGTGATAAATCACACACAAGCCAAAATCATTCCAATTGTATGTGCTTTATTTTTATCTCGCACCTCTCAACATCACAATATAGGCTCTCTATGGGCTAATGAAACAGCCTAAGGGTGCTTTCTTTCGCGCTATTGGAACAAGTACAAGTACAAAAATAGCCTTATAAACATTTAACTGGCCCGTCAACTTTCACAAGTAGCCTACCATCGGCACCTTTTCTTTAACATTTTGCATTAGGGCTAAATCTTACATTAACGAACCATAGCCCAAAGCCTGCTGCATCAGAGCATTACACAAATAGTAAATGTTACAAGAAAAAAACTATTACAAGAAAATACAACCGGAGCCTGTTGATCACAAACAATAGGTAGTCTATGTAGGCCTATGCCTATGCTGGCAACGCTCCAACTACGAAATGCATCGAAGGAATTTCGCAGTAGTGACATGATGGTCAAAGGTCGTAGCCTATGTTGACTAAAACACATATTTGCGATGTGGTAATGGTATTTTAGACATACAAATATTGCACATATTTTTCATTTGTTTTATTTCAGCAAACTAAAATACTGTTTTGGTTCTCATCCGTACGGAGCCCAGGAGGTGACATGAAAAAAAAAAAGGTATGTACTGGGGACAAACACTGACTAGGTTTGCGAAATCTTGAGTTTGTTTTTGCGAGATCTTGCGTTTGTTTTGCGAGATCTCGAGTATCATTTGCGAGATATTGACTTTCTTTTGAAAGATATTGACTTTCTTTTGCGAGATCTCGCAAATCCATCAATGCATATGAGAACCACTAGAAATGTTCTGTAGAGATTTAGCCACTGAAATTAGGTTGCAGTTCCTTATTTTGCCATCTGCGTTGGTCTGAGGTTCCACACTGACTGACAAGCCAACCTAGTCAGGGTGCGATTTGTGAAAAAATCTGAGGGGGGATGAGTCAGTCATCGCTCCTACACATCACTCCATCCTAAGCCTCGATTTCAATAGTCAATTTGATTTTAGAGGCTCTAAAAATATGAAGTTTCGTTTCCTTTTCTTTAACTTGTTTAGCTGAACAATGACTGCATTCTGCAGTGAGTCAAGACCAGAAATTAACGTTACCACACCTGCACAGTGATATAGTCTTTAGATTTTACGCATTTCACGCAGCACAGGTGAGCACAGGCTACCAGGAGAAACATGAACCAAATCAGATCAATTAGTTAAAGGGAAACTTGGCAGGATTTCCCCCTCTGCTGGAGAAATTGTGCATTATGCTATTTCAAACTGTGGGAAAAGGTAACGATAAAGCACATGGATTTGTTTACAAGGTAGCAAACGGTTAGCATAAGTTTGGCAGAACTATGTGGATGTTACAAGGTAAGAAACACGATTTAAAACGAGTTTCTTGTTTCTCACTTTTATTTCCGGGACGGTAGTCTCAATGTTGCAAGGTTGGATTTCCGCCTGGGGACACTAGGCACACCGGTGAAAGTCACTATTTTCACCGGAACAGGTAATTTAACCATCCAAATGATTTCTAAACGGGTTTATTACGTTGAAATAATTGCCAAGTTCCCCTTTAAAATAATATAGATCAACCATTCAATTGCAAGCGACCATGCCACAGCGGGCTACTGTATTAATGTCATCATTGTCCCACCGTATCCTCGAACTCGTCTGCTGCCCGAACGTTAAGCCAAGAACCATAGGCCTACCTTCTTTGCGTTCTCTCCCTCCTTTTTTGTATTTTCGATCCTGTTTATGTTCTTTTTTTCTGGCTACCAAATTTGTTTACAGACATTTTTCCACTAGTTTAGCCTACCAAGCATACACGTAGCCACGACGGGGCATTAGAGGGTTTTCCTTCGTTTACGTTCACATCTAAAAAAGACGCGCAAATCAACATTGCGCTGAGAGCTCAAGAATCAGTCAAATCGCCAACAACCGGCAGCTCCGTAATTGTCAGGTGTGATGAAATGTGTTCATATTCCACTTTTTATGTCAAACGTTGCATGCCTATGGAAAGGCTTTGCAGTAGGATTGTCCGATGGTCAAGCTGTTGCTTCAATTTGAGTTTTAATTTATGCGACGCACCGATGCTGGGTTCATGGAGTTTAAAATGTTTAGCCGACTGCGTAATTTGTCATTTTTGTTCAACAAGTTCCACTTTTCATGTCATGAATGTAACATGCCTATGATAAGGCTCTGAAGTTGTCCAAAGGTCAATCTATTGTCTCAATTGTGTTTCATGTGACGTGCCGAAGCTACATTCATGCATTGTTTTGCTCCAGTTGAAAATGTTTCTGCGTAATTTGTCAGCTGTGATCAAATGTGTTCAATAAATTCCACTTTTATGTAATAAATATAACATGCCTATGATTAACGTTTGTATGGCCACCCATTTGAACATTTCTGCTTTCGCTACTGCTACCAAGAACAGAATCTCTTGATCTCACGTCTTGACACTTGCAGTCAGATGGGCTAACGTAGCCTACTACTCTCCACGGGGGAGGGGGAACTTTGATACATTTTTTTTTTTTAAATAAATCGTTATCAGCCAATAGGAAAACTGCCAGAAACAACAAGCAACAACGCTTTAAGCTGGTAAGTGAGACATCAATGAATGCACTTAATGCAGAATCACCACAGAAAGTGTTTATTTGATTATTTATCTTTCTAATGTAATGAAGTAGTAGTTGTACGATGGAGGATGGCATAATTATTGTTACATCAAGTCGCAAAAATTGGAGCACTGAATTTCTACACAAGGTCACAATTAAAAACCGACCATACGTTCAAATTAGAGATGTACCGATTGCAATTTTCTGGGCCGATACAGATTTAAGCCGATTCCGATTTCTAACCACTTTGCAGCACACACAAAGATTTATTTTCTATCTTTTCTTTAGTAGGACTAGGGTTGGGTATCGTTTGGGTTTTATCCGATACCGGTGCTAAATCGATACTTTTAAAACGGTGCCGGTGCCGAAACGGTGCCTGAACAGGTACTTTGTTTTTAAAATGTTTTAAAATAAAATGGTCTAAAGCATGAATTGCTTTTTTTTTTTATTGATAAGACAAATTTGAACATGAAATTGAACTGTTATATTCAATTTACTATAAATATCTCATTGCTCCTACGAATAATACATTTAAATGTTAAAACAGCTTGCCATGCATGCACACACAATGGTGAGCTCTGCTTTCAAGTTTACCCAGTGTAGGCGGTTTGCCATAATGTATGTTAAAACCGCTTGCCATAAAACTGCCAGGTCATGGACAACTGCATTTGCAAGCAAGCTAATCTAACAGGGACTCTATTTTCCAGTTAATTCAGTGTGTTCCCAAATGCTTCAAGAAATGTCATGTCTTAACCCATAACACGCAGTAGTTTTGAACATGTTAGGCTACATGTGTTGAAGTGTTTAGATTCCCAGTGCTAGCCTAGGCATTCTAAGAGCAACTATGGCTATGCGCTAACACCAGTCAGCGGAGTTTAATTAGCGATAACGTACGGAGATGGTTTCGTAGCCTCTTTGACAGCTCAGTGATATCAGGTATGTAACCTACATATTTATGTTTTTGCCAGCTAACTTTTAACATGATCTTCATATTCATTGTGATGCTATATGGGCCTCATACACATGAAAGATTAATATCATGCCATTATGTTGTTTAACACACCATGAAATAAAGTTTTCACCTTACAACTTTGCTGATAACATTTCAAATAAATGTCAGTTAGCGCATTAGCAAGGATATTGTGTAATGTATAGGCTAGCCTACTGTTGATGTTGTTTCATAGCCTTTTGCTTGTGTGTTTTTTTGACAGGAGCTCGCGATATTGCTTTAAAGTAAGCTACTTCGGCTCACGCAAGCTGTCAAACACTGTCCACTCGCCTATGTGGTGCACCCCTCTGGTTTATACATCCAGTGTTTATCATATGTTAGCTAACTGTATCTGGATGTGTTGCCATCAGAGCAAGACGTTAGAGATGGCGCATGACATGCAGTGATGCCTCGTATAAAAAAAAATAATAAAAAAAAAACGCTATTTAAGCACCGAAATGAGGCACCGAAATCCACGTTGTTATTCGATGCAGTTACTACCGTTTGTGTCGGCACCGGTGCCATATTAGAACCGTGTTTCGGTGCCCAACCCTAAGTAGGACATTAACATAGAAATGTAATCAACTTTTCAATAATGGAATGGCTGTTAAAAAAAATGGAACAGGTGAACAGAGATTCTATTTCAAGTCTAACTTCAGCTGCAGGAGCAAACTATAATGCTTCCCAGAGTAGGACATTCACAGACCACTAAATGCACCGTGTTGTGGAACAAAATTTTTCTTGTTCTCACATCCAATATCCAACTAAAAATACAAAAACAATTTTCATGATTCATTTGAACATGCTGCCATGGAACATATTTTCATATGTATTGATGCATATGCAAACAAAGGGGAGGAGGTATGCCATATGTATGCGGTGAAAAACTTAAATCTAAAAAGCAGGAGTAATCCAAATTCCGGTTAAATGCATCAATTAAAGAAACTTTCAGAGACAGCTTCAGAGCATCAGTTTTCTTCATTGTAGGCTACCATGTCAAAAGCAACTTTAACTTTTGTTTGCCTTTATAATATCGTATTTTCACTTTCACGACATCCGTCCTTTTAATGTCGCAATCAGTTAACTCCATTCAACTGCGCTTGTTGTTGAGCTGTGGGCACGCAATTGCGGCAGGCGTAGAGGCAATAAGCGCTGTTTACGTAATGAAGTGACATCTTAGTAAATTCCACGGAATACGGCAAAGCACAACGCTTTCTGCGCATAGAAAAACTCGGTATTAGCGTTTTCTTTGTACATCCAGGCCTGACTGTTGGCCTTTGCTAGCTTCTTCAGACTTTGAAAACTCAGCTGGGGGATGTTGTTTTAAGTGGGTGCGCGAGTGCATTTGACCAGCTTATATCAGACTGACTGGCCGGACCCAGTCATGGCCGAACGTGAAAATCGGCCTATTCTGGTCACCAGCCGATCAATTAGTGCATCTCTAGTTCAAATCATCAACAACTTGTATTTTCCGAATTTCCAATGTATCATGCATGCAGTATAAAAACATTCCTTTCCCCTTTCAACCTTTTACTCGCCTGTCTCCCAACAGGAAATTAATGGAATATAATTTAGATGGAACCAATTGATGGTGTGCTCACCCTCCACGGCTTTCTCCCTCTCCAGCTCCTCTTGCTCACGTTGCTCCTGCATCAGCCTCTCCAGCAGCAGTTGCCTGTCTGCCTCCTCTTCTTTTTGCTGTTTTACCTCAGATTTTGCCTTTATTCTCTCCTAAGAACGCAGTCAGTTATGTCAAACACTTGACAACAAATGCACATGTACAGCTGTCTCTGTGAAGAGTATTTGTATTTATGATGGTCTAATTGTAAACTACACTACAAATCTCTAGGAAAGAAATTCAAGGGAAAAAAAATACTTTTACATGATTGTTTTAAGACACTAACATACAGCTGTTTGACAGCACTTAAATTGCTGTATTTAGTGGAAGTCATGTACAAACAACATGATGGATGATAGATACCTCCTTGATAACATTTTTCTCAGAGAGTTTGTGGTAGCTGCCCATTAACTTCTGTTTCTGCTCCTTCTCCTGTAAGTAAAAGAGAGACACAGAGAGAGAGACATCCTGAGGGAAATTTTAAGCATCCAATACAACGATAACAAAACAAACAAATACACACACACATATTTCTCACATCCATAAAAATCGCTCACAGAAATGTAAAAATTAAAGAGCATGTGAAGTGATTGCAAAGGTCTGGTATGGACTGATCATGATGAGGTGATTGCAAAGGTTTGGTATGGATTGACCATGATGAGGTGCCATGGCAGAGTGTGTGCAATGGTGGTAGGGCAAAAGTGAACAGTGCAGGGATTGAAGAGTGCAATAACTTTACTTGTTATTACATATTTTAACTACGAAAAGACAAAAATGTAAACATAATAGAATTGTTTAAGGCATTAACTGCAGCCATACAGACACCGACCTCGCTTATAGTGCCCCCCTCCTCCTGGTTTCAATTTTACAATCAACCGTACAATCAATTTTATGCACCATAACATGAAGCACCATAGTCGTAATATACCTCGTTTTAAAGCTAAGAGTCTCAGGAATCGATCAATGTTAAGCTTTCTATGACAAAAAGTGTTTTGTGCATTACCCCATACCCGACCCCCCCCCCCCCGTGAAGCCGTGACTCTTACTTTCAATGTAGATTAGATTAGGGATGCCAATATCCCGATATGTCATAAATGATAAATGGTCTTGAAATGTTGGTAAGAATCAATAGTAGTGGAATATCCATGTTGTTTTATTCATAATATGTTTGGTAGATGTATAATCCAGCTTATTCAAACACAAAGATTTCTGTGATTCCTGTGGTCTGGAAGGCGCATACTGCTACAGACTAGTGACGCATATCGGCGTGATCACGTGACTCTCCCGGTTAGATTGAACCCACCCATGTGTCTCTGCGACCAATGGTTCTCAAGATATAAGAAACCACATAAAATTGGACAAACAAGCTGTCAATCAGGCACCCCAGCTTTGTTTGACAATAACTCGAGCCTACAGCAAGCTTCCAAGAGGAGACCCGGATATCCTGGTAGTTTAGAATCCGACCTTCACAGTGATATGCGATTTCACTGTAAGAGTCCCACAGAACACCCCTCAAATGTCATGCAATGAGGAAAATGGTTTCGTAGCTACATTTAATTGGGAAATGCACTAATGCCTACTGATAATAAAAGTCTTACTACACAAGAACCATAATCTTGGTGTGAAATGAAAGCTAACATTCTGGAGATTATAGTTTTATCTACATTTGCATGGCAGTGACTGTCATAGAATCAAAGAAAAGGGATTACTTTTGCACATGAATCTGCTACTGTGGCTGTTTTCTAAAAATTATACTGAACTAAACACATCATAGGTATTCCAACACAAATAAATTTGTGAAAAATACATTTTTTACTCTATATAGTCATCTACTTTGAGTTACAGCTTCACAAGACTTGGCTTCAGGCCTCAATTGTGTTTCACGGCCACTTCAAGTGACCTAGAGGGCCAAAATCTGGGCAGTTCCAGAGATGTATGTTACCGGCTCAAAGAAAAAACACTGTCACACATAGTCACACTGACTTTTTCTGAGAATTCTACTGGGTCTAAGCTTTCCAAATAGGCCAGCCATTTGATGATGGGCTAAAGTATGTGGGAGTAGATGAAAAACTATTTGGAGTTAAAATAGCCATTTTACCATCAATTTTCACAGTGGAGAGAGTGTTTGTGTGACACAGCTAGTGCTGCTGAGAGAGTGCATCAGCAACAGCAAAAGGAGCATAATTTGTAATGCAGATACACACGACCATATGACTGTACAGCATAGCCGTATGTGCAGAAGTACACTCAGACCTTTATTGTTCCTAACTAATGGGCCATTACACATCTGACATACAATTACAATACACTGTACATAGCACATAAAGACATACTGATGAAAGCCATGCAAATTCACTTGCCCCGTTTGCCTTTTAAAAAATTGATTTCTCATTTGAATTCCAAGAACTCAAAATCCAACAAACCTTCAAGGATATCAGGGACCCCTGGTGCAGAGATTTTACTTACTTTATGCTCAATCATACTGCCAATTTCTGGGATGAAGTTCTGGGTGATGATGCGATACAGATGACGGTCTTGAGGTGATTGCTTGTCTTTGATGCTTTCAGCAAGTCTGGCCCACTGTTCTTCTGTATCACAAACCAGGGACCAGGCTCCACGCTCACGATCTGAAACAGAACAGACAGGAGTGGATCCACATGCACACATCTATAGACATACCAGAGTTTACGTTAGACGGCTACAGACGGAAATTGCCCGGTTTCTCTTGTAGTTGTCTGGCAGGAAAATATATAAATAGATCGAATGTCCAGTAGAAAATATGCTACCTTTATTAATTAATAGGCCTAAAATTAAGCAGGCTTATATTGCACAACATAGAGGCCTACAAGAATGAACAGGTATGATAAGGGATCAGATTCCAAAAATAATTCAGTGGAAATGCATGGATTCCAGTTTCTTCCAGTAGCAGCAACTGGAATCCATGCATTTCCACTGAATTATTTTTGGAATCTGATCCCTTATCATAGCTGTTCATTCTTACTCGTTGCTCGACTTATCGTGACTAAATTCAAGATGGCTGCAAACGCTAAACTTCGTGAAGATACTGTCTGTATAAATAGTCTTGTAAGTAAACTACCAGTGCTTTTTCAAAGTTCTCAATGTCTCGTTTTAAATGTCAGGGCCCTCGGAAGTCTACCAATGAAGTGTGGAGATACATTGAGCCTCGTAAATGGTGTAAAACAGTGATTTATTTGCATGGCTAGCCCGATGCCGAAGCACCACCATTGAAAAAGCTGTTGGTAGCATCGGCTAACTAGCGCCAGATTTTAGAGTGCAGGGTACAAGCCGAGATGGGCTATGAGACATACGTTCACACTCGGTATCATGTTTCAACACACTTTAAGTCAATATCACACCGGAATTCTCCTTTAGTGCAGCAATAGCCATCATGCAGTTGCTTTACCCATTGAGAGGCCACATACTGTGTATTGAAATGTTAAAAAATACATATACCGTGATGTACATTTTTGCCATAGTTAAGAGATGCACTAGTATGTCATCTCCCAGAAATAAAGTAAAATGTTTCGACTTCGAGGTTAATAATGTAGTGTATTGTTGGATAAATACAGGTTTTCCAGATGACATGTCTACAGAGATAAATAGAGTGTATATATATATATATATATATATATATATATATATATATATATATATATATATATATATAGCCATGGATTGGTTGCCATGGCGCCGCTGCAAAAACATTGAAATACCACTCAGAATACTGTGAATTTAAAACGTTGGAAGCCCTGCCTCCAACAATGGCTTACTTTCAAAAATAATGGCTAAATGTCAGTGTACATAAAACATGATGGACTATTACTTACCTGAACCACAGGTTGACCCAGTGTGTAGATTCTTGCTTTCATCCATCATGGCATCTGTCCTACTACAAAACAGACATTGCACTTAAATTCGTATTTAGACTGGAATACAACACAATTCTAAAGAGGACAAGTTCAAACAGTAAAAGAAAGCACATCTTAGTGACATCTTGGTCAAGGGTACCTCAGTAGTTTCTCCTCAAGATTCTTCTTCTTTGGTGGCCTTCCCCTTTTCCTTTTCTCAGGTTCTTTCACCACAAACATTTCACTTCACAACGGGACAATCAACAGAAGAATTACAATAAAACCTCAAATAAAAGTCATGACTCAATCATGAATTACAGCATATTGTCCATCCACACTCTTTACCAGGCTCCTTCTGTTCTGATCTGCACTGGTTCCTCCTTATACATGCGAGTGCCATAGAAATACCAGTACATAGCACCGCTTCCATCCTCTCCAAGTGGCTCCACACGCAAACTGTCTGCATCTAGGCCCTAATTAAATTAAATGTAAATTGAATTTGTTAGGACATATGAAATCACATGAAGGACAAATATTTAGACTTATCCAGTTCCTCCTCAGATAGTAAGTTATAAGTTCATGAAGTTGTTGCGCCATATTACGCCTCATGTTGTGCCATATTACGCCTCATTGTCCTTTAAAAGCTAGCTGAGAAAAAATAGGCAACTCTACATCTCAGTTATAGAGTCTAATAGGGCTGTCACTTTACTTTCGAAAATCGATTGCACAATCGATTGGACCAACCAACACAAGTTTCGAAAACTAAAATAGGGAATCGATTTTAACCAAATATGTACACTATTAATTTTAAACGAATTAAACAAATGAAAAAGATAGATGTAACAAAACTCAGGAACAAGCAGAAAAATAACAAAGAATTCCGAAGTGCAGTAAGCATTGCGAAAGCTAAAAAGAAAATTCCCACCAATTTTATGCACCGGAAACAGCTTTTTCAATCTACTGCTGTGCTGCTGGTGTTTTGTCAAAAGATAGAGGACAACGCGATCAACCTGAGCGACATGAGATACGAGTGATAGGCCCTAATAACTTTTGGGTATATCAAACTATGGACAAAGCGGTATGCAAACTGTGCAGTCGTAAGTTCTACGTAGGCGAAATTTGTTTGACATTTCTAATTGTAAACGCAGCCACGTTGAAGCCTGCAGTAATGTTTTTCACTGATGTTATGGCAGTCCACTCTGCTTATTGTTTTTCGAGAATGTTGCACTCCTGTTTGTCATTGTGCGCGAAACTTCACGCCATTGTGCGTCTTCAAGCGCCCCCTTTACGTTCGTCCTAATGCCTGTTAGTTGTTCGTGGATTGTCCTATATTTGGCGTTGAAAATTTAAACGTCTTTGGACATGAAAATCGATTTTACAATCGATTTAATGAACAATTATGTCTCAAGAATCGAACAGGATTTTTTCACAAAAGTGACAGCCCTAGAGTCTAATGCATATGAAATATATAATGAAAGGGTAGGTGTTGATGCAGTCCTCCAAGGACAGTGACTAAGAAATGTGCATACTTCTACATTTAAGTAATATGATGAATACTAATAGATTTTTTGAGGTCCTGAAATGTATTCATCACTACCTTGAGAAGATCAAAAACGTCAGCAGCATCCAAACGATAATCACACAGTCTATGCAGCAGTTCCACCTGTATGCGGGGGGGCAGCTGCTCAAAGGGACCCTCCCGCAGGGGATTGGGTTTACCCTCCTCCAACTCCCATCGGTAGCTGATGATGTCCTCCAGGTAACTGCTGAAGCCTTGAGGCCTAGAATATAAAATGATGGGGGAAATGGACCATTTTGAGACATAGCTGGTGTTTACCACTGCTCGTGTATGCATGTGTGACCTGAACATTTTCAACGTCCCCCCCCCCCCCCCCAATTTCATTTTGAAAAACAAGGAGGGAGCCAGTCTGGCAGTGTAGGCCAATGTGTGTGAGAGGGGGAGGGTCCGTGAGTGATTAGTTCTCAACTGGAGTGCCCTAAAGTTTAGAAGCATAGCGCTATTTACTTGCCGCTGGCTTTCAGGTGCCACCTCCACTATGCTTATTTCAGTCTAGCACAACCTATTGACATTACATCTGTGTTGAATGTACGCAGTGTAATGGCCTTGTGCAAGGTTCTACTTCATCTAATTTAGTCGCCACCTTCCCTCTTCCAGCTATCCATCTGCATATTCCATCTGGCTGTAGTAGCCGGCCACTTAAAGGAGCCATACCACTTTCATAACAAGATAGCCTACTGTGTTATTTTGTTGATTTGTTTTTTTTGCTGCTGTACCATGGAGGATAGGCCTGTTGTGATAGGCATAGGCAAATGACTGCAAATAAAATGGAGATGTCCTAGGACTTAATCAATCATTTATATATTTATACCAGTCACATTTTGTGAAAAACTAAGAAATAAAACAGGAATGGCTGAGGGAGTTTACGTGGCTTACATATTGCAAATGTAAGAACTTAAAATGAAATAGCCAGTGTTCCCAGTATTACAATATTAAAACAATATTGTACATTTACAGGTTCTTTAAACATGCAAATGATGGAAAATACAGTTATGAATATATCCTCAGTTCTTTAAAGGAGAACATGAGATGTTATCAGATCACGTGATTACCTGAACAAATATTTTCATAACTGTTAAAGAATGTTATCTTTTAGGTGAGTTCACTTGATGTTAACCAATGACAACACATATAGCCTACTGTACCTCACTGGCGATAACGGACAACCATGTATTGTACTAAACTACCATCAGAGTCATGAACACAAGCTGAACACCTAGAAAAAGTTTAATACTGACATGTTTCTAGCGTCTAGCTTACTTGCAGACAGCAAACAACACAGAGCAGGCAGGGTCCTGGCGAGCTCTTAGTGTCTAGGCTGTCTTAGGGAAGCCTGATGCAGAACTGCAACAACATGCTATGCAGGTGCTGGCAAGTGCTGGCGTGAGGCCGACAACACAGAGCGGTCAGGCTGCCGTAGTCCACATTAAGCACATTTGACATTAGAAACTGAGACAAGACCTGACACCCACATGCTGGCCACCTGTCACACGTGTGAAGTTGAAAGATCAGGCTACCAATGCAGGCTATAAATGTGGGCAAAGGTATCTCACAAAGCCCAGCTTGCACTTAGACCAGGGCTCTACACTAACATTTTTTTCCAGGAGCACTTATGCGCCCAAGTTAAAAAATTTAGGAGCACAGACAAAAATTTGGGCGCACAGTCAGTTCTGTATTTAACTTAAACATAATCTAACATTACACTGCAGCTAACACTTAAACATGCCACAGGGCTCTACACTAACATTTTTTTTCAAGAGCACTTGTGCGCCCAAGTTAAAAAATTTAGGAGCACAGACAAAAATTTGGGCGCACAGTCAGTTGTGTACTTAACTTACACATAATCTAACATTATACTGCAGCTAACAGTTAAACATGCCAGCGCATCAACTGTGAATATTAAGAATGATTGACAACATTTAGGCTACAGGAAACAGGATTTTAAAGATCAGTGCCTACTTTATTTTCAGTTTGTTCTATTTTCCTACATTTTGTTAATGTAAAATAGTATAATACATTGCCATATTTGCATTTATATCAAGTATCCTGCCAAATGTAGGCTAATTTATTTATTTGTGAATCCATCTGTAGCTAATCCAAATATGCCCATGGGGACCTATCTGACTGCATACTGCCTAATACTACTACTAAAACAGTCCATTTTCTCTTCCACAAAACCCAACATAGGCTAATCAATATATATATATATATATATATATATATATATTTATACTTTTACTTTTTATTTGAAATATCTGCATTGATGGGGGCAGTAGGCAAACGTTAGGCCTACTTCCGTTTTGCACTTCAGCTTGTATTCGGTGTAAACAAACAAGCATGCGTGGAAGCCTGGAGTTGTCAGTAGCGTTCTACCTTTGAATAAAATGGGAGTATTACTGGAAGCTACTTTTGTGCCTGTTCGCTACAGCTATATTTTGCATATTGCAGCCAATACGTCAACTGGGCTAAAAGGCATGTTAGGTTACCTCTCACTGCATTCTCAGAATCTCATCCTGTTCCTCCGATATCCGATGAATTCGGTGGATAGAAGATCCAATTTCTTCAATCTTTGCATCTTGGCTGGCTAGTCTAACTTTCCACTTTTTCTGCGTGCTCTTGGATTTGATAGAAGCGACTACTAGCGAGTCACAACGCGAAACTGCTAACGTTGATGGGAGGTGTAGTTTTTGACACATTGACACACATTGACATGGTTAGAAGTCATTCGCACCAGTGCGCCTAAATATTTTTTTGCACTCGCACGCAATCAATTTTACTCGCATGTGCGAGTGAAATGGGCGCACTGTAGAGCCCTGACTTAGACAGATATGTTCAATAGAGACACTCTTCCAGGATGCTGCAACACATCCCGTAAAAGTGCTATAAGCGATGTTACTCGGTTTCTAAGCTAAAACATTTCTTGTCACATACAGCAAACATCACCTCACCATCCGCTAGCTGCCTGTGCCCTGAATACACTGTAGAAAAAACAAAAACAACTTGGTACAGCCTAGACCATAACTGACAAGATGCGCATTTAGGAGAGTTTCAATTGCACGGGAGGGAGGGGGGGGGGGGGGGGGGGGGAGGAGTAGCTCACTGTTCTGTTTGAATGTCAACATCGCTTTGAGCGCCTTTAAATGATGGGGGTCCTGTAGCCTGATGCCTTTTATGCTAAAGTGATAGCCTCCACAATTCAGTGTGCTTTGACTGTGCTTGGCCCTCTGCTTGAGCTCCGAAACAGACAAACAGTTGTCTCTAGGCATAAAGTCTGTAGCCACAGCCGATCCTGCCTTTTGGACAGAAGGGAGGCAGCTCAATGAATGCTCCTAAAGGTCAACACTTTAGGTTGGTAGAAAGGATTTGGATGCTGGAGCATGAGATCCCACAGAGGGGCATAGAGACTTCTGCTGTAGAGTGCGGATCGGGCCGCAAATTTCTGTCCGAACCCGGCCCGCGTCCGACAGAGTAGCCTGTCTTTTAAGCCCATTAAACGGAACATACAACAAATTGTCTACAGAATCAGATGAGTGTGCACGCACGCAGGTCACACACAGCGCACATTAACACAAGAGGCCCAAGCAAGCATAGCCTATTGAAATAGGCTTCTTGAAATAGAATTCTTGTCTTACCATTGACGAAAAGTCGTGAAATGAACTGCAACAGTCTTTGAAACTACAGTGCCTCTGTCACTGATATGCAGCATCGACGTTAATTGGTGCAACTCCAGGAAATCCTCATCCAGTTGAACGAGACGACCTTACAGCCTACCGGTAGCCTATGTCTTTACCACAGTGTGCAACACAAATAATCTTAAAATCGTTCAACGTCACCCAAGACTGTGCTTATGTGCATATGTGCATAACCATTTGTTTATGTAGTCGTGACAACGCGTGTGCATTTCAGGTCTTTTTTACATTTTACTTTATTCTCAAAAAACAAACGTTTGCATCATGTAAAGCAGACCTGTTGGTTACCCAACATAATAAGGAATTTTAAATGTAAAGCTTCCAATGCATATCGCCCCCATGTGTCCGAACCCGGACCGAACCAGACTACAATTTCTAAATATTTGTCCGAACCCGACCCGACCCGTCGGGTCCCGTCGGGACCAGTCGGGCTCGGGTCGGGTAGCCACACTCTATTCTGCTGGCGTCCATTGATGCAAAACACCCTCAGTCTGTCTTGTGCAGGAACTGGGTGAATGGCATGTTTCATTGTGGTGTGTTTAATTTTTTCCTGTCTCAGAATAGGAGCGCAATGAGGAGACACTATCGTGGGTAGAATTATTGCGGGTGGTAGGGTTAAATAAACTGTAGCCTTTTGCAATCATTTGGACTACCTATGATTGCATGTTCACCAATTGCTAAGGTAGGTAGCGAGGTGTGGGGGTGTGCAAAAGTAATTGAACTAGCCCTATATCACTGTATTTATGAATACCTGTAGTTTCATTGTTTCTAGACATAATTCTAATTACAGGTAGGCTATTGCATTTTCAACTTATGATGTTAGCTATTGCATGTCATGGTTACACACACTGCCGTAGAGTTAATTTTGTCACCTATTTTAGTCTTAGTCTTGTGACGAAATGTCCTTTTTAGTCTTTGTCATATTTAGTCATTCAAATATAATTTTTGTTAGTCAAGTTTTAGTCGACTAAAACTCTGGTCATTTTAGTCTAGTTTTAGTCAAAATAAAACTAAAGGTATCTTAGTCTTAGTCAGTTTTAGTCAACACATTTTAGTCTTTTTTTTATAACAAATTATTTCTGATTACCATTTGAGTCAAATAGTGTTTCACACATCTCAATTTTGTCCACAGGGCTACTCGTCTGTTATAATTACTCATTCTGATTTTTTGTCAGTCAGTATGTTTACATGCACAGGTAAGTCGAGCTACAGTTATAGCTCGGCTGGGATTTGACCATAGACAGTAAAAGATTTGACTGGACCACTGTCATATTCGTAGACCAGTGTTTCTCAAAGTCTGGTCCGGGGATCACTGGTGGTCCGCAAGCTATCCCAAGTGGTCCGCGAGCAGACGTGGTAAAATATAATATAGATGAGTTGTTTGCAATATTGTACCAACTTGTATGTAAAAACAGTTCTGCAACACTGTCTATGTAAGATATGCCAGTTTAAAATCATACAGTATGAATCCAAACAATAAGCAAAGTGCGAAGAAAATAAGCAAGGTGGTTCAGTGAGTAGGCCTATTGTGTAGACTAATTATAGGCTACTGTTGAAGTAGGTCTAATCTTTTTTTTTAGCTAGGGTTAGTTAAGTGGTCCTGAAACTGAAAAAGTTTGAGAAACACTGTCGTAGGCCAAAGTATTAATGTTTTACTCCGCCTCGCTAGATGGCGATATGCGCCCAAACACAACACATTGCCCAAACAGACTCTCCAACTTGCTAGCGAACTTTCCATATTAGCTTACTTGCTAGCAAACTTTGCATCATCAGTCTAACTAGTTAAATAGTTGACATTACATGATGAAAATCGACCTTATATCAGGTGTGTGCCGAGTATTTATGCCACTGCTGTTGGCCGGTTGCAACGTACGCTCATCAATACGTCAGACACGCCTCTTTATGCAGACAGGATTCGATCCCCATTTCGCGCCCATAGACATGAACTACGACGAAGTATCTTGCTCCGCCTTAACAATCTTTGGATTCGTGTTGCAGCCACAGGGTTGCAGCAACAACACGTAGACTAGCCTACAGGAAAGCTGTTGCGTATGAACTCATTCGGAATATTTTGAAAACGTAACAGCTACATATTCTGTCTTCTCATTTTGTAAACGAAAATGAAGAGATTTTATCTTAGTTTTTATTTCATGCAAAACATTTTAGTCTCGTCTTTTTTCGTCAACAATAATGCATCTTAACTTATTGAATGCCAAGCTGTTTTCGGGAGCTTTGTCCTAGAGTGCCAGCAATCTAGACCATTGTTGATGATTTTTGTACAGCCACAGCATATTCTGTGTTATAGCTATGAACACATACAATGGCTCGATTAAAAGGTGAGACTTTAAGCTCTCGGTAGGGGGCAAACCGTGTATTTCTACACACCTCTGTTCCTGAGAAATCCCAAGCTAAACAGTGGCTAGTTTTCATCAAAATCGCTGTTTTTTTCTAGAAATGGAGATATAACGTCTTTCATGAAATATGAAGTGTTGCCTGTTACTCACTTGTGTAAACTTTCCGGGAAGTGATCAGTGAGACCTGGCGAGACTGCCACCTAGTGATAGACCCACGAAAATGGCCTGGTTTTGACCTGACATGCATGAGTCACTGATTCGACCCAAAGTGGCAACCGAGTTATGATAAAATGTCCAGATTGTGCGTTTTCATGAGTTTTTGATCGTCATATATTTCATTTCCATTGATCACAGAGTTCCCAAAATCACATACAAGGTGTGTTAGAGTGTCTAGTTTAGTAATTTAAAAAAAAAAAGCACTCAACGCATGGGAAGGAAAAACGTAATATTACGTTTTTGGCACTCAATGAGTTAAGATAGTCTTAGTCAGTGTTTCAGGACATTACTTCAGTCTCGTCATCGTCTCGTCTTACATGTAGTCATGAAAAAAAAAAGGTCGTTGACGAACATTTCTCTCGTCTCGTCTGACGAAATTAACACTAACTGCCAGATCATGGACAAACGCAAGTAGCCTACGTTACCTCCTGTCAGAGCAGCTCAATTAGCGATAACATGTGCCGTGATGCTTCTGTTGCCTCTTTGACACCTCAGAAATATCACTATGCAGAGGATATGCTAGAAAAGAGAACAGATATTCTTATTCGCCCTGCTGATAAAGGGGGTTCCATTGTTGTAATGAGTACTTGTAAAGGCATTACAAAGGGATTGGATTACTGAAAAAGAAAAAGACTTTTTGACTGTGAAATATCCTGTATGCCCCGTGTTTTATGGACTTCCCAAGATACATCAATCCCTGATTGATCCACCACTCAGGCCCATTGTGTTTAGTATTGGCTGCTTAACTGAGCCTGTCACAGTATCTGGACTTTTTCTTGAAAAAATATGTATGTGAACTACCATCCTACTTAGGTGACACATCTGACATATTGAGACTTCTGCATTTGTTTGAATGTGACCATGATTTCATGCTGGTAACTTGTGACGTGCAAAGTTTATATACATGCATTCCTCATGAAGCAGGGACTGAAGCGCTACTACACTTCTTTTCAAGACAGGCCACTGACACAGCTCCTCCCAACGAATTCTTACCGACACTATCCGAAGTTGTTTCAACCGTGAACTATTTTCAATATGCGGGCTCTTATTACTTACAAAAGCGTGGGGTCAGTATGGGTAGTTGCTTCGCACCGTCGTACGCATGCCTAGTAATGGGTTTATGGGAAGCTAAGTTCATTGATAACCCTGTGAACAACCTATTCCTCCCTAAAATCCCTCTTTGGAAGAGGCACATTGATGATGTTTTGTTTATTTGGATGGGGACTTCTTTTGAATTAGATCAATTCATGGCCTATATTAACTCCACGACACCCTTTTAAGATTCACAGTAGAACACTCTACAGATAAGGTTAATTGCCTGGACTTGACTATCCATAAAAATTCCCAAGGAGGTCTAGAAACATCGATCTATCGCAAACCTCTAAGTAGAAATACCGTCCTCAGAGGAGATAGCCACCACCCCAAACAACTCATTAAAAATATTCCCATTGGCCAATTTTTATGGCTAAGAAATTGCAGCAGTGATGCCGAGTTTGAGCGTGGGGCAGCAGAAATGACAGAGCGTTTTCGCAGCAGGGGCTATGCTGAAAGCGACATCTCCGCAGCCTATGAACGAGCCAGATCGACACAACGAGCACACCTCCTGGTTAAAACCAAACGCGCCTCAAAGCAAAGACTCTGTTTCTCCACAGAATTCTCTCATATTGGTGGAGAAATAAAACGTCATTAAGAAAAACTGGCACGTCTTTGCAGAGCGATCCAGCTTTTAAAGCCACATATGCGCAGAACCGCTGTGTATTACTTTTAAACGTTATTGCTCACTTAGAGACAGGTTGGTTCACACGACCATGAGCCCTCCACCAAAACCTACGTGGTTGCCGGCTCCTCCCCTGGGTTTTTACAGATGTGGACATTGTACTCATTGTTCGAACTCATATGACACAAAGCAATTTTCCCATCCCCAGTCAGGCAAAAAATACATCAACAACTCATTTATTAATTGCAACACCACCCATGTAATTTACATGTTGAAATGTCCTTGTGGCTTGGTGTATGTGGGCCAAACTAAACGCCCCCTGAAACTATGCATTGCAGAACACAAAGCAGTCATTCGGAACCGGAATATGGACTATGCTATTGCGAGACATTATGTGCAAGCGAATCATGGCTCCAATGCGTCTCTTAGATTTTGGGGGATTGAAAAAATCCTACCCTCCCAATGAGGGGACATAGTGAGGTCCCTACTACAAAGAGAGGCTTTCTGGATTTTCACCCTCAACACAGTGGAACCTAATGGTTTTAATGAGGAACTTGGCCTCATGTTTTTTATAATCCAGACCTGTATAAATGTTGGGTCTGTATGTATATTTATTTCTATACCTATACTTCTTCTTTGAAGATGTTGAATTTGTTTTTATATATATATATATATATATATATATATATATATATATATATATATATATATATATATATATATATATATTTTTTTTTTTTATATATTTTCCTTTTTTGTTTCCATTTGGTGTTTTGTTTTTTCCCTTTTCTTTCTACATCTGAGTGCTTACACAGGACTGGTTAATTGATGTACCACACCCACCTAGGCCAGTAACCAATGCCTTGAATGATGGTAGTATCTGGCTCTTTAAAATCTGTACATCATTGCCATTGACTGTTTGATTCTGAAGATGACGCATGGGCGTCGAAACGTTAGTCAGTTTGCACTAATAAAAATCACTTTAAGCATCGAGTGCTCCGGTCCTGCTCCTTGGCTCTTGTGAGACCTTGGATCTCCCTTTTTGACTTCTGCGTCCTGTTCCGTGAGCACCAACCAGGCTGAAGCGCAAGTGACCCCTTCTACTGAGTTCTTTTTTTTTATTTATGCATGATTTACTTTTTTATTAATTTCGCAGGCTGGAATGCCTCGCAGAGCGACGTGTTGAGACCCATTAGGACAACGCCTACTGTCAACAGTATTAAACCAAACAACAATATAAAATATTAAGAGCTCTTTAATTGCATTGAGTTAAATCAAAACAATGTCTGTTAGTGCTCGTGGACTGATAGCCATAGGCTACTGGTAGGCCATTATTATCCCGGCCATAATTTGAGGATTTACGGGTAGGCCTATATTTGATATGCCTCCGAATTGTGTGATGCGTCCGAACAGCGGCATCTGGTGGTTGAATGTCATTGTGCTATCTATCATCGTTTGGCAAACATTCTAATTCAAAATTGTCAATCTTACACAAAAGTATAAAATAATCTAAACTTCATTCACTCTCTGTGTATAGATCAAAACAGACTGGCGGAACAGGCTGTAGGTTAACAGTCTGACAGCATGCATGAATATAAGCATAAAGGTCCGCACTTGTAAGATTGCAATTACCAAAGGACCCCTGAATTGTTCTTTTTAAAACCAAGGAGGATAGCCTGTAGTGATGCTAGATGTCAGCTCTGCCATAAGCAGTGACTGATCATCTTTGCACATTTTGAAAATGTTGTTTTGCACTTCAGTGTTGCATAGTTTGTATAGTGTTTGTTAAAATTGCACACATCAATTCACTGTTCTTGTTTGTTATGTTGTTTAGCACTTTTTGACACAAATATTTGTATAATGTTGTATAGTTTGTAACCCTGCATTTGAATACCTTTTAATGGCCTTCATTTTTGCTAAGTTGATTTACTACCTTTTAATACTTTTTTTATAAAAGTATATATTTTTGGCCTTTTTTATGCCTTTAACTCATTGAATGCCACGCTGTTTTCGGAAGCTTTGGCCCAGAGTGCCAGCAATCTTGATCATTGTTGACGATTTTTGTAGAGCCACAGCGTATGCTATGTTATAGCTATGGACACATATGGCTTGTTTGAAAGGTGAGACTTTCAGCTCTCAGTGGGTACGAACCGTTTATTTCTACATGCCTCTGTTCCAAAGAAATCCCAAGCTAAACAGTGGCT
Organism: Alosa sapidissima; assembly: GCF_018492685.1. Classification (NCBI taxonomy): domain Eukaryota; kingdom Metazoa; phylum Chordata; class Actinopteri; order Clupeiformes; family Clupeidae; genus Alosa; species Alosa sapidissima. The sequence goes on from NC_055967.1 coordinate 2,916,485, forward strand.
AGTTTTCATCAAAATCCCTGTTTTATTTCTAGAAATGGAGATGTAGCGTCTTATATAAAGTGTTGCCTGTAACGTTTCCGCGAAGTGACCTAGCGAGACTTGGCGAGACTGCCACATAGTGATAAACCCACGAAAATGGCCTGGTTTTGACCTGACGTGCATGTGTCACTGATTCAACCCAAAGCGGCAACCATCAAAAGCAGAGTTTTAAGATTAAATGTCCAGATAAAATGTCCAGATTGTACGTTTTCATGAGTTTTCGATCGTCATATATTTCATTTCCATTTATCACAGAGTTCCCAAAATCACATAAGGTGTGTTAGAGTGTTCCCATGTCAACGCATGGGAAGGAAAAACGTAATATTACGTTTTTGGCACTCAATGAGTTAATGATAGGACAGTGGAGAGTGACAGGAAGTGAATGGGAGAGAGAGCAGGGGTGGGATCCGGAAAGGACCACGGGGCGGGAATCGAACCCATTAATCTCTCAATTTACATAATATGTGTACTTCAAGTAAGTGGCTGAAAATTGTTGAAAAGAGATTCTTTCTGAGGGGTCCCAAAACAGCAAAGTTTTGAGGTGACTTTGTGATGAGGTGATGAGGCATCCTTGGTTCTGTTCAAAACTGGTGGAATGGGGGCTGGTTCACTAGACAGCACCAAGGTTCAAAACATGTTTAACGGAATCGGTTCAAGAACACACTCTTTTGTCAGTCGAAAAACGGCCTGTGTGGTGCTTTGGTGTAAACTTACGTAATGTCTGTGCGTTGGTAACATCCCTGTAGAAGACAACAAACAAGATCTGCCAAGAAGTCTGCATCCTGCTTCAACACTGCCTGCTCCAACTCCTGGGAGAAAAGAAATGAAGGGCTAATTCTGTCACTCAGAAATCATTTACAGGAAAGTAATTGTGTCTTATTGATGTTTCTTGGGGCGATTAGACCAAACATTAGGTCTCAAACTGGAACCAAAGGGTCATACTTTACAAAAACAATTCAGACAGCGTGAGTGTTTTTAATTGATATTTGGAGTTCAGAGTTCAGGTTTCACTTCATTATTCAAACTGTGCTTTCTCTAATCTCAACATGTGGGACGATTCATAATTAAATATCTAACCAAACTGACAACAGTTCAAGTTCAAAAGAAAGCAACCTAGACCAGTCTTATTATGTAGGCTCCTGCTCACTGTTGCTCCTGCTTTATTAGTAGACTAAATTCCCCCCCTAATACAGGATATACCATTTTGCTAGTATATCTATTAACATGCAAACAAATGCCTTTTAGTAAGTTCCAAATATGGATGGAGCTATTGCTTGCTGAAAAATACAACAAACTCTAAAGTAAGTGCTTAATTTGGAAAATGTTGTATGAAGAGTAGATGAGAACATGCACAGGTGTGCACACCAGAACTATCATCACTTATTCCAAAACACACAACAACAAATCACATAGATAACAATTAGGTTACATTGTTATGACCACTACTAGCGTAGCAGTCATATAGGTTGTCAGAATTTTTTCTATGGAGGATTTTTGAGTGCTGGCCTCCTCATTTTAAAGTCTCTGCTATTATGACACCCTCTGAATTAGTGCTGGGTGGGCGGTGTACCGGTTCACACCGAATACCGGTGTATATTTTCGTTATGATGTAAATTTTCAATATACCGCCATACCAGTGTATTTGATTACACAATGTTTGTAACGCTGCGCCGCACGAGTTTCAGATGGGACCCTTTTCAATGTAGCACTTCTAAACACGCATGGTGCGACTGCAATTTCTCCTTAGATACGGGATTTATTTAAGTGTTGCACAGAATACCTTAAATGGTTTCCTTAGTTAAAGGAGAAGTTCGGTGTGATATTGACCTAAAGTGTGTTGAAACATGATATCGAGTGTGAACTTTTGTCTCATAGCTCATCTCGGCTTGTCCCCTGCACTCTGAAATCTGGCGCTAGTTAGCCGATGCTACCAACAGGACAGTACCCTCAGGAAGTTTACCGTTCACGCCATCTTGAATTTAGTCATGGTAAGTCGAGCGACGAGTACGAATGAACAGGTATGATAAGGGATCAGATTGCAAAAATAATTCTGTGGAAATGCATTGATTCCAGTTGCTGCTACTGACAGCAACTGGAATTATTTTACCGAATTTTGATATACATTTTGTCATACCGCCCAGCACTACTCTGAATGCATGCCAAGTTTCGTGGAATTCCGTTCATGGGAGACCATTTAATAAATGAATATGTGTTTAATGACTGCATGCACACACATGCACTCAAACACATGCAAACACACACATAAAGATACATGCACACACATGCAGAGACACACACACATACATAAACACAAACACACACAGTAGGCGCAAGCTATACAGGCACATGTAGGCATGCACAAACAGACTCACACACAGAGAGGTACGCACACAAGCACACGCACACACACACACAAATCCCATTACCCCCACACATACATTCACAAGCGAACACACACACAGGCAAGCAGACACATGCATACGCAAAACACACACACACACACACACACACTCACAAGTGAACATACTGTACACACAGAGAAGCATACACACAAAAGCAAACGCACACATGCACACACACAAAAGTTGCAAGAGTAAGGGGATGGAATAAGAAATGGTGACAAACTTACAAGCGGGATTTATTTTTGAGGAGAGAATGTGCAGGACTGAGCGGCGGTCATATTTTGTACCGCTATATCATAATGTTGGAATATTATATGTTATTATTAATGGCTAGACTTAAGACCACCTTCACAACATGAAAAAAGAATGGTAAAAATACAATTTTTTAGCACAAAATGCACCTTTCAGTCATTTTTATCCACAAGTTGGTGTTTCATTAAAAATCTAAATAAGTCTAAACCACTTCCACGACTCATTAGCAAAAGTATACTATGGACAAAAAAATTGACCACATCAGACCACTCACAAAGCAACGCCAAAAAATGTAAACTTAGTAAACACATAATGTTAACAGACATAGTTAGGGCTGTAACGATACACCAACCTCACGATTCCCTTTGTTTCTGATGTCCACTCCAACACATTTCAAGTGTAGTGTTTAGGATTAAGGTAAACAATACATTTTCAGAATGAAGTTATCTTATGTAATGCCATCATGCAGTTAACAAGCATATTTTACCAGGTGGTGCTCTACTACCCTGGCCATGCCCACCTTTCTCCTTTCAGGGAGATACTAGCCTGGAACACCATAATTTAGTTTCCCTCAAACAAACAAAAATGCCAGGCCAATCAATGAGAGGGAAAGACAACATTGAAATGGACTGTGATAAATAGTAGAAGCAATGCCTGCAAGACTGCAAACATCAAAAATTGTAGTTGAAGAAATGCAGAAATTAGCAAAAGCATGTATAGCAAAAGTAGGCGTACACTGCCTATTCTGTTTATAGCTTGTAAAGTTTAAACGACTCTTTGATCAATTTGGATTGGCCAATGGTTTCAAAGTTAATGATATGTCTACACCTGTCACCATGCTAGCAGCAGCAGCATAAAGCAGGAGTTTTCAACTGATTGTGAACCAGGGACCGCCATTCTGACTAATTACGCAACCCCAGGAGCACCACTGAATAAAAATACTGATTCCCACATTGAAACTATATTACTGAATCCATGGTCACGGACCACTACCAAAGTCCTCACGGACCACAGGGCTGCGTACCACTGGTTGAAAACCCCTGTTGTAAAGGATTCCCAATCGTGAGTGACCAGACTACTCACTCATGAATGAGTTTCGCTTACCAGGCAAGCCATATACCCCTCAAATGATGAACTAAACAGTCATGTTTTCATATGATAAGACGCTTATGTTGGTGCCACCTTATCGGTCCCTTTCAGTCATTTGTTCATATTTGGAGGGATTTCTCTTCTTTAGATTCTGCACATACAATACCCGTCTGCTTTGACCGTGGGGTTTTAATCATGGAATCCACAGGTGATTTTGGTTTTGATTAATCCATGAGTTGAACCTTGAAGTGTTGAACCTGACACTTTCAAGGTTTTTAATCAATGTAAAGGCTCACTTAATGAAACTGGAATCTATTTATCTAAATATTATCTATTTGAAATTACAATTGTGATTACAAATGCAATTAAAACAATAGCATAATTATGCACCCGTGAAAACATGCATAGTGAATACCCTAACTTTATCCGAAAAGTGTTTGGGACAAACAGTGTAAGCTTATGCATTTTACCATTTTAGAACTTCATATTAATTACGTACGTGCACCTAGACAAAGAAACACCAAAATGTCAACTCCAACTTAAATGTTTGACAGTCCATCAGACACAGCTCAATCAAGATATATCCAAAAAAAGTTTTACAGTTGCCCAACATCAGAAGCGTTCAATGGAAGCAAGCCAGTGTTTCCCATACATTGACTTATTTGTGGCGGCTCACCACAATATCAACATTGACCACCACACAATGATTTTCCAGGTTGTGCTAAATTGTGCTTAAATCTGGTTAGCATCATAACCACGCTGCGCTAATTTGTTAAAAACTGTTGCATTCAAGTTAATTCTGCAGACCTACCACCACAAATAGAATTAAATTCTGTGGGAAACACTGCAAGCAATCATTTAAATGTGTCATGGCTATTCAGTGCAAAACAAGTTACACAAGAATATTTTAATAATGCAAGATTTTCACCTTACGAAGTCAATTTGATGGTAAAGAACTTGTAATATGTGAATCGTTCACCTAGCACAGCTATACAGCATAGACGTAGCGAGTTCCTACCGAGAAAACCAGCCATGCAACTTCCAAAAGAGGCATCTCGCCAAATCTCGCGAGAATCGTGAAACATCCCCTTGTCAAAGAGGTAGCGAGAAGTTTGCTATTTACAATACCAGAGTAACATATAAATACATCACAACTCTAGAGGGAGCTCTACAGTCACCAAAAACAGAGCCGTATATATAGATTTCGGACAACTCAAATCATGGGTGCCATGTTTCATCCCAACGTCAGATGATTCTACAGTGTAACCCTATGGAGGGAATACGGTATGTCCGCTTACGGTAAATAGCTTATCTTCGCCATTAACAGGCCTATAAATGATATTATCAACGATTGTTAGTATGTAAAAGGCCCTATTCCAATGTATATTTACCTTCGATATCTTAAATGGCCCTGTAAAATCCCCGTTGTAGTGAGTGACCACGTCGCCTAATCAGTCTCAGAGTAGTGTTTACATGGAATGCGAGCGAAAAAGCAAACGCTAGGATAAGGCTTGGCTAACTTCAAATTTCATTCATTTCTAAAGCAGTGTTAGAACTTTTTTGACAGATGGTATTACTATAATTTTCTTGCACTGCAGTCACATGGGCAACAGTTCTGCATTTTTTTTCCAAATAAATAATTGTATTTTTTTAAGAATTTATATATGTTTCTCTCTGTTCGCTGTACCATGTCAATGGGGATCTGCTGAATGTTGGGATGAAACAGTGTCCATGAAACACGTGACCACCTCGGAACGAATCGCTAATGGGATAGCTCAGAACATTCGATTCCCTAGTTGTCCCCTCTCTCTCTCTCTCTCTCTCTCTCTCTCTCTCTCTCTCTCTCTCTCTCTCTCTCTCTCTCTCTCTCTCTCTCTCTCTCTCTCTCTCTCTCTCTCTCTCTCTCTCTCTCTCTCTCTCTCTCTCCAAAAATACCTAAACCTGTATAGTGTACCTTTAGTTATGCATATTATATCCCATATACACATAAAATCACTAATATTTCTTGCAGTATAGACAATGTACTACCCATCAGTAGGCTTTAAAACGCTTCAAATGGGATACTCATGTAGACAGACAAAAAAGATTTTTCAAAAGTTTCCCCCAATATCATCTCTTCTTGAGTGTTTTTTTTTTCCCCCAGAGAGTTATCCATGCACTGATGCCTTGAAAAAACGTTTTATACTTCTACAGACATATATTGAATGCGTAAAACCCAAACAACTACATTTTTAGACAGTTTCATTTTTGACCTTTTAAAACATTTGTGATTGTGAGTACCCTCAAGTCAAAAACCATTTCCATGCCCTGGTAAATTTGTAGATGTTGGACCAATTTGCTTGCATAACATTCAACCCATTTCTCTGGCTAGTGGAGAAAGCATCCACACTAAGTTGCCCATTAAATGGAATGACAAAAAGAGATTTTAAAGTTCTCTAAACCAGAATAATTTTGGAGCTGGCTTAAATGACTGTCCACATTTATGTTTTGGAAGTTCCTGCAAATCTATATTTAACCTGATTGTCCCGTTCTTGAATATTGACGCATAAACATTTCAATTCGAGCACAATTTACATTAACAAAAAAAAAAAAAGTCTTGGTATATCTAAGTAATCAGCGGGGAATGTTACATGGTATTGTTTTACCGTTAACACTTAATATTACACTAATTATAATAATAATTCGATAGAAGAAAAATGGGTGCTAATGTTTTAACCTAAATCTTTATTATATTGAATCTAATTTCACAAGCTAGACGGAGAGAACAAACATAACAAAAGAAGCCCAAACACAAGTAATGATGCAGCCATCAGAGTTTGGCAAATTATGTAGCTACGTGTTCGATGGAGGCATCGCTTTGTCCAAACAAAAACAAACTGGGCCAGCCACATGGCCTAGCTGCGACTAAAAGCAGTGGTTAGCCTCAAATCTATTCATGGTTAATACTTTGCTAGCTAACTATGCTAACGTTAGGTAATCTGAGTACTGCTTCAACAAATTAAAGTTACCATTTCCCTAACTGGTAACTTAGGTAGCCATGAGAGTTAACTTACTCAGTGAAACTTTGTTTGAATACGTAAGCAATATCTATCGCACAGTAAGTTATGGCCCTTAAGTACATTCGTAAACGTTTGTTATTGTGTTCATTTTAATTATATAATCACAAACCAATGTTAACAACAAAGCCAGACCAAAACTTGCTAGCAAGCTAGCATAGTTGCTAATTGGGTTGTTGATTAGCTAGCTGACTGGTTAGCCAACAGTTAGCTCGATAATATAACGTTAGCCAACATTAGAAAGCATGCTGACAGAGTTGTGAATGATTAAAGTGATTTAACACACCATCTAACTGTGTCTTACAAAGATTTACGTTCCCACAATTGTTACCTTTAATACAGGCCCGCAATAGACAGGCATATTCATCCAACAATTATCGTTACCTCAATTTCAAAGTCTGGCAAGTTGAATGCTGTCCTAAAAAGCGAGCAGAAGTGAGCTATGGCGGGGACTTCCCACCAGGACTGGATCTCTTCCACAGATATTGTACATCCCTGGGACATTTTTTTAAATGGTGTAACTTAAGTGTCTCACATTAGTAAGGCGTCATCAAACATACATACTAACGTTACAGATTCTTCGTTTTGCTATAACGTTTTAACTTTAACCAAGACAAGATGAAGCTGCAGGACTATTGCCATTGCAACCCTGGGAGGTCAGCTAGCTAATCTGTCTCACTCACCCTCCGCTCCTTCACAATAAGAGAACAGATGTGGTGGCGCTACCACTACCAAGAGGAGGGGTGTGCAATTACAAAGGGAACACGATAACTGAACGTAATTTTACCAACATTAATTAATTCATTCCTCTTACACATCAAAGGTGTTGATAATCAATTCTATAATTTTTTTGTCTTACAGACTGACTGTATAAATGTAGTTTTTACTGCCTGAAAAACCTGTTTCCCATTGTTGACATTGATGTCGACTTGTCAGAGTGTAGGCCTATTTCAAGGCTCAGTGCAGGCTGCAAATGCCTTGATCTTGTTAGAAGCGTGCAAAACAGGAAGCTTCTGCTAACGCAAGTAATGAGGACCAAAAGTCTACCTAGCCGACCAATGTCACTATAGCATATTAGTCCATGAGCCACAGGGGGTCGTCACTACCACTTGGGGGGGGGGGGGGGGGGGATTCTCACTATATTTTTCTGAAAGCTACATATCTCTGGAGTATAAAATGGTATGATAGCAAGTTGGATCTTGTAGCTTTGTGGCTGTACAGGCCTTCAAAGTTGACCTCTGATTTGAAAAAAAAAAGGAAATTCCACCTATTGGCTTTTTTTGTTAAAACACTCATAAGAGCCCAGAAAATAATCCAAATCTTATTATTACTATTATATATTTGTGGTGTTTGATGTTGGCATACATATTTTGACTCATTATGTGATTTTGCTCTTCATTTTGGTTGATAAAATTCAAGATTTATGTGCAAAAAAAAGCTAATTTGAGTTTTCAGAGCAACATGTTATGGCAATACCTGAATGCAGACCTTATTGATCATTACTATTCTACCTTCCTTACTTTCAATTGCGAGTTGAAATTAATGTTAAATGATGACATACATAGGTCTGCAGTAGAAATGTTTTTTTAAATTGTAGCTGAAACGAGTACAACGGATCTTTAATCTATTCATTGAATTCATCGTCAGAACAGGAGCACAGAGGATGCCATCTCTATGGCACTTCACTCTGCCCTGTCCCACCTTGACAATAGCAACACCTATGTAAGAATGCTGTTCATTGACTTCAGCTCAGCTTTCAACACCATCATCCCCTCCAAACGGATCACCAAACTCAGTGAACTGGGCATCAATACCTCCCTCTGTAACTGGATTCTGGACTACTTGTATTGCATTCATTGTGTCTACACTTGAGATAAATAAGTTTGTTTTTTCTTTTATCACATAACATATCATAACATCACATATATTGGTATATGTTTTTTCTTTACCTTAACATGTTTCGACGTATACTTCCATCTTCATCAGAAGGTTACACGGTGGAGTAGTGTGACTTGTTTTTATCAGCTGATGTTGTTACGGAGGTTTGATCCACCTGTCAGTTTTTTGACAGGTGGACCACACCTCCTGCTGTCAGTCAGCCGCCCCCCAGGACGGCACTCCAGGTATGGGAGAGCATATATGCATCGTCTTTGGGCTCCGCTTTCTTATTTCAGTCGCCTCCTTTATCCAGCGGTGGTATCGGTTGTTCTCCTGCTTAATGACTGGCATGCAGGAGGTGTGGTCCACCTGTCAAAAAACTGACAGGTGGATCACACCTCCGTAACAACATCAGCTGATAAAAACGCGTCACACTACTCCACCGTGTGACCTTTTGATGAAGACGGAAGTATACTTCGAAACATGTCAAGGTAAAGAAAAAACATCTACCAATATATGTGTATGTGATAAAAGAAAAACCAAACTTATGGATTCTGGACTTCCTAACCAACAGACCTCAGTCTCACCTGAGACCTCACCTCCTCAACCATCGAACACCAGTGTACCACAGGGATGTGTGCTGAGCCCTCTCCTCTACTCCCTCTTCACCTACGACTGCACACCTGTACATGGCTCTAACACCATTGTCAAGTTTGCAGATGACACTACGGTGATTGGGCTCATCAGCAATAACGATGAGACGGCCTACAGGGAGGAGGTCCAGCACCTAACATCGTGGTGCACTGATAACAACCTGGCTCTCAACACCAAGAAGACCAAAGAGCTCATTGTGGACTTCAGGAAGTCTAAAGCTAGCACACACACACACATTTTCATCAACAGGACTGAGGTGGAGCATGCCACCAGCTTCAAGTTTCTGGGTGTCCACATCTCTGAGGACCTCTCTTGGACCCTCAACACCTCTACCCTGATCAAAAAGGCTCACCAGCGTCTCTTCTTTCTGAGGTCCATCTGTCTCCTCAGATCCTGGTGAACGTCTACCGCTGCAACATCAAGGCATCCTCACCAACTGTGTCACAGTTTGGTATGGCAACTGCTCTGCCCACGACCGGAAAGCACTGCAGAGGGTGGTGAAAACTGCCCAACACATCACCGGTTCCTCACTCCCCTCCATCGAGGTAAGGCGCGCATCATCAAAGACTGTTCTCACCCCAACCACAGACTGTTCACCCCACTCCCCTCCGGGAGGCGTTACAGGTCTCTCCGCATCCGAACCAGCAGGTTCAGAGGAAGCTTCTTTCCTGCGGCTGTCACCCTACTGAACTCTAGCTCTGCATCCCGGTGACATCCAACAAACTAAGCCCCCATCTCCCCCTGCCCCGCCCTCGCCTGATGCCTCCTTGCCTGTGCCTGTTGAGGTGTCCACGACCATGGCAACCTTGACAGGGTCAACAAGGAGGCGGACATCCCCTAGCCCCCCCCACAACTGCACTACCCTATCCCACCCATCTATCCCATCCATCTATTTATTTACAAATGTACATACTGTAATTACACTTATACTGTACATAGCCATATTCTACTGCTTTTCATCCTGCACATACACTTATTATTAATACTATTGTAATGTTACTGTTTCTGCACTACAATGGTATGTTACCACACTGCACATAGTTGTACATACTGTACCTATCTGTCTATATGGTTCATACTAAATATCCATATTTATTCAGTTTTTCTGTAATATATTATGTTAATACACTGCATATATCTATATTGTTCTTACTACTACTATAATGGTACCGCCACTACATTGCACATACCTGTACATGTTGTTCATACATTGTTCATATTACAGTACATAGCCATATTTATTCTGCTCTTATAAGGTAACTGCTAATACACTGCACATATTTATATTTAATTTATGCTACTCCAAACCACCTTCTGCAAAACAACTGTATACTACTGTCTACACTGCACTATATTTCTTGTCCTGTCTATGCACCACCTGCCTATACTGTGTATATCACATTGTACTTTTCTGCTTTTTTGCACTTCTGGTTAGACACAAACTGCATTTCGTTGTCTCTATACTTGTTCTCTGCACAATGACAATAAAGTTAAATCTAATCTAATTTAATCTAAAAAATGACCTGCCTCCGCTTTGCCTCTTTACGGATCATGGTATGAATAGCAGCAGCAATGTCTGCATAAGTTGAGACATTGTTATTGACCTTCTGGACCAGAGACATTCCATCAATGATTGTTGCTGTATTATATTCATCTGGCAGATTATCTGATAGTGATGCAAGTTTCTGCAAATGCTTTGCAAGTGCTGCTTTAGAGGTTTTCCTTGGGGACCCCTCAGGTGTCGCCAATGACCATGGTTAAGGTCCAAAGGGTGACAAAAGACTTCTCTCATGTCCAGTCTTTAACATGATGGTCTTGCCATGTGCCTGTGTTTTCTTTTTTGACTCATGCTCGTAAATGTATTTAATTTTTGCTTTGTCAATGTATCATGGAATTTGTGCTTAGGTGTATCTGACTCCAGCCTCTATGTCATGATCTTTGCCTGTAGTATGAGCCTGAATCAGATCATCCCTAACCTTGTGTTGCTTTGCCTGCTGTAGATATGCAAATTAACTCATGTTCCTCTGAAAATGGATTGATCCAATTTCAGTTTCTGTCTCATCAGATCTAACTGTGTAAAATTTTTAAAACTGTTGTAAATGTATGTACTTGTAGATCAAGTCTTGGAAAATAGTTATTATTTCTTTTTAATGGAAATTATTTTAACATCAGATGAAAGACAATGTTAAGTATGATAATAATAATAATAATAATAATAATAATAATAATAATAATAATTGTACATAATGATAACAATGTGTAAAGTATGAATATTTTCACCAACCAGTTCATCTACATCTCATTCCCACATTCTTACTAGTCAAAAGTACAACTGAAATGTATAATGTAGATCATTTTAGCACCTGTGATGCAATTACCATAATTTCCCAAATATTGCTAAATGTCTTCAGCTATGAGGTTAATACACGGGGCAGTTAATATGGTATATGGTTTTGTTTCTTTTAACTTGCATAAAACACTGTCCTGTGGCTTATACACAATACGGCTAATACACAGGAAATTACTGTATGTATTTCATGTGCCCTGGACATTATAGAATTATAATATTTATGTTAAGCTGGGTACATGTGGTGATGTGAACAATTTTCATATGGTATTCCTTGAATGTAAAGGTAATATGTGATTGGTAATCATGATGTTTTGATCTCTTGGAATATCTCTTATGGGTAGTTTCAATAAAATACTAATTTACCTTTTTGGGCCTGTGGCTCATGGACTATATAGGCCTAGTCCATTTCTTTGAGAAACATCTACAAAAAGTTCTCGGGCAAATGAATAGGAAATTAGTATTTTGTTTACCAAGCATTATTTTGCATTTTAAGCCTAATTTGCAACATTTTGCATTTTAAGCTACAGCCTCCTGCGAGAAACCAGTGAATAGAGTTTTAATAAAAAAATAAAATTAGGCTATTAGTAATAACCTATCACCATGAAACTTGAAGACAGTTGGCCTACACGCAGGCTTTCTGAAATGTTACATGTGTAACAGAGGTCGTAATTCGCCCGCCGCTCACAGCCTTCAAACCCGCCACACTCACACCACCAGTTCGTGTTTGCTCTCGTTCTCTCATCCGACTCGCCTTGACTAGTCGCAACGTCCTCTCTTCCCAGATCCAAAGCTCGCAACTCCTCTTCAGTGAACTCAGGTTCGAAAAGGTAGGGTCTTGGATCTTGGTAGTCGAAGTCATCATCTTCGTCAATCGTGTAATCTTCCATATTCATCGCCATTAGAACTCTTAATTAGCTATGTACCAAAAAATTTGAATTGCAGCGAGAATTCTCGGGCTAACCGTTGATGTGCCCTGAGAAAGGTTAGGAATAGGCACCCACCAGCCCAGCACTAAACTCCGAGCGTGGTAAACAAAATCGGATATTTCAGGCAGTAAAAGCCCCTAGTGCAGGGCGATATGTAGCAAAAAAAGTGTTTGGAACATTTCATATAGATTTTTGTAAATTATGTTTTTTCACTTCTTCAGACCCTATAGTTTGCTAAACTACCTGTTTCCAATTTTTTCCCCGGACTGCACAGGTCCAAAATCCAAGATGGCGGATATATCACCAAAAATTGCAGCAAATAATCGCCTTTTTAAACATTTTAAATGAATATGTTCGGTATTATCATTATATACATACATTTTCTAATAAAATTCAATGACTTAGGTAATTATTATGACCATGGGTGAAATGACATGTCATGATTATCAACCAGTGATGGGTGTAACCACCATTATGCTATTTATTGGCATATCCGGAAAAACACATTGACTGATAAAAAGTTTCCTTCACATAACCTAATAATCATTTGAATTAAAGTAATGTAGTAATGTTCTGCACTCACCACAAAAGATTAGATTAGATGCAACTCAGCTTAGTTGGTTGGTTGTCACCGGGATGCAGAGCTAGAGTTCAGCTGCAGGAAAGCTTCCTCTTAACCTGCTGCGCGCCTTATGCAACCATCACTTGCCCTGGAGGGCCTCAATGGAGGGGAGTGAGGAACCTGTGATGCGTTGGGCAGTTTTCACCACCCTCTGCAGTGCTTTTCGGTCGTGGGCAGAGCAGTTGCCATACCAAACTGTGACACATTTGGTAAGGATACGCTTGATGGTGCAGGGGTAGAAATTCACCAGGATCTGAGGAGGCTGGTGGACCTTCTTTAACCTCCTCAGATAGAAGAGACGCTGGTAAGCCTTTTTGATCAGGGTAGAGGTGTTGAGGGTCCAAGAGAGGTCCTCAGAGATGTGGACACCCAGAAATCTGAAGCTGGTGTCTTCACTCCAGCCTTCACTCCACTTCAGTCCCATTGAGGAGAATGGGTGTGTGTGTGCTAGCTTTAGACTTCCTGAAGTCCACAATGAGCTCTTTGATCTTCAATAATTCTGTTAACAGGACTTGCAGGAAATTGTGGGAACATATGAATTTGTTGATTATAGCCTAATCATGCCCACTACAGCTAAGTCTGCCTTCATCCATGAATTGGGACTGGTTTCAGAAACAGCATCCTCTGAACAATCTACAGAGAGTAGCTCAGTGCAATTAACACACACATTGGATAGCATCTTAATAGATGGCATGGCTGTTGTGCAGGAGATGTTTGTCAGGAAAAGTGACATAAACTGCCAAGATCTGGCAGAATGCTTTGAAAATGTTAAAAGTAAGGCACGAGGCTACATTGACATATACTTATTATTTAACAACTATACCATCACAAACTCCATGAAAGACAGGGTGAGACAGGTCCATACATTGGGAAAAGCACATGATAAGGGATACAAAATACAAGATTCTACACCAATCAAAGACTTTAAAGCTTTCCTGGGATCGAAGGAAACCAAAGCCAACCTCGTCCTCTACCTTCCTCATAAAGCTGTTGAACTATGTAAACTGCCAGTCACAGTTCACACACACGAAGGTGGCAGTAGCAGTAAGTCATCAAAACTCCACAAATCTACACACGTCACACAGATGTCTTGGTGCTTGCCCTTCGCAGGGTACCAGACATCAACAAAGACAGTCTCATTATCATGGGCACTGGAGATTGTCGACAAAAGATACATCTCAGCCTAGAAATCTTGACGCACCCTAGCAGCAGCAAATGTAATTTGCAGCCAGGGTGGTCTAGCAACTCTCCGTTGGCTTGCGAGGTGGAATAACTAAACTTCGGTCAGGCCAATCACATCGTGTATAGAATCGGTGGACCTATCGGGTATCCTATCGTATCCTATCCTATCAAGAAATTGAAAGACAACCGTTTGTCCCGCCATTTACCGTTTATCCCGTGGGAAATAGTCTGAGCGAATTAGCCTAGAAAACGGTACAGCAAAAGCATATTTGGTATCATTTGAATCGTAATTTTCTGTAGATTAAGAATTTGTAGTGCCTACAGAGCAGATTTGTACCAGAAAAAATATATAGGGCTTTAAATGGAGCATAGCACAATGATTTTTGGGCCAAAAACGTATCTTAGTACATCTTGATATTAGCTGATATCTCTTAAGCCAATTGAAAGATATTCATCAAACTTGGTCTACTTACCCACTATAAGTTGTCAAAGAGCTGGCAAGACAATTTAGGTCTTGAGGTCAAAGGTCAAGGTTACAAGGGGTCACACAAATAACTCACATGCAGTATTTGGTTCATATCTCCAAAGCAGACTGATGGATCTTAACTCTAGTACATGTATTGTCTATACAAGTTAGATGAACTTAGGGATTCAGGGCCATGGGGTCAAAGGTTAAGGTCAGTTTCATCCCCTGACATACAAGGTTATAGACGGTGGAGACATGCTAATTAACATGCCATGTTTAATTCAATTACTGTAAATATAGCAAACAAATTTTTTATGTTGCACAACATAGACTTGGTTGTTTTTGACATGGGGAGTCCCTATCTACAGCACAATGAGTTTAATATCCCTCCTTTGTATATAAGAATCAAGAATCTGATTGCAATTACTGTAGGCAAATGTGCTTAGCAGTTACATAACAGTGAAATACTTCTACTAGAATAGTAATGACCCGACCAATATCTCTTTCAATATTGTCCATGCAGTCCTTTCCACAGTACAAGCAGTGCTACTTCCAGCTGTAAATTATAGCTTTCTGTGCTGTTGTGACTTTCCATAAGTTAGTAGGACTGTTAACTGTGGCCCTTGCTATTTTTCCCTTCATGGACAAGGTGTTGTCCACTTTCTCCTGGCAATTCTGTGACCCTGAAGACTAGCATTGTCTTCCAGTTGTGATGTTAGTAATGTGGCATTATCTGTTCAGTTGAAGTTAGGGGTGGGCAAAAAATATCGAAATATTTTGGAAGATTTTGATGGTAGATATCAATAATATAATTAAATACGAATTTGTCAATCTCTTAAAAAATTGGATTTAATTGTATGAGTTACAAGCCACCTTATAATTTCTTACAAAGCACATTAAAGGACACAAAGTATTAGGATAGCAGTTCATTTTCTAAATTTTGTTTCTGAAAGATGAGAAGCAATATTTTCCCCTGGTATGAATATCAGTATTTAGTTGTACTCAGTACTGTCTTGATTCATTATTTTCCATTTCATTGCAATGGATGATGAGACAGCACTTGAAGAGGAACCTGGCATATGTGCAGATCTTTGCGTTATCTGCCAATGTGGAGGTGAGCTGTCATCTTTAAAGGGGTGGTTCAGGATTTTGGACATAGGACCTCATTTCCAAGTTAGCATCTGTGATATTTATCAGTGGAGACTGTTTTCAACACGTTTCATCCAGTCCTTCTAGTTGCAGAGTTCACAGGTGCTAAGCTAGCGCAAGTCATCAGTATGTGTTAGCCTGCCACTAAAAACAGTCTTACCCACTCCACAGTTCACCCAGGCAAATACATTATAATGGCAGACAAATAAATTATAACGGCAGACTGTCGATGTAAATGTCTGTGTTGATAGTTTTATTTCTAACATTATTCTATCCTTGCATTTCAATGATTGCATAACATTTTGAGGGAGTAATTTCTTAGCAGCGGTTAGTAGTACTGCGCCGAAAAGTAAACAGAGAAGCGCACTCCAATCAGGATACTGTCGTGGAAAATGTCTACCCTGGAAATCCAGAGTTCTCGCGAGAGCACAATGGAATGAGCAATGATGAACATTACTTTTACCCCTTGCATCCCGGGGAACCAATCAAATCAGCATATCTGATATATGCGGGCCAGAGGCGAGCTAAACTGATGACGACAGCGCTGCAACGTTGGAGGTCAGTACACATTGGTCATAGTGTTATCCAATTGTGTCGAAGTCCGGAATCATTCAGAGTAAACGTTGGTCTAGTGTTATCCAATTGCGTGCATTGAGATTTTCACATGCATGTTTGGTGCCGCCCTTCGAGTTGGGCCACTACATTGTTTGTAGCCAGACCCTTAATCTTTCTAGATTACCAGGGTCTGGATTTTCCAGGCTAGAAAATGTCCACTTCCAAATCCAATTGTCCAATTAACAATTACCACTTGACTATTTAGTCATTTAGCACTCTGGAACAAGGCGTCCAAAGGAGACAATGTAGATAGATCTTTATTCACCGTATTGCAATGATAGTGCAGCCCAACCAAAGCCCAGACCAACCATCAAAGCAATAGGGAGGAGATGTCATCAGCTGGGGCCCCCAACAAGATCTCCCCTACCGATGGCTATATTTTATACTCCTCGGCCCTTGAGAAGTGCCACCCTCTCACACCATCTCCATCAACACCCTTCACCAATCAGTACCAAGCCGGGTCGCTTACATTGGTGGAAACCATCTTCCCATCATGCATAAAATTATATGCAAACCTATGTAATGCATAGGTAACATATGTAAAATAGTGTAACCCTAAGTTTTTTCTGGTTCCTTCCAGTTTGGTGAAATAAGGCCTTCTTATCTTATTCTCTTCCTAGCTGGACAGGCCCTAACTCATAAGGCACAGTGGCCTCCTCATCCCTGTCCTGTCCAGTCCTCACCAGCTTGATAACACCCCCTCTCCCTTAACCATGTAAGGAGGAGATCCTCTCATCCTGGTACCCCCAGTACTTTTCCACAATGACCTCACACTGCTCACAGCAAATGCAGTGGCATTAAGACTTATGACACTCATGACTACATTCTTCTAAAACATGAAAACCCATGCAATAGTATAAACCTTTAAGAAACCCATGATTACATCCCTTCACATCCTGAAAACCCACCATAATACCTAGTAGAATCCTAGGTAATATCAGTCCACTGCTGCCGTTGCTTATATGACTACTACCAACTTCAGGAAACAACGTATAACTATTGCAATGCGATGCAAGGGTAGTTTTTATTTCTAACACTATTCTATCAACATAGACATTTACATCGATTGTCTGGCGTTATAATTTAAGTTGAAGGAAATAGCTCAAGATGATCAGATGTTTGACAGAAATGGTTTGGATTTCATCTAAAACTTCTGCTATTCAGCTTGTCTAAATGAACTACAATGTTGTTATTGATGTACTGAATGTGAATGTAATAGTACTTTGTTTTTTACTCCAGTATCATTTATGAACTGAAACAGTTATTTTAAAACAGGTATTCACACAGATGTTTGCATTTTTAAAACAGCAAATTATTTTGATTTCCCCTGGTTTCAAACCTCATGCACACCACCTTAACTCACCTGGAGGAGGGGAATTATGTGAGGATGCTGTTCATTGACTTTAGTTCAGCATTCAACACGATAGTACCTCTCACCTTGGTCACAAAGATGAAGGCCTTAGGACTGAACACCACCCTGTGTCACTGGATATTTGACTTCCTCACCAACCGTTCACAAGTGGTTAGAGTGGGGGGTCTGACATCTGACTCATTAACCATCAGCACTGGTGCTCCCCAAGGCTGTGTTTTGAGTCCACTGCTGTACAACATCTACACACATGACTGCAAAGCCAACAGTAGTCATACCTCCATCATCAAGTTTGCAGATGACACAGTGATCTTGGGCCTGATTAGTAACAACAATGAACAGCTCTACTTGGATCAGGTTGATGAGGTGGCACAGTGGTGTCAATCTAACAGCTTGACACTGAATATCACTAAAACCAAGGAAATGGTAGTGGATTACAGAAGGCAGCAGCAGAACTACAGTTACACCCCACTAATGATCAGCGGGCAACCTGTAGAGAGAGTCACAAGTTTTAAATACCTTGGTGTCCACATTACTGAAGACTTAACATGGACTGTTAACACTCAATATGTTCTGAAGAAGTCCAGACAACGACTCTACTTCCTTCGTCAGCTAAGGAAATTCAAAGTTTCTACATCCATCATGAAGGCCTTCTACACTTCAGCGGTTGAGAGTGTTCTAACTGGTAGCATCATCACCTGGTATGGGAACTCCACAGTTAGAGATTGTAGTACTCCGCAGAGAGTAGTGCGCTCAGCCTTAATGCAGGGGCTTACCTGGGCTTCAGCCCAGGGGCCTCGACCAATGAGGGGCCTCCTAATAATAATAATGATAATCAATAATAATAAACGGCGTGTCCGTATTCGCGGCGTCATTAGCCTACTCTGGAGCTAGCCTAAATAATTGAGCACATCGTACTGCATCCATGCAGAGGCCCCCTTTTGTCTTCTCCAATTCTAGAGTGTAACAAAATGTAACAAAACGTAATAAATCCTAACGGGTGTAGAGGAGCTAGAGGAGAGACTGAAACTGACTGACAAACTTATCATACAAACTCGTGGGTAGGATTGAAGCGTGGGTAGGATTGAAGCGATAAACGATTAACGAATGACGTGGATTTCTGTAACTGTCCATGAAAACAGAAGGCATAGCAGGTAAATATCGTAGCAAATAGCCTGGAAATGAAACGGGTTTAAAAACATGTATTTCACTTGTCTCATTGGAGTGAACGCAGAACATAGGCTGTGGCGCAAATAAATGAATTAGTGATTTGCATCTCCGTTCACCAGCATCTAAGTTTGTGCTAACCCATTCGCACATATAATAGTCTATGTTATGTTTTCTCCATTGTTAACGGGAGATATGTCTCCATGTAGTGTAGTGATAATGCATAAGGTAGCCATGTTCACGTCACATGAGCCAGCTTGTTCTGTAGGCTAAAAGTAGGGGCTTAAAAAACATATAGCCCAGGGGCCTCGGGTGGTATTAAGGCGGCCCTGACCCCACCCCCATCCCCAACACACACACAAAAAAACACACACACTTACATCATCACTGTCATCACCTCACATACATACAGCACACTGCTTGCTACAGTAAGCCTCCTCTACATACTTGCTGCACACTGCCCCCCCCCCCCCCTCCCTACATACACAGCACATTGTCTTCAGGATCTTCTCCAACACACATCCTCTACATACTTACAGCACACTGCCCCCACCCACCCACACACACACTACACACACACACACACACACACAGTCACTGCTCCACTCCCCTTCCGCCCACACACACATCTTCACTGTCATCACTCACATACATCATACATACAGTACTCTGCAATAGTAAGTCCCTTCACCATACTTGCAGTACACTCCCCCCCCCCCCCCTCTCCCCTACATACACAGCACATTATTTCATCAGGAAGCTTCTCCAACACACATCCCCAACATACTTACAGCACACTGACCCCCCCCCCCCCCCCCCAATACACAGCACATTGTCTCATGAGGAAGCTTCTCCAACACACATATTGCACACTGCCCTCTCCCCACATACACTATCCCATCTCCCCTGTCATCCCCCAAACCAAGACCCCTGGCAGTTGGGTTAGCCCCTTGAGCCGTGGATCTGCCCAAGGTTTCTTCCTTGGTAAGGGAGTTTTTCCTTGCCCCTGTTGCTCTTGGGTGCTGCTTGTTGGTGCCCCCCGCCCAATCCCAATCCTCCCCCACCTTTCTTATGCAGCCCTTGCCACTTAACCCCCCCCCCATAAATGCACAAATAGGCTGACACCAGACATAATTTCACTGCATTTCTTACTTCCAGTAACTATATGCATGTGACAATAAACTTTGTAATAAAGTTTGTTTTGCTTTAATAAATGTCTTGATCTTTTTTAATGTCAATTCAGATAGTTGATTCTATGCCTCAGCCAGCTATAGCCTCATGACCTTTAACCTCTACCTGTGACCCCATGATGATAATGCCTTATCAGTTAATTTAGGCTTAATTAACTGTGTTGGGTTTAATGAAGATCCTTCAATCAGCTTGAGAGGTATAAAACAAACATTGCATGTCAAGTATGACCTCACGTGACCTTGACCTTTGACCCCAAGACATTAAACACCTACTAATTTCATCAAGAACTTATGGTGAGTAAGTACACCAACTTTGGTAAAGATACTTTTACCAGTATGGGAGATATCAGCTAATATCTATATATGATAATATACGATTGTGGTTGTGGCCCAATAATCATTATACCATGGTCCATTCAAAGCTGTATATCTTTTTTCTGATACAAATCTGAAAACCGACAATCAAAAAATCCAGTGGAAACTAGATGGCAGTAGTATGTACGCCATGTTATTTCCCATAGACATTCAACGCCCGGAAGTTGGATAGATACGGAAGTTACGGAGGCGGGACTTATTCTGGATAGGTCTATATTAAAAAGACAGTGACAGTGGTGAGGATAAATACTTGAGTGACAATGACAATGTTTTGTTGAACTCTTCAATAATGAAACAAGATGCAGATTTTTTCTCCAAATTTCTTGGCAAATGATGCAATACATCTTTTGAAAATAGTCTGTATCTCACTTGTCTACCTTATTAGGTTTATATTTATCAAAAAGTTGACCACTTTAAGCCTTTATATTATTTTTCTGCATATTACATCCTTATATAAAACTAATGGGCATGCAGTACAAACTTTTAATGGTCCAGTTATACTGAGAACATAACTTGTCGTCCATCCTACAAAGTTTGGGCATGCTAGGAATAAAGGGCCCTATTTTCGCTACCTGGCGCTTGGCAGAAAGCGGATTATTATCCCAGCGCAAAGTTTATTCTTATCTTGCACGTCTTTGTTTTTGAGCAACGGACGTTTGATAACAAAAACACTCCCAATGTGGACTGGACATCCTACTAAATTTAAGTAAGCTTTTGACTAGTGACCATGCGTTTTAGACCACGAAGATAGGGCCCAATATCTTTTTACTGATACAGATACTGATGCCCAAACATGGCCTGAAATATAAGGCATTTATGAGAGTGTAAACTTTAAAAACTGATTTAAAAATGAATTTATGGTTTGGGCACATAACACCGTTCTGCCCCTGAAGACAAACAAGCTATGTGGTGCTATAAAGACATTTAAATACACAAGCAGAGGAGGCTTGCTATGTATAACAATCATTTATTCTCGTTAATTAGGCTACTAAATATCCAAATATTTCTTACTTTCAAAAACTGTGTTTTGTCGTCAAGTAGTCGCCCCCATTTGAAAAATCGCTACAGCTATTTGGAATAACGCATTGTCATCAATACTATACAAGTTGTGTTCTACAAATTTATTTTATGCACTTGTGAAACTGCCATACAACTCTGTTCGTATACAGGTATGTATTTTTCAGGTAAACAAAGAATATAAAGCAGAAGGTGTTTCAAGGAGTTTGTGGAGGAGGACAGAGCGATGGAACACACACACACACACACACACACAAACACTCTCTCTCTCTACCCTCTTTCAATAAAAAAGCAGTTTGTACAATTAAAATTCAAGAGCCACTGTGTTCTCATTTTAAAGTGAAATAATTTAAATTGTGTACTTCTTTTCACCAGTAAATTGCAAATTAACACAAGTAAAACTGAAAGTACCAGTAATGTCACAAAACGTTCTGACAACGAAAAACAGCGCTACATCAAGTCGAATGAGCCTATTATAAATGCGGCGTCATTGAAAATAAGCTCATTTAATTTGATGCAGCGCTGTGCAGATCTGACTTGACTTGATGCATGCTGGGATGAACGCAATGCATGCTGGTTATAAATGTTGTCGACGTCCTACTGTGGGACAGGCAGTCCATGTTGTCACCATGTCGCATGACCTTAATATCTTGCGGGGAGCAAGATCCCTTTAGCCAGTTTGTGCAGTTGCTTCCAGAATCTCCCTGTGATGAATATGACAAGTTTCTCATGCTGCTTCCTTATTTTGGAATGTGTGAAAATGAACAAAAATCGAAGGAATACCTTCTTAAGCTATGTGTGATTTCTGCGACAGTGGTACTGAAAACATTTTGACATTCTGTTATTTTATGCTGTTGGGTATACAGATGACACACATGTAGAGAAAACAATTATCTACTGATTGTACTGTATGTGCTACAATACAGACCTGTAAATGTAGGCTATGACAATAATGATTTATTAACACATCATCATAGTAATTTATTTTGTCAGTCATCATGTTCATTTTAATGAATAGGAAGAGAATTTAAACTGTATTCAATGCAAACAAAATTCTGCATTATTTCCCACGATGTCTGAGTCAGGTTAGGTAGACTGCAGCCGGTGTGTCCAGGCAGGCTGCTGTCTTTTCTAGCTCCTCCCGGCTGACACTGGCAGTCATTGACGTTTGAAGTCAGACACAGTCAGCCGCAGTTCATCCTGAATGAGCCTATTGATAGCAATGGAGAGGAGTTGACATAGGCTAATGGTGCATTCATGGCACTTTGGAATGACAAGGACCACCCCGTGGCTACTTTGTTTTTCCCACAGCAAGTGTTCATGTATTTTGCCGTCGGAATGTGTGACAAACACAGATGCCACAACAAAGGTTAAAACATACACTCACTAATCCTAAATAAACAACTGTATTTGCTTAAAATATAGTGTAAGATGCTTGTGAAACAAAGATATGCAGCTTTCAAGTGACAAAAACGGCAAATTCACATTAAGTTGGACATGGACTACAAACGAACTACAACGTGACGACAAAAGTGATGACGAGCCCCTAACTGGGCAACTCTGTTAGCAAAATCTAGCCCCAGTTTCCGACCTCTGACTCACACATTACGTGACGTGTGATGAATGATGATGTTTTCACTGGGAAAAAGGTTTTTCCGAAGCCCATGAACGCTAGGTAAGCGTTAGTCTAGCTGGGGATTTTACCATTAGGGCTACTAATTTTGTCTCACCACTGAAAATAAAATATGATATAAGGATTTGATTTGTTAATCGCTATGTAGCCTGTTAATCATATTAATGCACGAAGGAATGTATGATACAAAGGAATGTATGATACAAAAGAGAGTAGCTGTGTCTACGTTGTTTGGCAGCCATTCTGATTGAGGAAATGGTAGCTTTAGCGGAGATCTACAGAGAAGACTCGTAGTCACATATTCCATTCATAACTTGCTGACCAATCACAGCTCAGGAGAAGCACTAGGCTACTAGCAAGTAAACTTGCCACGTCATCCATTCATTTCCTAGCCAGTCACAGTCGATTCAGTTGCATTGTCTACGTCTCCCATTCATCAATTAGCTTACTACAAACCAATAGGAAGTGCATGCACTTCCTATTGTATCTAACCAGAGAATGTCTAATAAGGGGAGAACTTCCACTTCTGGTTTCTGAACTGGTTGCAGTTCCTTCTGGTTTCACGTGAGGGCGCTCGCCGGATAGTGTAGAATGAATGGAGGTCTATGGAGTTGTACCCCTCAAAATCCAGTAATTTGAATGTTGCATTCAAAAGGGGAGGCAAAGAAAATACACACAATTGAGTATTATATATTTTTAAAGCCACTTAATTAATAAAAAGCCTTTCAAACGTGTCAATGACGTCATTCATTAGCACAATGCTAGCGTGTTATGGGCAACAACGACCCAACCTCTAAGAAATCAAAAGGACATAAGTACCCGTTCATCTATATTCCATATTGAACTTGCATAAACTGCAATAGAATCTGCGATTCTTCCACGGCAATCAGGTGAAAGAGACAAATTTAGCTCCATAGACCCCCATTCATTTTGCACTCATCAGTGATCGCCCCTAGTGGAATTCTGGTGGAACTGCAACCAAATTCGGCACAATGGAGTTTACAGATTTTTCTGAATGCTTTGATTCTTATAGCACAATTTCTAAAACTATTAATACTTATAGAAAAACCACTCAATGAATTTGCAAAACTAAAAGCACAAACACTGCTTTGCACTCAGTTTGCAATTTTGTAACACACACTTTGCAAAACTGTCCACTGCACAGCACTCTTTTTGCGGAACTGTAAACACAACTCACTGCTTTACACTCAATTTCCAAATGATCAACACATTCCTAGCAAAACTATACACATGTATGGCTATTATTTACACTTTCTGGAAATTGGTAAATTTTCAGTAATTTTTGGTAAAAATTACTGGAAAAGTAAATTTCAATAAGTTGTAAAAGATGATGGACAGGTCTTTCCGTTAGGTTAGGGAATTTATTGAAGATGTTTCTGATCTAAAGTGAATAGATGGTATTATTGGGGACTGCCATATGCCAAATTTTCTCCAGGAAATTATAGATATCCTTTATGTTGCTGGGATGGTGGATGGAAAGTGGTTGCAGAATGCTGTCAATATACATGGAGATGTTACGATGAACTGCTGCAGTCTGTGACAATGGGACGGCCAGGAGGAATCTCAAAGGGAACCATCCATCTCTGGAGGTTTATGGACTTTGGGTAGGAGATAGAATTTCCTGGGGTGGATCTGAGCCAGGAAGGAGGTTTCGCAGTTTTGTTTTGATGTAGTGATTGTGGTAAAGGGAATTGATACTGTGAATTTTGAATTGGGTCTGTAATTGATTGGGCTGATCTAATGGTTTATAGTATTTGGTATTGCTAAGTTGTCTATTGTCTTCAAACAAATACTGCTGTGCACCCATGATTACGATCTTAGAACCCTTGTCCGCCGGTTTAATAATTATGTTATTTTTGTTTTTGGCTTATTGGATGTTGCGTTAATGCAGATCATTTTTTATCCATGTGCCCGAATGTTTATGTCACGGCTGGAAAATTAACGAGCGACATCATTGCGTTGTAATCGATTATGGTCGGCCACTGCATCGATGCAGCATCGGCCATGTCCGCATCGTGATGCATTGATTATCTGATTAATTCCAACACCTCTAGTTCAACATTTATTATGGGCATGTCATGTTGAGCAGGAAACCTGAAAATTGGCCTAAAATTGCTTGTTAAAGTCACAAAAAGACATTTTCAACTTGACAACCACCCTAGAACTTTACGAGTCCTTTCTAACTGAAAAAAAAACAGGTTGTCAGCTTGTACCCACACATGTCCACAAAAGTCTTAATGGAAGCCCTTTTCAGAATCGACCCCCTAACTATACCGAAGTTCGAACACAAAAATGAAAAAAAGACGCGAAACAACCTGTATGTGGTTGCTTTTGTATAGGCCGAACAAAGAGGCATCTCAAAGACAGAATCTCAGAACATAAGAATGCTATTAAAAAGGCAAATTTTGACTTCCCAATGGCCAAACATTTTTATAATGCACATAACAGCAACCCTGAAGGTCTGAATGGTTGAAGGTCTAGAGACAATTAAAAAGAACATTATGGGTGGCTTATGGGTGGTAACTTTTTATATATACAATTTACAGGCCATGACATATCCAGGACTAAATGAAGAAATTGACTTCAGTCCCTTTCTGTAATTGTTCTTTTGTTTACATAATGGGGTTCTGATTCTTGTATTCATTGGTGCCCTAACCTTAGGGATATGGCCACCTAGTGGCCTTTTCTTGTATTGTTTACCTGAGAATTAATTTCCTCTTTACCTCTGTGCTATACAGGTGTTTGTGATTAGTTAACCCTTTAAGAGAAAATGGTTTGCTTGAGCAGCATACCCTGAAGAAGGCTATTTGTGCCGCTACGCGTGGGTTGCTGCCCAGTTTATGTTTTTAAATGTGACATAGCCATGTAAAATAAAGGCTTTTTATACATTTTTGGATACGAAGAGTGCCTTGGATTTCCTCCTTTTTCAAACGACCTGTAGCCTCGTTTTGGTTTACAATGGCCACTGCCTGAATAAGGCGAATACGGCTCTGGACAGATGGCGAATGTGGAATGACGTGCTGATGGTGGGCTGAGCTTAGCATTGAGCTCTGCCCCACAATGAGCCCAGACCTATCTGCAAGCTGCAGCCAGGGGTACCTGGATTCCCCCATTCCCCTTTGACCCTTTTACAAGTGACTACCCTCATCAACCCCCCCCCCCCCTTCTAACTTATCTATGAAAAAGGACAGATGTTCAGCGATAAAGGTTCATACATTTGCCGGAAATCCCGTAGTGTAAAAGGGGCTTATGAGTGCACCTGCCTAATACTGTAGGCTAGGCTACTCAACCAATGAATCAGAAATTGTCACTCCTAACACAGGAAAGTGACTTTGTTAAAGGTGCTCTAAGCGTTGTTATGCGGTTTCTAAGCTAAAACATTTTTTGTCACATACAGTAAACATCACCTCACCATCCACTTTCTGTGTCCTGAATACACTGTAAAAACCGCAATCTCTGTGGACAGCCCAGGCTCCAAAAATGGCAACAAAAACAACCTAGTCCAGCCTGGACCATAAAACATAACAAACTGTTCCAGCCAATCACCGACAAGATGTGCATTTACAAGAGTTTCAATTGCATGGGAGGGAGGAGAAGGGAGTACCGAGCTTTCTCCCTGTTTTGTTTGAATGTCAACAGAAGTGACGTTACCCAACATCACTTAGAGCACCTTTAAGGAAGGACCCGCCTTGACAAGTGTTTACACTTGAAATCAGTTTTTGTGTAGCAGCACTTTTCACATACGTACATTCACATGCATTATGTACAAATACGGGCCAATTGAATACATTTCATGCTACCTTTCTTGGTCTGGTCTGGTGTGTCAGCAGGTTTTCTGTCTGGCTGAATTTTAATGCCAGTCTTTTGAAAACTCTCCTGAATCCACTCATGCTGCATGGCCTCATCAGGTGTCATGCGCTCACTCGGGTCCCACCTAGATGGTAATTGGAGGTAATACAATTATCATCAAAGAATAGCTTATTTATTGGCATTGTTTTTTGTGGTATTAATGGTATGAAGTGGTGGTTTTATTCCACTTCAGGCACACCTAGCATAACAGGGATAGGGGAGATGAATCAGTATACCTACATAAGACAGCCCTTAAGGAAGTCCAAGAAAAGAGTATCATTTGTCCTCAAAACACTAGCCAGGTGTTTTGAGTTAGGATGATGTACTTTCCCCTTGCTGTTAGTAATATTCTTGAGGTTTCCCTTGGAACCTGAATAAAGATGACATGTAAAGATGACATACAGGTGCATCTCAAAAAATTTCACTTGTCAGTGTGTGTGTGTGTGTGTGTGTGTGTGTGTGTGTGTGTGTCATCCTTGGTGGGTCTACATGCCCACCAAATTTCGTGCAGCCCAGTGGTTCAATGTCTCGGAAATCGTTGACCCAAATTTACTGAAGAAAAAAAATATATAAATAAAATATAAAAAAACTCTGCTAGCACGGCATTCATAATTATCAAATGGGTAGGCTATAAAAGACTGGGGAGTCATTTTTGTTACTTTATGGCATGAGAAAAATGAATTGCTTGTCATTAGGTTTAGAATTTTCCAAAAGATTTGATTGACTGGATTGAAAGACTGAACAAACATTTTGATATCAAGAACTTTTCCAAAGGTCTCTAAACGAAATCACTAGGCAAATTAATAGAGATCTATACAAATATGTCACCCTTAAACTTAGCTACTAAGCCAATCACAATGGTTGATGTGGTGTAGCTGTGGCTTTTGCTAAATTTTGAGTGCCAGGGGGGAAAGGGTGTCTGGATTACCTTTCACAAATTAGGAGTCTACTAACACATGTTATGAAAAGTCAGTTTGACACATCAACAACAGTGACAAGATAGGTTAGAGGGTAGAACTGAATATATGACTTCATTCAGGATACTGCAACACACACGTTAACGCTACACACAGATTATTAGTCCATGCTGCGTTTCACTGAACTTGGCAACTAGTTTGTTGCCACTGTAGAAGTGACGCTACTTACCCTACCTGGAGAAAGCTACCAGACGCTCTGTTGATGTGTTGATAGCAGTGGTCCCTAAAATACGGCCCGCAGGCCGGATACGGTCCGTCACCTCATTTTGGGTGGCCCCCCAAAACATGTCTGATATAGCATCTGGCACGTACGGGAGCACGACATGTCAAACTATAACCTCCGTAATTTCCCCCATTCATTCTCTGTGGCGAGTCTTAACAGTACACGTGTAATACTCTTTTTGTCCACTGATGGCGCTGTTTCACGTTTACCATCGAAAACGGAATGAAATGTAGGCCTATACCTGCAAACAATGTAAGAGGCCTATGCTGACTGCATCAGTGCTCAAAGTATTCTAAAAGTTTATCAATTAATTGTTAATAACTAACTAACTTCTATTCAAGTCATATTTCTGGGACTTATTCACTCGTTCAAATGTTCATCCAAATTCACAAAGTTCTCATCAGGTGAGTGAAAGTTAGAATGGTGGTCATTCCAGATGTTTTTGCCAGCATTTCATAAAACTCTCATAGTTTGAGAACTTTAAATTATTTGTAGGATATTGCTTGTTCACAACTTGAGCTGTGTATGCAAAGACACAGAGTTCAGAGTTCACACATTTTAAAGGTAAACTATACAGTATTGGCAATTTCCTTACTGTTTTCTCGGTTTTTGCCATAGGTTTTTGCTTCTTTTTCGCTGGCTCTGTCATGACGAATGTCTAAGAAACTCCATCGCTACCTTTTTCTAGCCGGTGCCTGGCGTGTAAGTGTATTTGAATGCAGTAAAGCAATTCGTTACACTCGTTATACTTCCTGACACTGAGGTCGTCGGCCCGCCGGCCCACAGTTGCAAGGGTGGTTTTTCCGCTCACAGGCGCTAGGGGGAAGCGAGACGGCCACCATTCAACCCGAAAAAAGTCATATAACCATTCCAATGACTCTGAAGCTGTTAAATGAAGGTAAGTTTAGCTAAAAAACTTGCATATTAAGCTAAAAATAATAGTGTACCTTTAAATAAAATATACTTTTGGGACTCCCTGCTAATACTTTTGGGAATGCTAAAGTCTTTTTATTATTTTTTAGTATTATTTCATTTGAGCTACATTTTACATGGCATGATGGCAATATAAACACAGCTAACAATGGTATTAAATTGCAGTAGCCTATGATTAAATGAATTGGAATATTCAACTAAGGTAGACTGTTGTTGTTCACAGCACTAAGCTATTTATGGTTACTGATATACTCTGATATACTGATATACGTTATATATAAGTTTGGGGACCACTGTGTTATAGCGAATTAGGGTCGGTCTTATGATTTTGAAAGCAACATATTTGTAACGTTAGGTCTTCTGCTGTAGCTTTGCTTAGCAGAAACCGATTTGTCATTTTAAAATCGGCCATCGACCCTGCATACAGTACATTTAAACGGATGTAGGGGTTTGCCTATCGATGCACTCACATTTTTAATGTTCGGTTACCAATACATTACATATCAGTGAATCTTTAGACCCCTAATACATACATATATATATATATATATATATATATATATATATATATATATATATGGGATACTGGGTGATATAATCTTACCAAAGAATACTCTCCGTCTGGATGCAGTCTGTATAAAGTAATCGGGAGGCAGTCCTAACACCTAAGACAAAACAGAGAAGATAAAAAAATGTTTTATTTTGTTGTGTATTTTGCTACTTTTTTGGTCTATGCACACCTGAGCTGATGAATTAAAACATGTAGCTACTATTCTAATTCTAAAAATAGATATACACTATCGTTCAGAAATTTTGGGACATTTTGAAAGATGTCTTTGTTTTTGAGGGAAAAGCTCATTTTTGGCCGGAAATACAATGTAGATATTGTTCATGTTGCATATCTACATAAGCGTATAGAGGTTCATTATCAGAAACCATCTGTCCTGTCCAATGAATGGCACGTTGTGTTTTAAGTCTAACTAATCATTCTCTAGTTTGCCCATGATCGCTTCAGTGCTGGCTTGATAGCTGCCCGTGGTCCTGGGATGCTGACACCCTCTATGGATAAGGAGTAATATGAGTTTAGAGCTAGTGAACGGAGGAGAAAGGGGAGGAGATGGGAGTGTAACCCTACCTATACCTTTGAATGGCATTGTAAAAAAGAAAGAATGACACATAATGGATATAAACACATCAATACAACTACACTCGTATACATACTTATCAATATTACCTCAGCAATGCATGCAATTTGCTCCATTTCACTCTCTCCTGGAAAAAGGGGGTAACCAGTATAGAGCTCTGCAAGGATACAGCCCAGACTCCACATATCAATAGCCATGCTGTAAGGGTGCCCAAGGATCACTTCCGGGGAGCGGTAAAAGCGGCTTTGGATGTAGGTGTACACTATGGGGAATGAAAAAAACAAATGTACACATTTACAATAGATAAACAAGTTAAGGAAACCTGACACTTGAATTCAACCAAAAATGTGCTGATATATATATATATATATATATATATAAATATATATATATATATTAGTGTCTTCTACCTCTTTGCTGTTCATAGCAACTGGATCCAAAGTCAACCACTTTAATATTTCCCTGGCTCTTTGGACACAAAAGGATGTTCTCCTTTTTTGCATTAAAAGAGGAAAACATCATAACAAAGATAAACATTAATATCAATATACAGTATATCAATATTTTATATACAAATATTTACATCTCATAAAGTCATAGCATACCGGTTTAAGGTCACAGTGGATGATTTTCTCTCTTTGTAACATCTGCAGACACTTAAGTAAGGAGCGAGCTATGCGACGAATCAGTGCCAAACTGAAGCCATGAAAATTATTCTTCTTAATTAGTTCATACAGGTTCACTCTGTTCCAAACACATCAAGAGAAATCACAGTAGTTCAGACAAAAAAAGTTGTAAACTAGATGTACCGTATAGCGGTATAATATATGACCGTCGCTCAGTCCTGCACATTCTCTCCTTAAAAATAAATCACGTTTGTTCATTTGTCTCCATCTCCTGCTCCATCCCCTACTTGTGCGTGCATGCGTGTGTGTGTGTTTGCGTGTGTGTTTGTGTGTTTGTTTATGTGTGTGTGTGTGTGTGTCTTTATGTGTGTGTGTGTGTGCGTGTGCCTGCATGTGTGTCTTTATGTGTGTGTGTGTGTGTGCGTGTGGGTGTGTTTATGTGTGTGTGTGTATGTGCGTGTGGGTGTGTGTTTATGTGTGTGTGTGCGCAGGCGCGCCTGCAGGTGTTTGTCCGTACACACTGTGCATACCATCGGGCTACTCAACAACGAGAGAAAATTTCCCTTGTGTGTGTGTGTGTATTCACACCAAATTGGCCCACCATACCTTCTCAACTATGCACAGTATCCCATTAGCTGCATGCCATCAGGCTATTTACAATTTTCTATTACATAAAGTTAGTGAACACGTTATAGCAACTAGGCTACTTGTTGTTTTCTTTTACTTGGCTATCTATATATGGTTATCAGCACACAATGTTGAGCTATTTCACTAACTCAATACTCATCATGAATATCACAAGTTTAAACAACGAAAACAGAAAGGATGGATGCAGCAAAGCTAGAGGAGTTATTCCAGATGGGCAAGAACAAGGTAGGCAATTTCTTGTCAGAACGATAGACTGCATTACAGCTGTTTAAAGCCAGACGTCACGGTATGCTAGAACAAAACTAAAGGTAACTTTAGCCTGTATAGGGCTGTATCAAGTTGTCCAAATGAATAGTTCATTGTAGACGTTGTTGTTGTATTATTGCATGTTTAGATAGCCTACAACTGAACCTATGCAAAATGGAAAGTAGCCTAATGTATTAGCTTTGATTCGCTATGCTGCATGGGCAATAGACGCATATACTGTAGTAAATTAGACCTATATGAAGTATTCAAATTATTGTTTAAAATAGTAGACGTTTGAAAAAATATTGAAGGGAATCAGGGGACCCAGTTCAGTAGCTATGTCTTTGGCAAGTAGCCTACTACAGACACACAGGTGAAGAACAGTCAGCCTCAGCCAGTAGGTTACTAGCACAACCAGACCCTTGCAAAAAAATAACTGCATTACTTCAAGTGTCAAACTGCAGATTTCTGAGTATCAAAACCACAGTTTTGGAGGAAATATTTACAGTTCTTATGCAGGGAATGCAGGATTTTGGACACAAAAAACTGCATTGTACTGCATAGTACTGTAATTTAGTACAGAATGCAGTACTTGAAAAATACTAGGCTACTGCACTGTAGCTACTATAACTGAACATACTTCGAAAAAACTGCAGTTACATAAGGGGATATGTACAGCAAGCATCAAAAGCAAACAGCCAAGACCCTAAAACTGGGCATTTATAGCTGTGAAGGTCCTTTATGGGGAAAGACTCTATATTTGGTAACTTCCGTAGACATCCATAATGGGATGGGATGATTGTATTGGGAGCACTGAGGTGTCAGAAAATATAAAATAGCAAGCCTCAGAAATCTTGTTGCGTTGATATTTCCACCAATCTGCGGGATTTGTATCCAAGGGAGACAGGCTATCTTTGAGGTAAACTGATTTTGAATCAGATAGACCAAGAGAGTCTATAAATCCCTCACTCACAGCAAATACACTTTTGATGTTTAGGTTTCTATGTGGCTCAATTTAATGAGAATTCATGTTAGCACAAAATAGACATGAACCTGATTACAACCAATACCCAGTCTATTAGACAAACCTCCCTTCCAATGTGTTAAGAAACATGCTAGTGAGCGAGCTAGCACCCTGGGGTTTTAGCTTGATTGCTCGCACACTCCCAACCTGAGGTGTTGCAGTTTGCGGGTTTGAGCTCGGGCGAGTGAAGGGCTGAACCATGCAGTCAACACAATGCAGGTTGCATTATTACTGAATTAATGCATAATGCCTATTTGTAGTGTTTACATGCTACCTTACTCATATTCATGTGTTGCATATGTTAACCAAACAAATATAAAAAGCTGACTTACCCCAACAGCTCAAATGAAATGCAGAGGTGGTTGCGAAAGTAGAAGTATTCCTTCATGTGGATGACATTGTGGCTGTTGTCATCATCTCTTCTCCTCAAAGCATCAAGGATCTTCAACTCTACTAAGGCCTGATGGTGAAATCTACAAACAAGACATAGAATAAACAGTGCAATAGCTAGATATGAATGATTAGTATAAATGGTTCAGCCTAATAGCTTTCTGCAGTTTCCATTTAAATCAACTGGTGAGTTCTGCATTCTCAAATCCTTTTAAAGTAATATGACTTTAACTGATGCTATAAATCTTTAGTAAAACTAGATGTACTTCATAGCGGTACAAAATATGACCTCAGTCCTGCACATTCTCTCCGCAAAAATAAATCACGCTTGCCTATTTTTCTCCATCTTCTACTCCATCTCCTGCTCTTGCAACACATGTGAGCATGTGTGTGTTTGCTTTTGTGTATGTGTGCTTCTGTGTGAGTGTGTGTTTTCGCTTGCGGATGTGTTGGGTGGTAATGGTGTGTGTGTGTATGTGTATGTGTGCTTGTGTGTTTATGTGTGTGTGCCTATGTGTGTCTTTATGTATGTGTGTGTGTGTGGGTGTGTTTATGTGTGGGGGTGTTTATGTATGTGTTTGTGTGCTTGTGTGTTTATTTGTGCATGTGTGTGTGTGTCTTTATACATGTGTGTGTTCGTGTGTGTGTATGCGTGGGTGTGTGTGTGTGTGTGCTGTGATATCATGAGAGGCTACACGGCTCTCAGCGGGACAGTTCAGCAGTGCAAGGACACAATGGTAAATACAAGGAAGGTTTTTAATAAAGTTCTTGGGAATTAACAAAAAGGTATGCCAAGTTCAAAAGGGTAACTAAGGATACGGTTGATCTTTCAACAGTCAAAACTTAAACAATGTCTCTTCAAACGTGAAATCATAGTCCCATTCCCTCTGGTAATCTTCTTTGGAAAGCGGTCTTCAGCCTTACTTTAGTCAGCGCCGCAGCCCGTGGCCAATCCGGCAGTAAGTATTCCAGTGTTCAGGTAAGTATTCCAGTCTTCAGGTAAGTATTCCAGTCTTCCAGTACTTCACGAAGTGCCACTTCGACGGTCTGTAGTTCCTCTGAGAGCACAACTTGGAGCTTGTCTCCCAAACCCCACTCTGACACCAACTGTGTCTCTGGGCCTTAAAAAGCCCTTCAGCTCATCAGGCCCTGATCGGTCTCAGGTGTGTTGGGATATCGTGTGTTTGAGGGGTGGAGTTTCCAACTCCACCAGCAGATGGAGCCAAAGCTGTCCGTGACTGCAGCCATCTCAGGGGAATGTAGCGCCCCTCCAGAACGCAGCCTCTCGTGACATCACAGTGCGTGTATTGTTGCTAGGTTACGGGGACGCTGGCGAGACACGCCGCTCCGTCTGGCATCATGTTTTTGTTTGTTTTTATGTAATGTTCGTAATTTTATGTAATGTTCTGTTTATTTTTTTGTATTTTTTGTCTAGTTAAATGTATTCTCTCTTTATTTGCGTTATTTTGGGTAGTTTTTGTGTTATTCTTAGTCCTTTATTTGCTGACAAGTCTGTTGATGCTGTGACGTTAACCCTCTAGGCGCCACTGTCGAGTTTACTCGACAAGATGCGGTACTGAATAAAACGGCCGATTTCGTCAAATAGGGTGTCATATTTCGTTCGACATCCACTCCACTAGGTGGCAGACATGTCATACGTCATCCCCGAGTCCGAAAAAGGTCATGGTTTAAACAAAACTTTTGAGCTACAGTGCATTGAATCAGTGCATGCAATACCGGAGCTAGTGTGCGTGTGAGCCACTTAGTCAGAGCGATATTGTCAACGTTAGCGAGTATTTGCATTAGATTATCGTCTAATGGCATCAAAAAAGTTTACCTGAAATGAAGTGTTGGGTCTTCTATTCGCGGACCCTGATTCTGAAGGGGAATATCTGCCTTCAGGAAATGACGGTGATTCGTTTAGTGAGGCTTCAGATGCGTCCCTGCCTTCAATGATGCAGCTGGACAAAGTGAGAGTTTACTCCGTAGTTTAGCTTACACCAAGCACAAACGTTGAATCGTTTGCCCAATGTCACTGGTGGGAATAATGTTTCACGGGTTCGGAGTGTTCATCGGGAAGTTAGCAGGGTGTTAGTGGTGTGGCTGGAGGTAGCCTAATAGCGCTAGCTTCTGTCTTTTGCCTCTCCACAATCGCGGCGACAGTAACGTGGTGGAGCCTTTGTCTAATGCGACTGGGTATGTTAGACGAGGTCGAAGTGCTCATAGGAGAGTTAGGGGGAAACGTAGTGGCAGTGTGGGGAGTCGCAATGAGAATGACAGTAGGCCTAGTCCGAGCTGCGCAAATTCTCTCCACTCGGCGCGCGCGAGGCAGATCTGGCCATGCTGCTCGCATGGTGGAGGTGGTGACACGCTCTCTCCCTCTCCCTCTCCCACACACACACACACACATTAGGTCATGCATAGTCTATCACAAGATGATGGGAATGCCGGCCCTGTATGGATAGGGATAGGGAGTCATTATCTCTACAGCAAAAGGCCTGCTACATAAAAAAAAAAAATGTCAGCCATTTATTAGTAATGATTTACACTGTTGATTTGCTATCTATTTCCCTGATCATTTAGGACATACACTATGTGTTCCTTTTTGTGTGTTCATGTCCTTGTGATGTGTGTGTCTTTGTCAGCTAAGAAAAAAAACATCAACAAAAACAACAAAAAGAAAAAAAATACTAACATTGTCTCTTGTCTTGTCTCGTCATCTCACTCCTGATCTGTGCCTTGCCGTGGCAAATGAGCTTTTGAACTAAACAGGTCTTGTCTACTTGTGTTTGTGTGTCATCTGAATAATCTATATGTGCCCCATACATGGAATCAGAGTGCCTACTGTATGTAGTAAATGGAAAATCTCTACAGCAAAAGGCCAGTCTACCGCTACATGCATTTGGTTTGTTTCGGCCATTTATTAGTAATGATTTACACAGTTTGTTCACTACTTACTATTTACCTGAGCATTCAGTATTGTGCAATATAGCATACAGAAGGTGAGGGACATTTTGGGGGGAAAGAAGTGGTGCATTTTATCATTCAAACATGCGACTTTTCATGAAAATTCTATAATCCAAGATGGCCGCCACCATATGACGTCATAATATGCAAATTAGATATAAACATTTAATCTCTACATAAACTTTGGGTCATCCTTAATATTTCTCTAATTTACAGAAAGTCTCTATCTCTTATCACTTTTAAGATATAGCCTTTTGAAATGAAGATGTCAAAATTGATCGTTTCGGAAAAAAACCTCTGGCGCCTAAAGGGTTAAGTTAACTTAACGTTAAAGTCCATTGGGCTGAGGACCTAGCCAGGGCTAACGTTGGCGTTGGCTTTTGTCCTGGGCCTCTGGTGTACTCCATCCGTGAACGGCGCTGCGCTTCGGAAAGGGATTTCTCCGCTGCCGCGACCACTGGATTGACCTGCGAGCTGCCATGCTCTGCTGCCTGGAGTCTGGATTGAGTAGGCTAACGTTAACGTTAGAAAGAAGTTTGAAGAACTCTGACGACAGCGATCTCACTGAACAACAAACGGTCGCTGTCAATGTTCACCGAGTTGCTGATCTGTAGGATCACCTACGACTTCAGACTGTTTATTGCTTCCAGTGCTCTCCAGACTGCCAGGAAAATGTTAAATCCTCCGGGTTGGACACAGCTGTGTGCCTTCATCATTGCCCTTGGACTATTCAGCCGGTTAACTAGATGCAACCAACTGGACTAAGTTAACATGAGTTTTCTTTTTAAAATGTCTTAATTATTTATTTTATTATTTGTTTTTGTTTGTTTGTTTGTTATCCGTCTTGAATGTTTCACATGTTGTATGTTTCAAGTGTGACGGCTACGCTGGCGATTACGCCGCTCCATTAGGCATTTTTGTTATTTGTTTGTTTGGGTCTTGTGTGTGAAGCACTTTTGTTGCACTTTATGCATAGAAAAAATGTTCTTCATGTTTGTCTGTAAGCACTTTGTGCTCAATGCTTGAAAAGTGCTATATAAATAAATATTATTACAGTGCATGAAAATGCACTGTACTGTTCTTCCTAGGCAACAACAACAACTTCTTCTTATTGCAGTGCATGAAAATGCACTAGCATGCTAACAATGCTAACTATGTGACTTAGCTAACCTAACTAATCATTTTTAGCAGTTTTGCTAACTATGCTAACTAGCATGCTAACAATGCTAACATGCTAACTATGCTAACCATATGACTTAGCTAACCTAGAAAATGGCAAAATGCACTGTACTGTTCTTCCAAGGCAACAACATCAACAACTTATTATTATTCCGCTTACCACTTTTTCCGTACGCAATTTCTCTTGAACAGTCTAACTTAGAAACTTCGTTCAAACTTTGTAACGTAGGTCTTCAAACGGACCAAGCTGCTATGTCTTTTCAACTTTGAAAGTTTTATGCTTTTTAAACTATTAAAGAAAAACTTTTTAAAAATCCCCATAGACTTAACTTTGCTGATTGTGACATCATAATACGGCCGTTAAGCAATTAGAATCCTATGGCAGGTATTCAGGCCACCTGGATCAACTGCCAGTCTCAGGCTTTAAGCATACAAACTGGCTACACATCCTGTTCAACTGCTTCCTCTGCCAAAAACTGTTTCAAAATAAAAGTCCTCACTACAATATTTCACTGTTCTTAGCTAAGTTAGCTAAGTTACATAGTTAGCATTGTTAACATAGTTAACAGCATTAGCATTATTAACATTTAAAAAAAACTGCTAGAAAACATTAGCTAAATTAACTAAGTTAAGTAACTTGGTTAGCATTATTATCTTTGTTAACATAGTTAGCATAACTGCTAGAAAACATTAGAGCCATTCCAACTGTCAGTTATCGTCAACTATCTACCTAAATAATTTAACCTTACACTATCTACCTATCTATTTAACTGTTCAGTCATTCCAACTATATTAAACCTCATCTACCAAGCAACCAATATAGTTTGTTTTTACTCTGTATGATATTTTACATCACAACTTTAGCATTTTCATGCACTGGTAATTCCTTGGAATTGCATCATTTCTAGTTATTATTATTATTATGTATGCCTCTATGGTCACTGCATGACAAGGCAACACTAAGGAAAGCCGACTGCATTTTAGAAGACTTTTTGAAAGAGAAAGAGTTTTTGAATGGCTGCCCTCTGGCAGGCGTCTGCACAGTCCTCTGGCTAGGACTAACCGGAGGAAGACTACCTTTGCTTTTGAGGCTACTCACCTTTTGATCTTGAATATGCTCCCAGCCTCCTCCTCTTCCCTCTCCTTGGATTAATTCCCCACACTGACTTACAGCCCTGTCTGCCTGTTCTTTCTACTGTCCTGTCTTATATCATGTTGTTGTCTTATATGTCACTATGCCTGCATGAGGAACCGGCCCCTTGTGTGAATGTGTACAGTATGTGTGTGAGTGTGTGTGCGCACCTGTGTGTGTTTGTTTATGTGCACGTGTGTGCGTGTATACATGTATGTGTGAGTGTTTGTGTGTATGTGTGTGTGTGCTTGAGTGTTTGTGTGTGTGTGAATGTGTGTTTATGTGTGTGCGTATGTGAGCCTCCGCACCTATGTGTGTGTTTGTTTATGTGCATGTGTGCGTGCATACGTGTGTGTGAGCGTTTATGTGTGTGTGTGTGTGTGTGTGTGCGTGTGCGTGTGTCAGTGTGTGTGCATGTGTGTGTCTGTGTGCGTGTGTGTGCATGTGTGTGTGCCTGCCTGTGTGCATTTCTGTGTGTGTCTGTGTGCGGGTGGGTGCATGTTTATGTGTCTGCCTGTGTATGCTACGTGTGTGTGTGTGCGTGTGTGTGTGTGTGTTTGTATATGTGTATGTGTATGTGTCGCTCAACACCACCAGCTACAGGCAGATGGGAGTACAGTCACTAAATGTACACATAAATGACTTTATTGTACGGCCCACCATCTATCTATAAATTACAGACACATCTGTCAGTCTGTATGTCAGTATGTGTGTTAACCGCATATCTGTCGAACCGTTTATATGATTTCACACTCGGCAGGTGTCTTGCTACGGGCACGAGTACTGTAAAACTTCAAATAAAAGCAGAGTCCCAAATAGACGCCTGTCTCTTTTACACACCTGGTGTGACTACAGGTTTGGATAAATAAAGGCCCTTCTCAAATAGAGGCCTGGTCTGCTATTGTTGTCTGTGCTTAAAGGACAATTCCGGCGCAAAATGAACCTACACGTGTACCGAGTTCGTCCGTTCTCTGGGATATGTTTTCATGCTAATCGAACGTGACCAGTTTTACCACAAACCGCTAATAAGCATTTAACACTAGTCTTCGGGGACACGCAAAGTAAAAAGAAGCAACCGAAGCATTGAGAACGTTGTAAGTGTACAGCGGCGGTCATAATTAATTGCAACCCAGACTAAATATTACAAGGCCTTTAGGCTGGATTGTTAAACTTAGTTTATAATGAACTGCCGGTCAGAGAATAATTTCAAGACATATTTTTAAACATATCAGAAATGAAACACACTGGCATGATTTAACTGAAGAAGAGGACTCAATATGTAAGAAAATACTGTGATAATTATTCCACTTATCCTAATATAAACTGCACAGTAATTCTACAACGCTTTACCTGGTTAATTAATCTAAAATCAAATAATACTAATGTACACCAATGTGTGAGTGGTTATAATAATCAGTTCAAACAAAATACACTGCCCAGGGAGACATTCCTCGTTGCTGTTTACATTTACCTTTACATCATCCCAGATTGTTGAAAGCCCATTACCTTTTCTTGTTGCGGATAACTTTAATTGCAACTACTTCATTTGTTTTATGATCAAGACATCTCAAGACTTGGCCAAAGCATCCTTTCCCAATCATCTCCAGAACTTCAAAGCGGAATGCAATATGATCATGTGGAACCTGGGTCAATAAAAAATAAATAATGGTACTTATAGGGGCAACTGCTGCCATTAACATTAAAAGGGTAAGTGATTGCAAGAGCCATTGCAAGAACATGTCTTACCACAATGTAATTACCATGCCCATCATCATAGCCAGAATTCAGTGATGTCCCATGTAAGCCTTCAATCTTTTTGGTGTCCAGACCCAAGTACCATATCTCAGAATAGTCCATGATCTCCTTCAGTTCAAACTTTGTGAGATGACAGTGGAAATGTTTCAGTGTTTCTGTAAGTTAGAAGACGATACATTAGAATACTGGGGTTGTTTCTAGAAAGAGTCATTGGGTAACTTCTATCATAGTCTCAGTCAGTAGAATCGTTATTCAAGGATTTGAATATCTGTATCGCTGTGTGGGGCGGAAGCTGCACTGAATACAACAGGAAAGCCCTGCAGGGCATAGTGAACACAGCTGGAAGGATTATTGGTGCTTCACTCCTCTCCCTGAAAGACATTTACACCACCCACCTCACCCGCAAGGCGACCACAATTGTGAGTGATGCAAGTCACCCACTCACAATTTGTTTGATCCACTGCCCTCTGGGAAGAGGTACAGAAGCCTGCGCTCCCGCACCACCAAACTCACCAACAGCTTCATACACCAGGCTGTTAGGATGCTGAACTCTCTCCCCCCTCTCCCCCCTCCACCCCCAGCTACATAACATCCTGGACTTTGAACCCACAATGGCTGCCTTGCACTACTCCACTTGCACTACTCCACATGTACACTTGCACACTTTGCACACTTTGCAACTTGTTGTTGTTGTCCTGTTGTCCTGAAAACACAACACACTTCTGCTGCTCTTACATAACTTGCACCACTATGCCACTTGCTTACTTAGGTCAAACAGAACTACCTCAGCCATTTATTTATTGGCCTGACTTTGCACTACTATATTGAGTGTCTATGCACAATTGCACAATTTCAACACAATTTTGCCGCTCTTATTTATTCATTGTATGTGCCTTCTTATTTACTTTTTATTGTTTACTTGAATGTTATGTTTGTCTGTGGACTTAATTGGTAAAATTATGTCTTCACCGTGGGATAGTGAGAAACATAATTTCGATCTCTTTGTATGTCATGTGAAGAAATTGACAATAAAGCAGACTTTGACTTTGACTTTGACTTTGATGTTTCCAACAATCAATCACAAACATGATCAGAAAGTTGGGTGGTTGGAACCACTGCTCAACAGTCAAGCATGGACATTTGCTGTCGTCAGCATTTCAACTGCATTAGTTTGACAATATTGACCCTCTATATCCTTACCTGAACGCTCTCCAACTGACTACATCATAGACAACAAACTCGTATTTACAGTAAAGTCAACTTCCATCACGTTTCTGTAGATGTTAAATAAATCACAACAAATCATTCACCTGATTTCTGCTTCATT
This sequence comes from Alosa sapidissima, assembly GCF_018492685.1. Lineage (NCBI taxonomy): Eukaryota > Metazoa > Chordata > Actinopteri > Clupeiformes > Clupeidae > Alosa > Alosa sapidissima. The sequence continues at coordinate 2,958,358 of NC_055967.1, forward strand.
GTGCTTCACAATGTGTCAATACATTATGACGCGATTATTCTCATTACGTGATTTCCACAGCACAGTAGCCGTTTGTAATCACTGAGCATATAGCCTCAATCGTTCATGGTCTGAGTCTGACAAAGTGTACCTGTGGGTGACATTGGTTGACTTTGTTTTTCATATGTCCTCTCTTTTTCATTCTTCTTCAAAACACGTCCATTGGTTACAGAATCTAAAGGAGCCTCTATGGAGGAACTAAAAGTTGCAGTTTGTGAAGCCTTTTGGTCCCCCTCCTGTCAATCATACAAGGGAAAATAATGGGTTAAAATATTTAACAGTATCACATTGTGAAGGCCTTTGAAACACGTCAAATCACCTTATTTGTAAAGAAGCTCTTCTGCGTTTCTTGACTGATACTGTATGGTAAGATGACATCAGAGTGATGGAGAGGCCTCCCATTATCCACCACCATCTCCTTCACTGCGGCCTGCACTTGAGGTAGGATCCCAATCACTGTGTCCAATTGCTATACACAGCACATAAATGATGAATAAGAAGACATTCTTCAGAAAAAAAGGTAATTGAGTAAAGTTTGTCAAGACATAATCTGTCATAATTTCTAAATTAAACATAAAGCTGAAATAGAATTATAATACAAACTACGACTAGTTTAGAGCAACTGTTTTAGTTGTCACTGAACTGCAGTTGACATATCAATGAAACATCTTTTCAGCCTGACCTACACTAACACAAGCAAATACACATTTATCTTTGTTGTATATGCCTCCCTTTTGTGCTTTTAGATCAGGCATTTTGGTGGTTATAGTGGCTGAGGTTTAGACATTTGCTATGCACATGAAACTTTCCACATCAAATATGGCATACAAACAGATTGTACTGTCATGTGCTAATTGGAGGTGGGGTAGGTGGAAGTTGTCAGTATAGGTGGGTTTACATGGACAGTTTTTTTGTCATTCGGATTAAACTATTCCGATTGAAAAGTCTGTGCCATCTGTGGGGTACGTTCTATTCCGTTCATGTGCTCTCATGCACTTTAGAATCTTTGATCGGAAAAAAGCCGTTGTTGCCTATCAGCAGGCAATCCGATTGACATGGCTATTCAATCAGAATAGGAACGGACTACACCACCTCTTTCATTCCGATTGAAATTCTAATCGGATCAGGCATTTTTATTCCAATGGAGGTGTTTATATAGTATTTCTATTCCGACTCAGCTGTTATTGTGTTTCTAATCATATTAAAAGTGTCCATGTAAACATGGCTACTATAGGCTAGTTTGTGCACACGTGTGGACCACATGCAGTCGAACAAATCCAAGTCCAGATACATGACCATGCAATCCCTCAAATACCCAAATGTGATTACAATGAATGGTTGTTTCTCTGTTAAAAGCACTTCAAACCACCAAACTGGATTTTTAAAAATTAGTATTTAAGTATTTTTTTGGGCTTTTGGCTTTAATTCATAGAGGACAGTGAATGATGACAGAGAGCGACTGAGAGAGAGAGATGGGAAATGACCATGTGTTGGATTCAAACCTTGGTTCCATGGACACTTTGACCTGAACATGGTACGAATGCCGCAGGAGCTTGTGCCACATCTCCCCACGTGGAATTTTAATGTTATACTGCTACATTAGATATAGAATTAGTGAAACAAACTAGCCTTAGTTCATGTCAACTCTGTAATACTGTGCAAGGTTTTTGGTTGTTTAGTTGATTAATTTGTCTCATTCTTTTATTTTCTCATGTCTAATTATTTGTGTGATTTTCATATTGTCTATTCTTAGATGTGGAATATTAAATATAATATTTCAGATGAAATATGAAATATCATAATTCAGATGTTTAGACATTCTTTTTGAAACAGTGAAGTATACAGTGAGACCTTAACATTCTGTAAAAGAGAGAAAAAAACAAAGTAGCAAATAACAATGCAGATCAAAGACCTAAAGGCAGCTCAGAACTGGCAAAGACCAGTGTCATTTTGGGATTACATTAAAGAATTAAACAGCCTAAATCCACTGGAGAACTGTGGCAAGTGCTGAAAGTGTGTAATGTTGTAATAAAGATTGATTTGATTGTTGTTGTTGGTTTTTTTGCTATGCTTTGTAACAAATGTTTTTGAAAACATCCTTTTCATTTTTTTTCACAAGTTCTGTAAGTACTGACACACTGGCAAAACACATGTAAACGGTGGCAACATGTCACAATGTACCTTAATTGTACCTTGATTGTTGTAAGTGGCTTTGGATAAAAGCATCAGCTAAATGATTAAATGTAACGCATTAATCAGGATTCTGTTGGATACTGTGGTCGTCTAAGAAACTCAATATAATAAACACAAGGAATAGGACCTAACTTACATATAAGCACAGAGGAGAACTTGATCTAAAATAGTCTTTTATTACCTGGGAATAGGGGTTTGGTGTCTGCTGCATGCTGTTAATGTGGTGGAGGTGTAAAGGTGGAAGGGCATCCAATTCTACAGAAAGAGGAAGATAAATTGTATAGCAAGAGCACACATAGTAGAGATAACACACAAATTTATCATTAGCTTTACTTAACCAGACGGGATTCCTAATGTGATTTGCTATCAGAGGTCAGTGTGTCAGACACATGAGTCACAGACACCATATGGAGCGATTAAAGTCCCTTCAGCAGATGGCTGCTAGGTCATACTTTGGAGCCGATTGCATTCAGTGCAGCATAGGGTAGATTCTTGGTCTGTTTCTACTTTGTAAATGGTAAATTTAGTTTTATTTCCCATCTTATTAAGATCATGTTCGAGAACAACCTTCCAGAAACATCAAGATTGAACAACCTTCATGTAGGCCTACTAGAGCAGAAGGTCCTGTAAATTGTGTGTCAGCATTTTTTGATGAGGAATGCTAGCAAAAGGAAATCGTCTTGATTAAACACATACAAATAAAATACTGTATCAAATTATATTTTAACAGAAAATATATACTTTTAAAAATGCAAGTCCAAGTTATCAAAAATTCTAAAATACTCTGCAGAATGGAGAGAAATATGTTTTTGAATGTTCCTGTGGATCATTTTCACTAAAATGTGTTAATTTCCTTTGAGTGAAATTGTCAATAGCAACAAAGGAAAAAACATGTACCAGTACATTTTCCAAAATACTTAAAAAAAAACAACAACACGCTAAGTGTTATAAAAACCATGCTAACCCCTAATAGTCAATTGGTTTTCACTCTACCTTGTTTTCAGGAAAAACGCTCCAGGAAATATGACTCTTTTATTCCAATGAGTTCAGGAGATAGATGCTCAGATCAAAGCAACTCTGTGTGAGATAGTAACTAGTACATCACTGACAGGTTAGCACAGCTGCTTAACGTTCTTAGAATGAGGAAGTCCTGTCATTAGCTGGAGATGAGGAAAGGAGAGAAGCAGGTGGTGTACTTACTCAATTAATTGGATAGGAAAATTCCCTATGAACCACCACCTGCCACAGCAGGCCTGGCTTGTTTACCTCTGTGAAGACTAAACGCTGTACACCATAATGGATTAATCTGAAGACATATTTTCTTTTACTGCTTAGTGTAGTTACTTGTTGCTATGTAGCCCACTGTTAGGCTACAAAATGCAGCAATATGAGGAAGTCCTTACTTAGAATAGCCCTATGCAGTGCTTAAATTTGATCAGTACTCTAATTCAGCATTGTCATAACTTGAACACAGCATAGTCTTGGATATTTTTACATTCATGTCACCTGGTAATTTCCCATTTCCCTAACCCATTTAAAACAATGCATGTCATTGCATGCATTACATGACAGGCATTTCCAAAGTGGTAGAAATATTTGGTTATCAAAAACTTTTTAGGTAGCAGGGCAGTTCCAGCGTTATGGATGTGACAGTTGGACTCATATTGGTAAACAAAATGCCTTAGAGCATGGACACAATTAGTATCAGTGAATTAATTTGCATAACTTTTAATGTAACCTCTGTCCTCTGAATACTGACAAATCCTCAAATTTTATATAATCATTTTAATCCTAAGAATACATGGCATTTTATCAGCATTATGGATGTGACATGAAATAGACACATTTTTATGAGAGATTTTTGAATTTTTAAGTAAACTGTCAATACCATGATATATGTAGCATAAAGGAGTCTTGAATGAACACAATGCTTGCACGCATACACACACACACACACACACACACACACACACGCACGCACGCACGCACGCACACGCACACGCACACGCACACGCACGCACAAACACCAGTGTTGGGCAAGTTACTGAAAATTAGTTACAGTTACTAGTTACTTCTTTCAAAAGTAATTGAATTACCTTACCAATTACTGTATATCAATAGAAATTAGTTACTAGAGAAAGTTACTTTTGAGTTACTTTTAAGCTTGCTTTTAAAATGTCAGTATGAACAGTACTGGACAGTCACACACACAATAAACCTTTTTAGACCTGTTTATTGTAGTTTCAACGGGCCTTTAAATCAATAGCCTTGTGCATGAGTTCTCAAACTTTTCCAACCCCAAAACATGAAGGCCTCCCTGAGCTCGTTTTGCGCCACCCTCACCATCTAGGTGGTTTGATAGATATGTACGCGGACCAGGTCCACTGCCAACTGCTAGCCTTCTACTACTACTACTACTGCAATATATAAGTTATTATTATCATTATTATTGCAATCCTTCAGTACTGTAGGCTATGGAATGAGTTCAATGGGATGCAATGAGAAACAATGTTAAATGGCCTATTTTATTGTCTGCTCAATTTTGTACACACACACACACACACACACACACACACACACACACACACACAACCTTAGGTTATCCTCATCCTACTTTGAACACAGTTGTATTGCATTTTAAGCACCACCAGTTTGGGAAAAGCCTGTGCTTCCCAAGTGACTGACCTACCGAAGTTCTAATGCGCATCCGAGGGTTTGGGGATATTGACGCCAGAGATGGCAAAAGTACTCACTTCCCGTAATCAAGTAGAAGTACAAATACTTGTGTTAAAAATACTCTGGTAAAACTAGAAGTACTGATTTAACTTCTTTACTCAAGTAAAAGTGACAAAGTACAGGCTTGGAAATTTACTTAAAGTATAAAAGTAAAAGTAGTCTTGTGAATGACAACCATTTTTTATGCAACAGTACCTGGACCACACAAATGTTACTAGTGCAAGTGTGGCAGTCACTCTTTTTAAATCTTCCCATAACCTGTTGGGCCATTTCTAGGCTCCCCCCCCCCCCAACATTGCACTGCCTACTTCAGAGGGCAGTGTGTTCTTTTGGCCTACCATCAAATGCTGGACATCTTTAGAAAGCTAAGATCCTGTAGTTTCTTAGGAAGCACTGGCACAAAGTTACAGAGCCTGCGGCATAACAAGTATCTCTGAACTGACCACATTTCAGCCCTCTAAGTCACTTGATATGATTTTTGAAACACAACTGAGCCCTAAAACCAGGTCTTGCGAAGCTGTGTGCAAAAGTAGATCAATATAGAATAAAAAATTAGTACTTTAGACCATTATTTGCCAAGGTATGCTCATGCGTTTTATAATGCCCTATGGAAACTCCACATAGGACTTTTGGTTACCCAAAATGCATACTGACAATACTGACACAAAAGTCTCTATTTTTGCATTTTCTTTGTTGGCTTCATGGGTTTGTATAAGATGGACTATACATCTGCACAACTAATATTGGATAAAACAACATGAATATTTAATTCCTATGGATTCCTGTGAATATTTCAAGACCAGGAATGTAGTGGGAAAATAAGAGGTGGGTAACTATGAATTCTGTGATCACGGTAAAGTGGACTGCGCCATGCGGTATCAGATTTTTAGAAAAGGCATTTTTCATGTTTGATGATGGTGGAGGTTATTGTACAATGCTTATAACAATACAAGTGGCATTAAGTGGTTCATAGAGTGTTGATGTGTACATATTGTTATTGTGGACACACACACACACACACACACACACATATAAACATACACACAGGCAAGCACACACACAGGCAGCACACACACACATAAACACACTCACACACACCATTAGCCCACACACACAGGCAAAGCATACACATGTCCGTACACACACACACACACACACACTCTTATACACAAAAGCAAACTCACACATGCACACATTCATTTACATGCACATGAGTTGCAGGAGTAGGAGATGGAAACAAATTGACAAACGTGATTGTGCGGAGAGAATGTGCAGGACTGAGCGGCGGCCATCTTTTGTACCGCTATGCGGTACATCTAGGCTATGTGTCGGTTGAAACACGCCCCATAATTACGTCCCAATGGAGCAGTATCAGACTCATTCGCCTTATTCACCCGGCTGCGATAACGAGGCTGAGGGGTACACTTGCCATTACACCTCAGTCCAGCAGATGGTGGTGGTAATGCACTCCGTTTGCAAACTGCCGAAAAAATCTCACCGATTAAAGAAGAAGGGTTCACTGGCTTGTTCTTCTTCTTCAGTGAATTGTTTTTTAGCAGTTTGCAAACGGAGTGCATTACCACCACCATCTGCTGGACTAAGGTGTAATGACAAGTGTACCCCTCAGACTCTGGCCGCCAGGTGAATAAGGCGAATATTCTGACTACAATTGAATATGGTGTGACCAGACGGCCCTCAAGTCGGTGTCATGCCGGGCTCACACCACCAAGAGTCGCTTCAGCACCCTCTGGTGGGCATGCACGGCTAAAAACCATAGACAGTAAAAGAAATGGACGAACAGACTCCGTCGTTTTCAATGGGAGGGCACTGAGTCAAATAGAACGATTTTTCAGTTGGTCCCCCCAGTACTGCGCAGACTCACACTTAACTTCGTGACGTTAGCCATCGAACTGAATCTTGTAACTCATATGATAGATACACAGAAATTCTTCTCACACTTCCTTTGCCTTCAAAGTCATCAAAGTTAAACATTTATTTATGTATTATTATTAATATCATTCTCACCAAGTCGTGTTAATGTTGAAGCTACCATACATCATCTTCAAAAACAGTCATGCTAAAACAAAACAAAAAAGTTATAGCCTTGAAGCTAATCTTCTTTCCACTTTTCCGACCTACGGTCAATCCATCGAAAACCTCTGAAATGATTAGTGCCGTTTTTAAAAAAAAAATAGGTTTACTTTTTTGTATTATTATTAGGTTGCCTCTGTGTAATGCTTTACCTTAACATACGGTCGTGTATGCTAGGTTTTGCTCATAGATATATCTATGGGTTTTGCTTAGGAGTTACCGTCATAGACAGTAAGGTGGACTGAGCTTCTTATCCAAACAATACGGTTATCTCCCTACGGCGCGAAAGAGAGATTACGTCAAAGCTAGCTTCCCTCCAACCGAACAAGCTAACTATTCTTCTTACGGGTAACCAACGTTACAGGCGAGGTAATGGAGTCTGTTTTGCCTTTGTAGTGTTTATGTAGATTACACAGAAGCTACAATATCGGCACAGGATATATGTTATAAGAAGTTATGGTATTTAAAAAAAATCCTAGAATGAATGGACTTCTATGGGAGTTAGCAGAGAGGTGGTCCCTCCAGCCTACGTCGATTCTTCTACTTCCGGGAATTCGCCTGCCCCCTTGCTAAAAACACGGGGTTTGTCAACAGAAGCACATGGCCGACGCAAACGGCTTCAACGAGGCACGGCTGGCAGCCACTCATCGCCACCCACACCTGCATCGCATTCAACCTCGTTTGTCAAAGTACAAAAGGAGCAGCGCCGTCGAGGAGAAGTGAGTCGGGATTTTCTAACCCTCACTCCCATATCTGTTTTCCACAGAAAGCGCCTAAAAAAAAATAATAAAAAAAAAGACCCACACGACTGGAACCCCGACTGGCCGAAGCTTGCATACAGTGGTGACCTCCAGCTTCCCTTCCTCTCCACAGTGGTGAGCCCCTCCTCTGCACCTTCCCTGCCTGGCTGATTTCCCCAAGAACTTTCTACCCACGCACCGGACCATGACGAGGGGTCTTCACTTGCACCCACCACGCTACCACAGTGTTGAACAAAAAATAAACACACCCGCGTTGTCGGGTTTTCACTTCATTCCTGCCTTCGGTTCATTCTTGCCCTGCTACAATGGCTACGTCAGGCTAAAAGTTGACTAAAAAGAGGAATAAAAAAAATCATCTTTTGGAAATGGATCTTAAGGCCTTAATTAAAAAAATTGGAAAATCCAACCTTTAAGGACACCAATTTTCTTTGTGAATGAATAATGTATCGTAAATAAATAAAAGTTCTTCATTAAAACACAGGGTGCATAAGTACCCCTATGTTAAATTCCCATAAAAGCAGGCAGATTTTTATTTTTAAAGGCCAGTTATTTCATGGATCCAGGGTACTATACATCCTGATAAAGTTCCCTTGGCCTTTAGAATTAAAATAACCCCACATCATCACATACCCTTCAACATACCTAGAGATTGGGATGGCTTTATTTCAGTTAGCCTAATAGCTGGTTTGATTTGCATTGAGAGATGATCTTATGGAAAGTACCATGCCAATGGTGAGATATGGTAGTGATTGCATAGATATATATATACAGGATTCTTGGACTTTTATTTTGATTTCCAGAAATCGAAACAGGAAGTGTGCTTCTTAGCAAAACGTATTTGGGCTGCCATAACGCTCGTGCCGCTAGCAAAAGTATCCCTGGCCTAGATGTTAAATCTCGTAGCCTAATTGTTAGGATAGTTAATCATAGCAAATATAATAGGCCTACACCTTTAGGTTGATACACAGTGAGCAATGCATTGTCCTTTTACAGTAATACGACAATAGAGCTGCACAGTCCCGCCCACAGCCAAAATGCGGTTAGGTGCCGGATGTAAGATTCCCATTCATTTGTCCCATTGACGTTTCGAAAAATCCGTATCTAAGAGTTTTACAGCATGTCTTAGGCTAACCAGCTACGGCATAACTCATAAGCATAGGAGCATCCAAAAAAGGTCAAAGGTACAAGACTGTGTACATATTTTCATTTCCGAGCGAAGGAACTACTCATCCCATAAACCACCGCGCCTCACTGAATAATATAGGCAAAATCGGCGCGATTTATTTTGCCATTTAAATAATTTCCAACTGGCGACAGCACGCGAACACTTTCCTCCAAACAGTGATTTTTATATAGTGAATGTGCAGTAAATAACAGTTATTTCAGGAGTAATCGTGTAAATAATAGTGTTTTGATATTGAATTTTATATTTATCATCGTGTATTTTATATCGTGTGTGTGAAAGCGGTTAACGTTAATGGCAGTGCTTCATAACATTACCTGACTCATCCTATGCTGTCATCACTGCTCAGTGGGGCTGATGCATGGACTGGTGCATGGTCTGCTCTTGGACCACCATATTCAGTTTATTAATTTGCCGTGAATTATTACACAAAATGTTTATTAAATGCACGAAGAAGTATTCCTAGGTTAATGATTGATATGAATCATACAGTATGAAGGCTACAGTAGCCTAGCTAATGTTAACTAGCACTGATAGCAGCATTAACGTTACCAACCTCCCTGCTTAACTCACCACAACTTTGTAGGTCTTGTCCCTCATGCTGGCCCTTACAAAACCCACAAACTGACTCTCGGACACACAACAGTCAATAATGTGACCCGATTTAAAGTGGCTTTCACCCCTTTGGACACTCACTAAAACATAATATATTTCATACCTGTGTTGCAGCATGTAGGCTAATGTTAGCTGCATTATGTAATGACATACAATGTCGGAAATGCTAAAGGTTAGCCTGTCGGCTACCTGAAAAGTTTGAGTGTTTAAACTAACATTTACAGTGGTCTATTGATAGTGTATTGGCCCTGACTAAGTTCGTGTGATGTATAAACCCCAATCCTTGTTGATACAAGTACCAATATTCGTCAAGAAAGTTTTTAATCACATTAAGATTTTCGCCAGAGGCAGTAAAAAAACTCTGCCATCTTTGTCAATATATATATATTTTTTATTATACAAAAATCACCATACAAATTATAACAAATAGGGGTACAAGAATTCAACACAAAGATGACATAATATCAGAGCATATACATATAGTTCTGTCAGCTTTTCGGCTGTTGAGTCCAACAATAGTGTCCATGTAGAATTTGACTTCATTTTTGAAGGCTGCAAAACAAGGCCCCCCCCCCCCCCCCCCATTTACGTTTATGAATATGAAATTTTCCCAATAGCAAGAGCAAATTTATCGTAAAGACAACATTTATATTAATGTCTGCATTTTCATAAAAAAAAAAATAACATTCTTTTTCTGAAGAGTAACATTGCACAACCACACAGCACTACACATATTTTCTCATTCTATCCAAAAAAACCTTGAGTAGATACATTCGTAAAATAAATGACAAACAGTTTCAAGCGCACAACCACAGAAAACACACATGTCAGATATATCATCTCTGTATCTTTTAAGCAAAGAGTTAGTGGGGTAAAATAAGTGGATTATTTTAAAATAAATTTCTTTGATTTTGTTGTTTAGAACATATTTATTGTAATAAGACCAAACCCTATCCCATTGGATATTGTCAAAGATGCCACCCCAATAACTTTTACAACTAGGTGTGACAGGGTGAAGTATTATCTGTCTTAACCATTTATTGTTACATTTTCTATTTTTTATGTTAATACCATTCAGTAAAATATCTGTCTGTAGAGTTGATTGCTCATGAGTTCTAGAACCCAGCAATCTCAAAAAACCATCAGGCAGTGCAGCAAAGACTATACTGTATTCTCTGGGATGTATTGGGATAGCAAATTTGTTTAAAAATTCATTGTAAGTCAGATATTGGCCATTTACATGGATTAATTGAGAAATAAAAATAATGTTGTTGTTTACCCACTTTTCATTTAATATTGATTTATTTTCTTTGTCAATATTTTTCGCAGAGAAAGTTTCAAACTATGACCATAACGGCCTTTCCACCAATCAGAGGCATCACTGTGGGATTGTGGGATTGTTCAGGATTGTGGGTAATGAAGTACTTATCCAAGAGATCGCGAATAAAAGGCATTTATCTTAAAACAAGGTTAGTGCCCCATGAACTCTTGGTGTCTATAGGATCATATACAATCGCTTAGTACAGCCGTAGCTGGTTTTAAGTCTATCACGTGCAGTTAAGTTTTTATGGCTTATTCCGCAATTGCCAATGGAGAAATTGCATTGAATTTTTACATCCGGCATCGGCTGTGGGCGGGACTGTGCAGCTCTATGTTGTTGCTGATATCGAAACCTCTGACCATCAGTCTTTGGCTTTTATTTTGACACTTCAGTTCTCCCCTACAGAAATCGTGACCGGATGCAGCGATAGTTTCCGCTTGTTTCAATGATTTTTTTTGTTCCTTGTGTGTATAAATGTTAGCAGGTTCAAGTGTCAACGTATTGAAAGTGTCGTTTTTGTTTGTAAATATCAAGGTGGAAGTGGACAAAAGGTCGAGGCAGACGGAGGACTTTAGGCTACAGGTAATAGTTAACTTTACAGCCTTAACGGTTTAGCATAGGCTGTATTTATTCATAGTCGCTGATATGACAACACTATTTGTACCCATTAACTTGTGATTTCTACTTAGGTAGCGAGGTTATTAGGTCGTGGCATTTCTTTCACACAAACATACGTACGGCATTTGTGGATATGTGTCGATATTTGTGGGCGGTAACGGGTATGCCATGTTGTTGGAGGTGCAAACAAACGCTGCATCACCATTGAGATCACGTAAGGTGCCTATTTCGAAGTAAAGAGCAACTTGCAGGTTGGAAACCCCTATAAAGCATAATAGATAAATGATGAAGGAACTAGGACTCTAGAAAGACTCAGAAAGAAAGAAAATATAACTACCCCAGAAACAACATATTGTGAAACAATTATGAGAAAATAACTTATATTCTATATAACGGATATTTAAAGTCTAAAGTCTTTTTGCATGTCCCATTTTTGCATAGGGGACATGCAAAAAAGTCCTAAGGTTTAGTTTCATGTGCTCATGTGAAACTTTCATGTGCGCATGCAGCACTCCACCAAACAGGCCTTTATGGTAGAGTGGGCAGATGCAAGCCAATTTTTTCCAGGATTTCCCCCAAAAGCACCCGAACGATTCTCAGACTATGAGAAGTAAAATCATCTGGTCTGATGAAACGAAGCCTGAACTATTTGGCCACAATTTCCAATGGCGTGTGTGGAAGAAACACTGAGCTGCACTGATGTTTGTCCTTCTTTACGCTTTTCTCATCTTCTCAAAGGAACTCTGGATCTCATTCATAGTGACCATTGGGTCCTTGGTTACCTGTCTGACCAAGGCCCTTTGTCCCGTATTACTCAGTTTGGCTAAGCAGCCAGATCTTGGAAGACTGTTGGTTGAATGAAGTTTGTACGTTAAATGGTTCAAGCTGAATTAGATTCAGAAAAACTGTTGGAGGAATAATAATAATAAGAAGAAGCCTAGTGATAACAGAACAGTGCATTTTCATGCACTGTAACAATAATAATAATAATAAGCCTATTGATAACGATACAGTGCATTTTCATGCACTGTATTAATAATAATAATAATAATAATAATAAGCCTAGTGATAACAGTACAGTGCATTTTCGTGCACTGTAATAATAATAATAATAATAATAAGCCTAGTGATAACAGTACAGTGCATTTTCATGCACTGTAATAGGAAGCCTAGCAATGCCAGTTTTCATGCAAAGTAATTACAGAAATGTTGGTTAGAAGAAGAAAAAGAAGACGATGAAGCCTATTGATAACGGTACAATGCATTTTCATGCACTGTAATGAGAAGCCAAGGAATTTTCATGCACTGTAATAATAAGAAGTGATAATAGTACAGTGCATTTGCATGGACTGTAATAACATCCTACTTTCCTACCTATCATAGCTGCTTAGAATAAGGTAAACCATGTAGAACTCATTGTCTGTTTCAATTTCACCTTCTGTTCACGGAGCCTTTGACCATGGTCTGAAAAACATGTCAGCATTGATAATGCTTGAAACATACGATGCCAATAGATCAAAAATATTGGAACCGGTTCTACTCTATTTTGATTCTCGATTCTCACCCCTACATAAAACTATTGCAAACGAAAGTAATGGTGCATTCAGTTATGCGGAGGGACAGAGTTGCTAAAAAGTGTTGGCAAAATTGGAGCTTGCCAGATGAATGGCTAGCTAGCCATTGAACATAACAAGGCTTGTGATCATAACAAATGTTACATAACCATTTGTGTGGCAAGAATACAATCACCAATAACCATATAATAACCAATCAACTCCCTCACCTACAGAGGCTACAATCAGAGTAAATGAGATAATGATATACTGTTTGTGTGTCCCTTTTTAGGTATTGAATGACCGATACTAAGCTTTAATTAGCAATTGTAATATTCAGAAGAAGCATTCATACATTGCAGAAGAGGGAACATGAAGAGGAATAAAGGAAAAGTAAACATTGCGGAAAAGGAATTTATGTTTGAGTTCAAGGCAGGGAGACAGCAGTGTGTTTTGAAAACTCCACTGCAGTTCCCAGTCCAAGAGAATATAAATGACCTCCATGGAAGAATCATGCTGCTGCATAAAATCCCCTGCTTTGTAGAGAATGGTAAATCCTCCTCATTTGTACAGTATTTGCATATAAGAATTAGGGTGTTTTCACACTTGGTCCCTTTCAGCCTTCTAAACGAACTCCAACTCCGCTTTTTTATGCATATGTGAACATGGCAACTGAACTCAGACCCCTCTAACATGAACCGAACTGAGAGCACCTCGGGAAGTAGTCTCAGCATGGTTCGCTTTGAAGTCCACGGCATGGTTTGCATTATCTGTGCATTGTGAACACATCGCCCTGGGTTCTCTTTCACATTTTGCATTGTAGGTTAGCTAAAATTGGACATAACAACAGTAACCAGGTGGGGCAGGCCTACCACCGAATTAGAAAGTGTGATTGGCTGACGTGTTGACTGACAGTTCAAGAGAATCTTTGCAATAACTCGTAATTCATTCTGAAAATGTATTATAATACTGTATATATATTTAAGAAACAAAAATATTTCTGAAACAAAATCACCACACCAATTGTGGGTTATGATAATTATTTCAACCCGAGAGCAATGATGATGAACTCAAATTTATGATGATGAATACAAAATTAACTGTCCCTTTTGTTTTGGTCCACTTTCTGGTCCCCTTTTAGTGGACTGAGTTCTGGTCTTTTAGAAGGGACTTTATGGGAAAACACCCTTACAAAGCATTTTGGGTTTGGAAGATATCATTTGTACTGATACCTGATTAAAGGGATACGCCACCATTTGGGGAAATACTCATGTTTCACCTCCCTCCCTAGATAAACAATTGATTTTTACCTTTCTCCAGTTCATCCAGCCTCTCATTACGCCTGAATGAGAGTATAGTTCCATGAGAGTATAGTTCCATGAGAGTATAGTTCCATGTCAAATCAGCTTAGAAAATCGCCACGTTTCCCTTTCCGTTAGTCTTATTACACTTTCTAACTTGAGAAGAGACAAGTTTTAAATATGAAAATTACCGGAAATCTTAGTCACTTTTAAGCATGATGCTAGCGGGCAAGGCGCTAATGGTCTAATCCGATTCAATGATCTATGCTAGGCTGGAGTTAAAAGTGGTATCACCAGACTCTGAGAACGACTGGATGAACTTGAGAAAGGTAAAAAATAAATTGTTTAACTGGAGGGGAGGTGGAAAATGAGCGTATTTCCCCAAATGGTGGCCTATCCCTTTAATGTGAAGTAACATGTAACATACTGTACCTTCTCAATAGACTTGAAGTCGTGTCTGTCCACCTTCATTGAGAGAGAAACCAATCAAGATTATGACAGGATTTCTGAGCAAGCCCTTCAGAATTTGTTGAATGGTGAAGTGGACATTGCTGAACTCACAAATGCATGGGCCAAGGCCTATTCTGAGGTAGGTGAAACATTAAAGCCTGTCCTTTTGGAAAGGACATTTTTCTGGCAAGTACACCTGCCTGCACATGCACACTCAATAGAAAACCTGTGGGGTGAGGCACAGGTGCAAATACACAAGAGAGGAGCTACTGTAGGAATCTGGACAGTTTGTAGAGATTGTACTCTACAACTCTAACAACTTCATCAAAGGAGAAGATGAAGAGTTGTTTTTTATTGGCAAGGGGAGTCTTGGGTACCAATAATTATGGTACATGTGCTATTGATTTAAAAAACAAAAACAAATTAAACTGTTTATTTTTACCCTCAGAATACATTTGCTTTCCTTCAGTGTTGGATTTTTCCTATTTCTTATATACTGGAGGCTCCCTCACTCAACTGTAGTTCATATGCCTCAGGCCAGCTTGGTTGCAAACAAAGAGGCCTTGAAGAGATATTCAGGACAGTGAACATATAATGGCAAATATTTTTCAATGTTCTCAAGTTCTACAATCATATTATGCATGTACAGTACTTGTTAGTGAAATGTTATGGTTTTGATAAGATTGAAGGGCATTTTATGGGCTGGACAATAATTGTAAGTATTGTTTGTAATTCAGAAAAGTGTGGTGATTTCAATGGGTTGAATACTTTTGAAAAAGAAATCCTGAAATCTGATGACCAGTAGCCATTATTATGAATAGTCATCCAACTACATGATGATGGCTTGTGTACTTCTTGTGTCCATCCAGACCACTCTGGAACATTCACATCCAGAAGAGCCAAGTTGGGATGAGGACTTTGCAGATGTATACCATGAACTGATCCACTCCCCTGCCTCCGATACCCTGCTCAACTTGGAGCACAATTATTATGTTAGCATTTCTGAACTCATCAGTGAGCGGGACATGGAGATCAAGAAATTACAGGAGAGGTTGGTACGAGAAATGCGGCTTGCTTCAACAAAAGAAACCCACATGAGTATATACAGAAGAAATACAGGAAATGTTATGCCACTCTTGAACTTCAATGTCAACATATAATTTTAAAACCGTCAGTCAAAAAAGAGGTCCAGCCACTTTGACATTCCTCCAATCATCATACAGCACCTGTACAGTTAAGAACAAAATTATCCATAGGCCTGGCAAATATGGATTTAATGTTGATTTTCTCTTGACCAATAGTTTTCTCTTGACCAATATGTTTGTTCTGACTGACGATAACATTGCCACGTGGCATTGTCAGACAATGTGGTAGAAACATGGAATCAAAAAAAGAAGTGGCGTTTTTATCTTTTTTAACATTTTTTTTAATGAAAAATGGCATGTCCAAAATTATTCATACCCTTTTTAAATAATCAGTGGAAACATCTTTTTTGCATTCACAGCTTTCAAAATGGTTCTTATAATACCGACCAAGCCTCTCCATGTCTCCACAATGATTTTAGACCACACCTTTTAGCTGCAATACGGGTTTTGAGGCAGAAACGATTCTTTGCCATCACTTTAGGCTTGTGCTCACTTTTTTGACGGATTGAGGTGTGGAGGCTGGGCCACTCTAAAATGATTTTATTTGAACCGAATCCAAAACCGGAGAGAATATATATACAAAAGTGAAAATAAAGTAGAGAAAAATATTTTTTTCACTAGACAAATAACTTAAAACAAGCAAAAGAAAAATGGTAAGTCGCGCAACCGACTGGAGAAAACCCCGCAAATAAATCCGGCCACTCGCAGCAACTGCCGCACAGCACATTACATGCATACAAGAAAAAGAAGAGCTCCCCAGCACTCCCAACACTGGAATTTAAATTCACAGGTGCTCAGCCAATTAACCAATCACAAGACTCTCCTAATCAGACTGGCACTAGCCAGCCAGGGTCCCCACTAATGGGGAAACAAGGGGAACTTGCCCCACTGCGTGACATGCGCAACTCAAAAGCAAAGTAGACCTACATACATAGAAAAGTAACATACAGACACAAAGACATAACAGAACCCATGTGCACCTGGGGGGGTATTCCAAGTACATGATTTAGTGACACCTGGGTAAGTTAACTCAGAGTAAGTGGTAAACCTCCTAATAGAAGAGCTGTATGGCTTCATTCTCCTAACAAAACAATGCCATAGGGCTCTTGTTGTAGGAGGTTTACCACTTACTCTTAGTTAACTTACCCAGGTTTGCCACTAAACCACGTACTTGGAATACCCCCCTGGTCAAAAGTATACAATAATAAAGCAAGGGCAAGCAAACAATAGACACAAAAGGCAAAATGACCGAATATAATTAAATTAATCAGTGAGATGTGGATCACAGTGTCACAGGCACACTGCCTGATCTTTTCCTCCCGAATCTTAGGCCCCGTTTACACGTACATGGTTATTTTGAAAAACTGAGACATTTCCCTTCGTTTGTGCCCTTCGTTTACACGCAAACGGAGAATTCCCTCTGAAAACGATTCTTTCTAAAAACTCTGGCCAGAGTAGAGATTTTGGAAAACTTCGGTTGCACGTTTGCAATGTAAACTGACAAACGGAGGTTTAAGCAGCCAACGTCACAGTAGGCCTATGCGCCAGAACTTGCACCTGCAACTTATGTTTTGCCTACATTTGGCTATGGTGATCATGGATGCATTCAGAGTAGCAGTTGCATTTATGTTGGTGCAAAATATTTTCGTCTGTTTGCAATTGCAAATACAGTTTAAAAGAGGAAGTGATTTGTTGCTATTGTTGCTATTTTCGGGATTCTGATTGCTAATGTGGGCTTGAGCTTCTCGTTACACTGCCACCTACAGGTTTGGCATGCTCTTGACGGCATATATACACGGGTTAGTGTAAACAAAAACTTTTCTGAAAACTGACAGGTGTACACAATGTTATTTTTGAAAACGGAGAGGGTGAAATGTCCGTTTATGAAAATAGCAGGCCACGTGTAAACGTAGCCTTAATGTAGTCCCTTGTTTTAGTGTTCCCATTCTTTGAGGTCACATCCCAGAAACATCCCAGAAGGTCACCAGGTCCAACCCTGAAGATTCTGCAATGTTTGACAGATGAAAATATTACTTTTGTAAGGGTTCAATTAAATTTGTGTCTGCAAAATTTGACAAACTGTTAAGGGCATAACAAGAAATGTCCTTTTCAATCTCAGGCAAACAGCTGAAATGGAAACTGTGATGCAGGAGCTGGGGAAGACATTCAGTGATCATGATGTCAATTCAGTGGCCTCTCAGCATTTTGATGCTCAGCAGGTAGGACATATTTCACAGATGAACAAATGACCGTTATCATTCGTTGTTCTCTGTCCTTGAAAACTGTAACAGTGTTCTCTCTGCTTCTTTGATTATGATCAGGTACTGGAAAGTAAGTGGGCCACTGAGTTAAAGCACGTTACAGGCATTCAAAAACAAGAATACCAGGAGTGGGTGATCAGACTCCACCATGATCTGAAAAACCCTAACAACAGTGCAATTAAGTAATACCGTCTTACTTTTTCAGTGCATTATTACTCAGACCTGCCAACCTGTATGCATTTGCGTACCAACCATGAATTTTCACATCAAAGTACGGTACGATTATTTACTTAAAACGAGCAGACATCCAACTTCTCCAGAAAGTTCCTTGGAGCTATCCAACAGTGCCTCGTCTATCCTCCTGATAGACGAGGCACTGTTGCTCATCTGTCCATCATCGTACAAAGCCCAATTTGATTGGTCCGAACAGCTCTGGTTCGGGCATAGTTACTCCACAACGGAACCAAACTGAACTTCCCGACCTCAAATGTAGTGGGTGAGGCTAAGTTCGGCTGGCATCCAGGCTAACTGTAGCCCATGTTCAAGTGAATTAAGTATGTTGGCATAACATCAGGGAGATGTATTTCTTTACAAAAGAAATATCTAATATTAATGGATTTAAATTAGGTAATAATAGACCAGGCATGATTGAATAGAGACCACAGATGAGAAAATGGACAACATATCCACATCGGTCCTCATCAACATTTTGGTGTTTTTCATAGGTCAGGATTAGTAGACTCTATAACAGATTGTCAACATTATAGAGCTACTGTAAAAGATTCAGTTTGCACTTTCAGGAACACATTGGATCAAATTTAGATAGATATCCAACATTAAAGATGGGTTGCTATCCAAACTGTATCCTGCGTGTATGGCTATGTCTGTTTTTGGCTGCATGAATGAAGGCCAACATGAGGATTTTTTTTTCTCGGCTTGAGGTGCTACTCAAAAAATGTCTTCCAGGTCGGCAGGTCTGTTACATGTGCATTTTGTGTTGCTATACACGTTTAAAAAGTAATGTAGATACTTCCAAAATTCTTTTTTTTTCAGTGAGGAGATTAAGGTACAAACCAGCCAACTAACAGAAGCCCTTGAATCTGGCTCTTGTCTTTTTGAGGAGCAGAGGCAACTGGAAGAAAGCTTTACAATCCACTTAGGTATGTCTCTAGACACTGTGCATGCATAAAGTTCAACAGAATCAAGCACAAATCATATTCATTTTGTTCTGTGTAGTTAAATGTTATACTTTAAGTCATTTTGGCAGAGGAGATATGTGTGTTTGGGATGAATGACACAATAGAAACAGATTTTCAACAACACAGAAGTAAACAATTTTCACATGCAACTGAACCTCCTGTTTAAAATAGCAATTGATTAGTAATTAATTAATTGCGTAGCAGTGTGTTTTGGTTTGAGCATTTTAGACAGTAAATAATCAGATAATGCACTGTGTTTAAATAAAGAAAGCACTTTATAAGAAATGATTATGACTTATGAATTATGTATTGACATACTGTGCTGAGAATGGCCACTCAAAATATATCTCAATACAATATGGGAGGCCGGCGCCGCACATCATCTACCCACTCCGTATAGGTGAATAGCCTTGGGTGGCGAAATACAATCTTGCCATCTGACCTCCTAATTGTATTTTTTGTTTCCTCCCAAGTTAGCTTTTCCATCCTCTTCTGTCGTGTATCCCAGTGAAGCGAACTAGCCGGAACTAGCCGTCCAGAACATTGAGCACAAGGCGGAAAAAAGTAAATTTCTAAAATGGTCGTGGTGAATAGATTTTTAGTTCTTTAGTTAGATTTTTAGAAAAAAGTTTTATCAGAAAAATATAGGCGTTGCCAGAGCCTGTCTACGGAGAGCCTGGCCACTCCGTATTAAGTCCCATTGTACCGAATTTTGGTTGCAGTTCCACCAGATTTCCACTGGGGGCGATCGCCATGAGTGCAGAATGAATGGGAGTCAATGGAGCTAGACGGCTAAATTTGTCTTTTTCACCTGATTGTCATTGACAAATCTCAGATTTGATTGTAGTTTGTATAACTTCAACATGGGTTATAGGTCAAAAGTTGAATGAACGAGTACTTATGTCCTTTGTTTTCTTACAGGTTGGGTCGTTGTTGCCCATAACACGCTAGCATTGTGCTAATGAGTGACGTCATTGACACGTTTGAAAGGCTTTTTAGAACAATTAAGTGACTTTAAAAAATATAATACTCAACCAAGTATATTTTCTTTGCCTCCCCTTTCGAATACAATATTCAAATGACTTGAAAAATTATATCCCGAGAAAAGTGGATTTTGAGGGGTACAGCTCCATAGACCTCCATGCATTCTGCACTCGTGGACGAGCGCCCTCATGTGGAACCACAGAAGGAACTGCAACCAGTTCAGAAACCGGAAGTTTTCCGAGAGTGGCAGTTCTCCCCTTATTAGACATTCTCTGGCGTTGCTTTGCTTGTTTCTATGACAAGAGTAACTTTACAATATATTACCAGGATGGTTAGCTTGTTAATGTCCTAGATTTAAATAGACAGATAAATACTTTTATTTATCCCAAGGGAAATTTAGGCAACTTGCCTATATGCTCTAAGTTTACTTTCAATCTCGCTCGTTGTTATTTGTTAATCACTTGGTGTGATTAAAATTAATGGTTTATTACAACTGACTGTTTAATGGCGTGAAGATTGGTGTTGTTGCAGCAATTTTTTGAGGGGTTGGGTTTCAACTGTGATCAATTAAGAGTTAGTTTATGCGTTATGCCACTCCTACAGCGCTGTCAACTAGTGATGCATTTTTCCACACAAGTCGTTTATCTGGTAGAGGAGGTGGGACAAGATTTCTTGTCTCCAACAACTGGAACACAGTTGCTGCCTGCTGATGGTAATTTTGATACCACAGATAAATGACGACCCAGTCAGGCGATGGAAGGAAGGTTATTTACAATGATTCACATCAAGGGAGAGACAGCATGACTTCACATTAAGATTCACCAGCTATTCTAACTAAACAGGAAAATAGGCAGGGTTTAAGTATCCTTCCAGGTTGACGGGAGATTTTTTTGGTTATACCATCTTACGTGGACCATACTGAATTAGTCCCTGATTCGTGCCAACCTTTTCCAGTGTTTCTCTGCAACTGTGCAGAGTTTGATGATCAGTTTGGAGGGGATGATGGCGTTGACTGCTGAACTAAAGTCAATGAACAGCATTCTCACAAAGGTGTTGCTATTGTCAAGGTGGGACAGGACAGGTTTGAAATGCCATAGAGACAGTATCCTCTGTGCTCCTGTTCTGACGGTAGGCGAATTGGAAGGGGTCCAGTGAGGGTGGTAAGCAGGTCTTGAGATGGGCCAGGACCAGACTCTCGAAGCACTTCATGATGATGGGCGTGAGTGCAACTGGACGGAAGTCATTGAGGCTTGTTGCAGTGGAGTGTTTTGAACCGGCACGATGGAGGTGGTTTTAAAGCATGCGGGAACAGCCGCCTGGGCTAGTGACAGATTAAATATGTGACAGATTAAATATGTAAATAAGTCAGCTGCACAGCACAGGCCCTGAGTACGGGTCCGGGGATACCTTCAGGACCAGCAGCCTTGCGTGCATTAGTCCTGCTCAGTGCCGTACACACATCGGTGGTGGAGAGTGTGAGGGGCTGGTGATCTGCAGAGACCACAGCCTTGATGGCCACCTCCTTGTTGTCCTTATCAAAGCGGCCATAGAAGTGGTTCAGCTCATCAGGCAAGGAGATGTCGTGACGGGGGGTGGAGTCAGTAGTTTTGTAATCTGTGATGGCCTGGATGCCTTGCCACATGCGTCGGGGGTCAGAGTTGTTTTTGAAATGATCCTCAATCCTTAGCTTGTGGGTGTGCTTGGCCTTCTTGATGACCCTTTTCATAAGTGCCCTTCCCGACCCACATTCCATTAGTTCTCCATAGGTTAACATGGCAAAACTCGATCCCCTACCTGATGGGTCAAAATATATTTGCATCTTTTTAAAACTGCTTTTCCATGTCTCCATAAAATATAATAATGTAAAAACAGGTATTTGTGCTTTTATTTAGAATACATAGGGTTACTGCCTGGACGGGATGAATGAAACACGTGTTTCATACTTGTTTTCATGATAAGACGTCTTAAAATAAGTAAAACTCTTATGAAACTTACATTACTTTGGGTGTCATGAATGGCGTATTTAACATACAAGTTCTAACAATGTTGAAAATTAGGACAGAACAGGCATTAAAATCAAAAAAGAAAGTTTGGGATGGTGTGATGCAAGACTTTTTAGTTACAATAACAGGATTTTCAGAGAGAAACCGAAATGGCTATGTTAAGTAAAAAAAGTGTGCAGTATGTATGTAGTAACTTTTTAAAGATATATGGGGGGGGAAAGCCAAACAGATTGGGTTCAGTGTTTTTTTTCTAGCTGGCCACATACACCATCTCCTCATTGGGGAAAATTAAAAAAAAAAGGCATTCAGAAAAAGGTACTAAAAGGTATTACTCACAATGGAAATGTGAGTAATACCTCATACAAGACACATTCAGATTCTGGTAATGGCTACATGAGCATTAAATATTCCTTTGTGGGGAACCTTAAACCTTAAATATTAGGGTGGTCCTTATATGGGGTGTAAACATTTTTTTTGTTAATGTTCAACTCTCACCCCCTAAATGTGTTAGGATATCAATAAAAACACACTCTGCAAAATTTTGAATTGTTCCTACAATATCTAGAAGTAGCTTAATGCCTTTGAATATTTCCGGAATCGCTCATTTTTGCAGAAATTGTACCATTTAAGAACGCACAACAAAATAAAATGCAATATTATTTGTTGGTCAGACTATATAATAAGGAGAATAGCAATAATAAATAAATATATGTCAGTTAAAGGGGAGCAATAATAAACAATAATGTCCATTTAATCAATAATATAAAAACTATAACATGGTAAGACTACATTAAAGAGAATATCAATAGTAAACAACAATGTCAAATTAATCAACAGCCTAATGGAAATAAAACAATATTTTACAAACCATAACGCATAAGAAGCACTTAATGAACTAAGTGCATGTTGAACAGATATGCCTTTAGACCCCTCTTAAATGACCCAAAACTGTCACAGGAACGGAGAGCACTGGGCAACTCATTCCGCCAACATGGAACCACTGAGGAAAAGAGTCTTGTGTGTGTTAAACTTCAAATGTCTTGAGCAACCTCTAAATATTGATTAATATTGATACAATTTTGCCCAAGTTTTATTTTTTATTTATTCAAACATATTGGTGGGGTGACTTTCAAAAGTTGAAAAATAAGGACCACCCTATTAAATATGAATGGGAATGGGTCCTTTCCCTCAAAGACAGAACTATGCATTTTTGGTTTGTTATACTATGATGTGATGTGCTATTGTCTTTGTGATCAGGCGCTCAGCTAAAGACCATGCATAACTTGCGTCTGGTGCGGGGCGATGTGCTGGAACTCTGTAAGCACCGTCGGCATGGTAGCAGTGGAGTGAAATTGCGCCGACTACAGACTGCCCTCTCTCTGTACTCCTCCTCACTCTGTGGCCTTGTACTGTTGGTAGATAATAGGGTTAACTCCTACAGCGGCATCAAGAGAGGTTTGTGAACCTTACCAATGTTTTTTATTCTTGTCCCCATGCTACACAGAGTTAGGGTTACAGTTTGTTGATGGTACAGCCACATCTATATATTTACATATAAACTAGCATGTGTCTCAGCTGTATTTCTCTGAGACATTCTGTATAAAATTCTTCTTAGGTATTTTGTTAGGCCATTAACCTCCTTTACCCACATTTTTTTGCATTGGATTTCATTTCAGATTTTGCAACTGTGTCCATGGAGTGCACAGACTTCCATTTTCCACGTCTGGAGGAACAGTTGGACATGGTACAGCAAGTGGTGTTGTATGCACGAGCACAACAAAGTAGTAAGCAAAGAGAACAGCCAGGTGAGTAACAACCATAGCTCCACATTATCTATGAACTATGTCAAATGTGACACAACTAGTTAGACTGCAAGTGGTCGATTGCTGTAGTCAGCTAGCTTCTAACAAGCAATAGCTCTCAGATTACCCAGTTTTACACCCACACTGGCTGATCCTCAGATCAAACTAAACCTCAATAGAATTTTGGGTAACACTTTACTTGATGGGTGAGTTCATAACACATTCATAGCAGCTGTCATAAACTGCACATAAAGCATTCATCACTGTTTCATGAGACATGACTCAACATTCATTACCTTTCATGAATGTGGAAGACAGAACAACGCCAACTTGTCAAAATAAAAGTCCAACAATCGCAAAGCAGCATTGCCGTTTTTGTTCCAAACCTCTTACCTGGGGCCTATTGCACAAAATTAGGATAAGGGATTAAGCCGGGATATCTTGGTTATCCTGGCTCAATTTATCCGTAATCCAGTTGCACAAAAGTGGGATAGGGGGCAGTAGGATATGTTATGGTATAAGTTACCATGGCGATTTATTCTGTGGAGCTAGCCTGCTCCAGACCAGGCTAAATTCCAGGATCTATTTAATCTCATCCCTCATCTCAGTCAGTAGTCACCACAAACGGAAACCAATAATTATTCCACTGCCCACTACACATTATCACATATATCTAGACCCACTGTCATTATTTAAACGTTTGTGATCATTAATTAACTTTTACATACTCGCCATTAGGGCTGCAGCTATCGATTCTTTTTGTAATTGATTAATCTAGCACTTTATCGATCGATTAATCGATTAATCGGATTTTTTTTTTTTTTTGCATTTTTAAACAACCAAAAACAAAATGCATAACGAAAATGACATTGCTGTAAAATGATCAAGCAATTGGCACAGAGGTATTTATTCTAACTCCAACATTTGGCTTCAAAACTAAGCCCATTTATTGCAATTTACCCATTTAGTGGTGCCAGTGCCAACAATTAAATAATGTTCAAAATGCTCTCTGTAAAATTGCAATCTCTTGTGCATGACTTAGCTGGGTGAACAAAGCTGTCCATACTATGTTGTGAAGTGATGGGAGGGAGAAGAGGGAAAGCAATTTAATGTATTAATATGCACAACAAGTTTCATGCTGTAATCTAGACCTGACATCAAAGTAAATATCTGTTTTATGTAGATTTCTACACCTGCAGCATTTGGCATTAGGCTACTAACAAATAATTTTACCATTACTAAAAAATAGCCTACCATTAGGCTACTAACAAATAATTTTACCATTAGGCTACTAAAAAAAAATTTCTGGGGTGAGCCTATTTGCTATGGTAACCTAGCAACCTGTGTGTGTACGCGTGCGGTGCGTGAGGGAAGATGAGGGTACATGCATGTGTATAAGAAGGGGTTCTTTTTTAGTCATACTGTCTTGCAATTGAACGTGAATAAGTTTACTACTTAAAAGCATCAAAGCTAAACATTATATCACGACATCACTACAAATACAGTATGTGATTAAAATCAGCCAACATCAATGTAGGCTATAGGCTACGTAGATAGATAGATAGCCTACTTTATTGACGCTTGGTGAAACAGCATGGAGTGGGTGTTTTCGGTTCAGATGCTTGTTCTTTTCCCTTTTGAGTATGTAATGATCCCAAAACTTTACTTGAAAACTTTACACATTCTCTGACATTTATGGACATCTTGACTCCGCAATCGCGCCAGCTAATAATAATTCAGAATGTATCACGATTCACGCGCTAGTGGTGTGCTTCCTGAACAACGGTCTGTGTGGAACAATCAGATCCCTGCGCGCATAGTGTGCGTCATAGGAATTTAATGAGGCTTCGAGGCAGGGTTTTTGCCTCGAGTAATTTTTGTAATCGAGTTATTCGAGTAACTCGATGAATCGTTTCAGCCCTACTCGCCATTCCGGACCTGTCATGCGACAATGTGACGTCACAGGAGTGCCTAACCATTTCGCGCGTGGTGGTCGCGGAACTAGTTGCAATATTCTCCTAAACAGAGGTGTTGCTGTTGTGAAAAGGTTATCACTACCTACTTCACACCGTAGAACAGGGGGCCAGATTTTTTTTTAAGTGAGACCTCAGGGGCCGGATTACACTTTCGGACTGAAAATGCCAAACACTGAAAATGCCAAACACATGGATAGGTAGGCTATTTGAAATTATTCATGAAGGCCTACACATCAAAAAGAAATTCCATTGGCACCAAAATAGCCTCACAATAGCCCGACAATTACATAACCTAAAGCAGGAGACAGTTACCCTCTAAAAACGTTTTCCTATCCATGCAAGTAGCCTACATTTCTAAATTAGAAATGCAACAAAATAGACTAGGTGCCAACAAAACACATTTCCTATAAATAACACAAGTGTTACTTTTATTATATTTATTGAACGCTTGCACATGAAAACACGTCAGTGCATAATTAGGCCAATTAAAAGAAGGCCTGGCCAAGTAGGCCTAAACGAGTCACAGAAAGTAAGCGCCAGAATAAAGTAGTCCAACAATAGGCCATGAGATTGAATATCCAGTAGGAATTAGTAAAATAAAAAGACACCTTTTAACTTTCACCAGCTTGTCCATATCGGGGGACAGTTTCTGGGCAGTGGCTATTTAGCCTACATAACATCATTCAGATGTCTGTGCGTCAGGCGATTTCGCACTTCTGATTTATTCATATTCATCACGGAAAAGGCCTGCTCACATAAATATGTTGTCTCAAACATACATCTACACAAGTATTTTACCTGCAAAGGCCGTGAGCATTGGGTACTGTGGTGGCAAGGATTGATCAAATGATTCGATTTAGGCGGTCAATATATGAAAAAAAAAAAACACCTAACCTCAAAAAAATTGATACAAAAGGTTTTTCAACTGATTATGATAACTTTAGATGTACTTAATAACATATTAAAAATCTAGTAAAGATGGCGTCCAAGCAGCCTAGGAAAGTGTTTTTCGTGTTTAATCAGATTTGAATCACTGAATCATATATGTCACACTAAAGTATCAGATCATCATTTTCAAAGACTTAGAATTTTCAAGATGGCGTCCAAGATGGCCACCAGAGGCTAATTTTGGCTATATCTGAAGCATTATTCAGCCTAGGAAAGTGTTTT
This sequence comes from Alosa sapidissima, assembly GCF_018492685.1. NCBI lineage: Eukaryota > Metazoa > Chordata > Actinopteri > Clupeiformes > Clupeidae > Alosa > Alosa sapidissima. Next base: position 2,985,759 of record NC_055967.1, read on the forward strand.
TCATGTTTTATCAGATTAAGAGGTCACTGATGACTCTTCATCTCCACCTTTTTTAGTGTTCTTATAGTAGGACCTGAGGATGCATGATGTTTTCTCTCTCAGTGTCACCATGCCTTCAAAACCTTTCCCTTCTGTGAAACATATGTCATTCCCGTACCGCTCCCTCAGTTTAGCTTTCAGATACTGATTACCGAATGGAATGGAATCAACCTCAATCAAATACTCTTTCATGTTAGATCCAAGTACAGAGACAGTAAACTGTTCTTAATTGTGTGCATTTCTGCAAGACACTCCGCTGTTCGTGTAGAAGACATGGATTACCTTGCACTGCTGCCTGTGGAACGTGTCAAAATGAACAATGTGACAATCCACACAAGTTCCTTTCAGAGGAGTCAGAGGATGATGAATAATGATATAATAATTATTTCTGATCTACTTATGCATATAGTTTAAGATTCAGTTTAATTAGCTCCCCCCTAATGATAGATGCCAACAATTATTGATCTACACAAATATACAATGGATGCCTATACAGTACATGGGTCATGGTTCATTAAAGTCATAAAACAGCCACTTACTCGCAAACTCTACTCTACATATTGTAAAAGCATATACCCTGTACATGAAATATAACATTAATCAACAAAATAACATTTCCATCTTCCTCCACACCAAGCATAATACATACTCTATTCTGTATAGGCAAATATAGTGTAAAGCCGATACATTTTGGCATATACAGTCCAGGGAAAACAAATGAAACCTAAAATATATATTTTCTGAAAGCATATAATATATAACCCTAAAATATATATTTTCTGAAAGCATATAATCTGTAGATAAGATATAGCACCATTTAAAACATGTCCCATCTTCCTCCATGCCATGAACAATGCATTGCCCTCTATTCTGTATAGGCGAATCTAGTGTAAAGGGGATACATTTTATCCTATATTGTCCAGGCAAAACAGATTAAACACCCAAAACCATATATTTTCTAAAAGCATATAACCTCTAGATGAGATATAACACCAGTTAAGACATGTCTTATATTCCTCCATGCATGCACAATACAATGCACTCTATTCTGTATAGGCGAATCTAGTGTAAAGGGGATATATGTTGGCATGTACAGTCCAGGAAAAACAAATTAAACACTCTAAAATATATATTTTCTGAAAGCATATAATCTGTAGATAAGATATAGCACCATTTAAAACATGTCCCATCTTCCTCCATGAATGCACAATACAATGCCCTCTATTCTGTATAGGCGAATCTAGTGTAAAGCGGATACATGTTGGCCTCTTTTGTCCAGGGAAAACAGATTAAACATCCTAAACTATATATTTTCTGAAAGCATTTAACCTGCAGATGAGATATAACACCAGTTAAGACTTGTCCCATCTTCCTCCATGCCATGAACAATACATTGCCCTCTATTCTGTATTGGTGAATCTAGTGTAAAGCAGATACATTTTGGCATGTACAGTCCAGGAAAAACAAATTAAACACTCTAAAATATATATTTTCTGAAAGCATATAACCTCTAGATGAGAACACCAGTTAAGACATGTCTTATCTTCCTCCATGCCATGGAGATTATTAAAACACATTGATTTTAATTTATGGCTGAAAAAGGTAGAGCACTGAAACATTTTACCATTAAATTTTAACATTTAAAATAATATTCTTGTTTAATTTGACCATCATTTGATATCAATTTCACCCCTGTAGGCTGAATAGTAATTGAGATATAGCCATTATAACCTGTTGACAGCCATTTTGGCGGTTATTTTGAAAATGACCCCTTTCCCAAGGTCAGATTTTACTAGATTTTTAGCAGGTTATTTAGCATCTCCAACAGTACCAGAATCTATAAAAAACCTTTTGTATCAATTTTTTTGACGTTGAACCCTATATTGACCCGCCTAATTGCAACAGATACATAGTAGGCTAATCCTTCGACGGTGCAACACTGCCGTTTTATCAGTTCCATTTGGATCGCCTCTGGGACCTCGGAAGCGTCAATCGTGAATGGAGAGCAAAAAAGCGCAAAGTCCTTTTCCAGTTCAACAAAAAAACGTGAAAAACTCCGGAAAGCAAGTTTGCGTAGCCTACTTGTCCATACTCGATTAACAGGCTGAAATTTTAGACAGGGGAAGTGGGCTGCATTGCGCTTGGAGAGCTGCGTCTTTCATAACGCCGGTTTTCTTTGAAAAGCACAAACACTATCATAATACTTTGTAACGAGTTTGATAACATTTCGATAGCGACTAGTCTACCGTCAGCACGCTGCTGCAGCTGAGGCGAGCAGCAGCAACAAACCAACTGACGGATTCCACCGAAAATTAAATACAAATAAAATAAAAATATGTTCTCCCCTTATCACCCGCGGGCCGGATGTGACATACAGTCGGGCCAGGTCGCAAATTTTTTTTATTGTAGGGTGGTAGGGGAAGAGTCCCGCCCTACTCGCCTTGTGATTGGCCAGCTGAGGCTAAAAGGCTATTACCTCGTCCGTTTCTATGGAGATGGGTCCGGCCCGCGGGCCGTAACCCTGGCATCACTGCCGTAGAAGAAGCAATGAAGCCGCTCTAGTTGCCATGGTGAATCAGTGAATCTGTGATCGGTGGCGGGGTCTATTTGAGGGAGCCGTGAGCGCGCACTTATCCAGGATAGGTTTCACCTGGCTTGATGAATCCGTGTCTGCTCATCCTGGCTTGATCGTTGTGCAACCAATTAAGCCTGTACACTCTTGTTTTGGATTCATTGAGCGCAGCTCAGTAACGTATCCCGGATGTCTTAATTTGGCTTTTGTGCAGTAGGCCCCTGATCATACCACATCTGAGTCAATGGGCTACTCCAGTGCCAAAAAGACAGAACATGGTCAAGCAAATAATTGTTGTTTCATAAAAATTTATTTGTTTTATGATGTAACCTTTGCAGATGATTTTGAGTATACGAAAACATGAAAACGCCATAGAAGTGTTTGGTGGTGGTGTCTGGAACACTCAATTTTATCATTATCAAGGCAGCTGTACATCATTGTATTTGAAACTGTGTTTTCACTGTCCACGCAACAACACAAACCCAGCGTTTCCAAATGTATGCACCTCAGAGAGTGTTTTTGGTGACCGAACACGCCGTTTTAATATGGATGGAAGGGCTAAATGGAGAAATAATTAAGCCTATTCAGAATTACCCGGCAGAGTGTTGACAGAGTTGAAACTGAGAAATGTGTTATTTTATGAAAATATACAGTATATAATAAAATATCTTTTTGAATTTGATGCCAACAACTGGGGTTGTACTTAAACTAATGAACTATTGTGCAACTGTTCTCAATCTCATCTAACAACAGATTTTTTAGGTGAGGTATTTAATATTGGATAGTGTGTTTGACACATATCTTTGTGTACAATAGAACTGCCAAGAACAAGTGGAGCTGAGGATAAGAACAAGAATGTTGACAGAAATCCTGCAAATATCTTGCCAGGTATGCCTGTCTGTCTGTCTATCTGTTTTGTTGTGCAGTGTTTGTTAAGCAGTGACCTTTATATTCTTTGATACAGGCCTATTGAGCAGTTTTGGAGTTTTTGAGAGCGTAATTAGCACCCCAGTCCACATTAAGTTATAATTACTTAGAGTTCACAGTTAAATTCTGATGAGTAAAGGATGAGCAATTAGTGGTGATGCTTTACATTCCAGGTGTGAGGTGCTGCCATCAGGCAGGAGGTATAGGGTACTGTCTAAACCAACCGGACTTGCAGATCATTCATCCCTACCAGTATTATACTGTTGAATACGTTACGAAGGGAAAATTATATGATCGTCTCTGTGTGATAATACTCTGGTGTTCTATTAAAATTCCACTGATGATATTGCACTTTACTATGGATACCGGTACTAATAATGCTGCACTTTACTATTTTATGTCGAGATACTTGGTGTTGTGTATTGTTTTTGTGTGGGGTTATGGGAGGGTTTAGTGTTCCTGTTGTTGTCTGTTGTCGGTTGTCTATCTGACGAGCCACATGGTGCAAGATGAATTTTCGAAAGGATCAATATCTATCTATCTATATATCTATCTATCTATCTATCTTTTTAGAGCTAAATAAATAATATACTGTATTAGGAAAGACATATATTTGGCCCTCCAACGTCTGTCTCACACCTAAGCAATGTACTGAAAAATACTTTTAGTTAATTATCTCCATTTCTTCTCGGAATTTATTTATTTATTTATTGACAGTTACGAGTGTTAGTGTGTTGCTTAGTGTGTCTTCCATATTAGAGTTGCATGTATTATTATATTCCGTTGACGGTATTAACATATTCCTTTACTTTTCTATCCACTTTTATTTTATGATGTGGTTTTCTTTCACTTCTGTCTAACATCTACTCCTTATTCCTTTTATTCATGTGTGCTTGTATTGCAAAATGATTAGTCTGAACTCTAAAGCACATTGGGTCAGTTTATGTTGCTTTAAATGTGCTATAGAATTGAAGTGTGAGCTGACTTGACTTTTTCCCCAGGTGAATTCTACATTACTCGACATTCCAACCTGTCTGAGGTCCATGGTGTGTTCCACTTGTGTGTGGATGACAATGTGCGCTCTGGGAACATCACAGCCCGTGATCCAGCCATTATGGGCCTGCGGAATATTCTCAAGGTCTGCTGTACCCATGACATCACCACCATCACAATTCCTCTTCTGCTGGTACATGATATGTCAGAGGTGAGACTTTGCTTTGTATGGTCACATGAGGTATGTTGTTTTTTTGATCGTCCATGAAAGAGCCTCTACAAAATAGGTTAGGAATTTCAGATCTCTATAATGTTTCATAAACATATAGCCTGGTTTCTTGCATACATTAACAAAAGAATATTCATAATTGGGTGGTCTAGTATTGTGCAGAGCTTAAAGCCATTTCCTTAGAGCCATCTTCCTGTGGGGGTTTCAGTATGAATAAAGTATTTTAAATCTTTATTTTTCATCCCAACTCTATATCCTTCCTTTCACATACATATATACACAGACACACACACATCAGCAGTTTTGAAATCTAATAAACAGCTTCTTTTCCGTTCAGAAAATCGAAATTCTGCTTTAAACCTCAGATTTTCACCCCAACTCTACTGTATATCTCCAACATTATATCTTCCCCTTCGTATATTTTTATACGTTGTACCTTTATGTAATTGCTTGCAGGGGAGTTTTCTACTAAACTTTATCATGCCATAATCAGTAGGCAATCACAATTTTCAGTTTTGTCATTTGTAGACCTTTGTCCCAAGTGTTATCACACCAACTTTCACGCCAAGAACAAGCAAGTCAGGGTTGCCTTCTACAAGGATCCTTTCAAGTTTGTGAAGTCTTTATTGATGGTTGAAAGAAGTGACTTAGAGGAGTATCTGCAACATTTCAACAGTCAGAGGCATGTGGATGTTGCGTTACACTCAGACATTCCTTCAATTGGAGAGATACATTGACCATTGGACAAGGCCCCATCGTGCACCCGTTGTGCACAGGCTGCATCCTCTCCCGGCCTGAATGGGACACCTTATCGGGTCTATAAAGGAGCACCTGATGTTCTAAAAAATTCATTGTGATTGCATGGAAGAAAGAGACAATTCCAAAGATGTGTTGCTGGGCAGGCAGTATTGTTATTCCAAAGTAGAGGAATGCAACAACCACAAGCCAGTTTCAACCTACAAGTTACCTTAATGTTGAAGGAAAGATTTTTCTTTAGGCTGGTGGCACTTGCTAACAAGGCATTCCTTCAGAGAAAAGTTGAAAATGCCACTGACAGTAGCCAATTTTTCTCTACTTTCTCTACTGTTCTCAATCATCCACGGCCGCTATCATCTACAAAAATATGAATTTATTGTCCAAAATACAGGCAGATCCGGGAAGCAAAATTCCAGGCATGAAATACAGGGTTCTTCAGTACACTCTAACACTTCTTATAGCCAACGACCTAGGCCATTTCTTCTAGGCACCTGGTCCAAACAAGGCGACCTTGCAAAACTCTGGACCAGCTTTCCCCTTGCCTCACAGCAAGCAAGGATTAACTTTGTAAATTCAACTAACATTACACTTTAGATTATCTGACTTTCTTGATTTCTGGACCTCCAGCTCTTCCATGTGTCTTCCCTCGTCTCCTGTGTTTTCCAGTCTCTAACATGAAATGAGCCAGCATTAAGTAGGCCAGCAAATTAACCAATCAAGACCTTGGGTTAAACCATTTGAGGGGTGACGGTCTGTACCAGTATCCCTATACTGTTAAAATCTTTTCCAGTACAAAGACACATACACCTACATACACAAAACATAAACACATATACAGCAATAAAACTGACACTGAGTGTAGGTCGGTGTAGGTTCCACAGTCTTTGCAGATGAGGCACAAGGCAGTCTTTCAAAAGTGTATCGTAGGAGAGTGGCTAGGGGCTAAAGGAGAGGGCTCCTTTTCACACTCTCCTCTTATGAAGAAGTTTCTTTACTTCTTCAGCAAAGTTGTCCCCAACATTCAGAAGTCCTTTGCCATGTGTAACAGACTGCTGTCAATGGCATTGATTTTGTGCTTCTGATTCATGTCTTTCATATCACTCCGCAAGTAATCTGTTCACTAACGGATTTCATTGAAAGTGAAAGCAGACGGGTTGATCAGCTGCGAGTGTTTGATTCTAAAGAGGTCAGTGTGTGTGGCAAACAATTTCTTTCTCAGCAGAACCCATGAAATGGTAAAGGCCAACAAATCGTCACATAAAACACAAACACAAAAACACATAATTTATAATAACAATATTTAATTTGTTACCGGGTTCGCATCCAGCTTTATGCTGATATTTAATTTTAATTTCTGCCGTGTGAAGGCTACTGTGCTTTAAGCTGCCTGGATCTGTAGTGGTTTCCGAACAAGCCAGGAGGCCCATTAGGAGGGCATTGCAGTAGTCAAGGCCAGAGATAGCCATTACAGTACCTGTACCAAGAGCTGGGTGATGTGTTGGGTTAGATTTGGCATGATTTTTCTTACATTGAATAAATCAAATCAAATGTTTATTTGTCACATACATTATACAGGTAGCCTATAAATGCAGTGAAATGCTTGTTCCACTGACTCCACGACTGTGCAAAGGATATATGTATAGAAAAGGAAGAAGAATAAAGAAAGAAAGTCCAAAGTGCAAAGTGTTTAGGCTGCTGTACTGTATGCTGGTGCTCCTGCTATACAATCCTCATTTAGAATCCTGATAGCCTGGGGGTAAAAACTTTTCCGCATTCTCTCCGTGTTGGACTTCAGGCAGCGGTAACGTTTCCCAGACCGTAGGATAGTGAAGAGGCAGTTGTTGGGGTGACTGGGATCCCTGATAATTTTCCTTGTTCTCGACTGACATCTCCTTAGGTAAATTTCCTGTAGGTTGGGTAGGGCACTTCTGGTGGTACGTTCAGCTGATCTTCCTACTCTCTTCAGAGCTTTACGGTCTAGCTCAGTGCTATTTCCATACCAAGCTGTTATACTGCCAGTGATCACTTTCAATGGTAGTTCTGTAAAAGTTCTTCAGTAGTTGTTGAGGTAGCTTGAAGTACTTGAGGCGTCTGAGGTGGAAAAGACGCTGATGACCCTTTTTCACCAATGAATTAATATGCTTGGTCCAAGTCAGGTCTTCAGTAATATGGACTCCAAGATATTTAAAACTCTCTACCCTTTCCACTTGAGAGTCATTGATCATAAGTGGTTGATACATCTTATGCTGATCACGCCTGAAATCTATAAACATCTCCTTGGTCTTCGTAACATTCAGGAGGAGGTTGTTTAATAAGCCATTATCCCGGTTTTGAGAAATCCGGATATGCTAGATGGAGTACTCCAAAAGAAATTGAGATAATGCTCCATGTATACACCTTATCCCGGTTTCTCATGCAAACTTGCGTGACTGTGCTAATAAAATTGTACTGTTGGTAATCAGGATACTAGTATGCATCATGTATACAGGGATATTAATAACCAGGTTTCTCTGTGTATATGTTAAACACCATATCCTGAATATCGGCCGAATAAGGATAAGCCTCATAACCGGAATACTGAAGTGCATGTACTGTAAATGCAGTGAGAAGGCATCCATGCAAAATTACTTCAACAATTTCATTTTCAGGAGATGACAACACCTTGCTCTCTAGCTATATAGTATACTGTTAACCTTTATTACATTTAGCAGACACTGCTGTCCAAAGTGACTTACATACATCAACTTTTAACAAGGGATTACATTGTCCCTGGAGCAACTTGGGGTTACGTGTCTTGCTCAAGGGCACAACAATGGACGCCAGGAATTGAACACACAACTTTCAGGCTAATGCACGCTAGCCCAGTTCCTTAACCACTACACTACCACCACCTATGTAGTTAAAGCTGACTTGAGAGAAAATGAGAAAGGGATCATTGCAAAATGACTTCAATTTCATTTTCAGGAGATGACGATACCCTGGTGTCTGAAGCGAGCCGAACTGGTGTTCAAGTGTGTCAAAGGTGAGACTGACCAGGCAAATTAGAAAAACAATGCAATGCAGCACAAATTGTGATGAAAATGCAGGCTTTGAATTTAGATTAATATTTCCAATCCAGTAGAAAGAACTAGTTGCATGTAGAAAAATTATATGTCCAGTTGGGAAGGTAAAAATTAAAAGGGTACTCAAGAAGACAGAGGGCCATATGGTGTTTATCACTTAGACATGTCTAACTTGGCACATCATATGATGATCATCTGTGACTAATAACATCCCCAGTAAAGTGTGGTAGCCACCCGGAAGCTTGTCGTTTTTAGCGTTTTAACATTTTAACGCTTCCTGATTTGCAAGAAAAAATCTTTATGGGAAAATGAATGGAGTTTTTACAAATACGGTTTAAATAAGGTCTGAGTGGAACAACGGCCATTAAACATAGGCATTCGGTTTGGTGAGTTGAAATGTATTTATTATTAGGTATCTTGTCATGGACTGTTGTCTCATAAAAAAAAAAAATGTTGCTACCAAAATGCTACAGCAAAAATGAGGTGTAGCAACAGTCATTTTTTTAAAAAAGGCTTTTAAAAATGTGTTCAAAATAATCTTAAAAAAAAGTTGGAAGACTGGTTGTGCAACATTTACAGCGGGTTTAATACATTTTAGACTGTATTTGCAATTTTCCCACCCAAAAAACGTCAGGTGGCGCAACCAAAAGTAAAAAAGGAACTGTATGTAAGATTGTGGCCAAAACTGGTACTACAATCACTTTCAAATTACAGTAGAGCGGTGTATCCCCCTCCCCCTCCCCTCTGACTGGCAGAGCTGGCAACCCGGATGCCGAAACACTACTGACTTTGTGATTAGTAGATAGGTGGAGGGTGGCGCATCAGGCCAAAACACAACATGACAACATCAACATCAGTTGAGGGCTGCAACTTCACTTTTTAAATGACGATATCCATGCCGGACTACTGTTGTCAGTGATATAAGTATTTGAAATGAACATGATTTCCTAATGTCTAGTGACATATCAGGGTAATTTTATGATTAATTGAAATACATTTCTTACTTAGTATCAAAAGTAACATATGAGTACTTTATTGTAGATGATAATAATAATAATAATAATAATAATAATAATAATAATAATAAGCTTTATTTGTATAGCACCTTTCATACACAGAATGCAGCTCAACGTGCTTTAAATTTGAAACATTTAAGACAATAAACCAACAATTTCCTACAAGTTCTTCAGTCATTCCTCTTCGTTGCTGTGGCCGTTTATGATCCGATCAGCAACATATACAACATAACATACCAAGAAATATAATATATAATATAATACAAATACAGCGGTCATGTCCTTCGTATGTTCTTAGTAATTGTTATGATTATATGAATTTATATATATACGTTTAAGGAACAGCACGACCGGCAAACTGGCAGCCTTAACCCTAAACCCCCTACAAGCACGCCATATGGCAACAGTGGCGAGGAAAGACTCCCATATTCCTGGAAGAAACCTTGAGCAGAACCCAACTTAATAGGGGAGGTCCATCTGCTTCTGGTTGACTGCAGCACTAATAGCAGCAGTCAAATGTAGAATAACCTGAAAAGGTAGTCTACAAGATAAGATGACTTAACTAAAAGCTCCCATATACAGGTGTGTTGTCAGGTCTTTTTTAAATATATCCACTGAACTCGCCTGTTTAATGTATAGAGGCAGGGTGTTCCATAGCTTTGGTGCATAATGGACAAAAGCAGCTTCTCCACTTTGCTTGTGGAGCACTTTGGGTACAATTAAAATATTAGCATTGGAAGATCTAAGTTTCCTTTGTGGTTGATAAGATATTAAAAGCTCAGAGATATATGAAGGTGCTATGCCATTCAGAGCTTTGTAAGTAATTAACATAACCTTAAAATCAATTCTATAGGAAACAGGGCAGTTCAGCTAACACAGGGGTGATGTGCTCTCTTTTCTTGGTCATAGTTAAAAGTCTAGCAGTGATAGTGATAAAGGCATGGATTAGTTTTTGTACCGTATTTTCCGGACTATAAGTCGCTCCAGAGTATAAGTTGCATCAGTCAAAAAATATGTCCTGAAGAGGAAAAAAACATATAGGTTGCACTAGACTATAAGTCACATTGATTTCAAAATTTATTTCACAAAATCCAAGACCAAGAACAGACAGAGACTATGTAACTGGACACATAGAGGACAAAAACATGGAGAATTCTACCTGGAATGTTAATGAAGACGAAGGAGTGAAGGGCGACGAAGCTGAGGAGAGCCGGGCGATAACAAAGGCGGCCAAGTAGGAGGGCCCGACGGTAATTTTAAAGCAATTTACAAAAGATTCACTGAACGTAAATGCTGATGTGGTACATGAAAATGTAGCAAAAAATGTGGAGAATGCAATGCAATCAAGCACTTTGGGCGATGTGAAGGCACAGGCCGGCAGCAGAGCAAATGCTCGGGAGGCTACCTCCGAGAGCGACAGAGTAAAAACAATCTGCGTTTTAAAAGAATGTGCAAACTTTCAACAACGCTTTACTAAGGGAGCTACAATTATTTTAGAGACTGTTCACATGCCTTTCTTAACCAGTATGGACATTTAATCTGGAAAGGCAAGTTATTCAACTTCAGTCTTCAAAAGTATGTTGAAGGTGGTTACATTTATTTCCATTCCAATAACTTCACACATTACATTTCTGTTTGCACTGGTAGGCTATGCTGCTTTTCTTTGTCTAATTTTTCCTACTGTTTAGTTTACTCTTTTTCTACTCAACTAATTGAACTGCTCTATTCCTCAGAGCCATATACGGCTCTGCTATTTTTTATCCTGGACTGCCACCTACTCGATAGAAAAGGCAACAACCTAGTAATTATGTGAATAAAAATCTACAACATGTTTGAATGGCCAAAAAAATGGACAAGGTGGTTTACCACACATTATCTTGGTGTTAGGGTACTGCTCATGTCATTGGAAACTTCAGTTATTTGCATTTATCATGCTAAAAACCTGACACCATGCACTATGCTGATGCGTGCGCCGTAAGAAAAAAATGAATAAAAGAGAGACGTTGAACTTTAACGTCTTGGCTCTTGATTGATTCACTCATCTGCCAAAATTGTTTTTAAGATATGTTCATAGCAAATATGGATGCATGCGATTAATTTAGATTAATTAATCACAGAGTATGTAATTAATTAGATTTTTTTTTATCAATTCGTCAAGCCCGACAGCCCTAATATTTATATACTAAAATTTTATATTACTGTAATTTAAGTGGGGCAACTGTGGTATAAATGGGATAATGGGCTCTGCAGAGTTTGGGTAGCAGATCATGATGCACTAATAATAATATCCTAAATTCCTTTAAAATGACAAGAACCTTGCTTTCACATGATAGGCTTTATGATGGAGATGGCCTCGTGGGATGGTGGCATTTCAAGGACCGTCCAGTTTCTTGTTCCACAGGTAAAATCTTTGTTCTAAATGTACAAAATCTGAGCCCAATCTCTGCTTCATATACAGTTTGGTAACCCTTGTTTGAAATGTACTTTTAAGCAGTGCCATTGACTGAAGTATTAAATCTGTGCACTATCGAAATCATTTTAAAAGCTTTACAAAGCCTCAAAGTTCCTCTTACACTGTATTTGACATTTGTAGATTTTGTTTATTTAAGTACTTCTGTATTAAATCCACTGAGATATTCTCTTTGTGCTTCATTCACAGAGTATCTCAGAAGAGATGTTCTATCAGCTCAGTAATATGCTTCCTCAGATCTTTCGTGTCTCCTCTACCTTGACGCTCACTTCCAAGCGCTGATTGAAACATTGTGTTGGACATTGGCTACATCAATGGCTGCTATCAGCCAGTACCACTTTGTAGGCTACTCAAAGCCTACATGGTGTTGGGGGAAAGTAACAAACATCCATGTTAGGTGCAAATAAAACTGCATAGAAAATTCTCTCAGACTAAATCAACTGGCTGAAAAATTAGCCTATCAAAACAGAATTGTAATGCCTGCTGTCATTTGTTTTTATCTCATTAAAATTTTCGAATTCACAGATTTGAAGGCCCCTATTCTGGGCCTTTTCTCTGCGATTTTTACTAAAGTGTCTAGTAGTGTGAACTTGCAAGAGATTTTCTAGTCCAAACTTTCTTAAAGTGTCCTGTAGGCCAGAGTAAGGGATTTGAAACAGTCCTTTTAGGCAAGCCCCTAGCTATTTTCCTATTCAAGTGAATGGAGAGGCATACAGGAGGTGGCGGGATATGTGTAGAGACTACTGCCATATTGGTGTTACAAACTAATTCTGGACACTATAAGAAGACAATGAAAAGTAACAAATGAATGAACTAATAACTAATGTCTTCTTTGATTGATTAAAGCTCAGACCAAACACAATGCTGCATTTTGAATCTGTAAAGGTCTTACTACACTTGCAGGTAGGTAAGCTAATATTGCATTGCAATAGTCCAGTCCAAGAACCATGGCCTACACAAGAGGTTGTGTAGCATGTGAGATGGCGTCTGAGCTTCTGAATATTGTTGACTATAATTGAACATGACTGTGACAGGCTACATGCTCAGGGAAATTAAGTTGGTCATCAATTATGACACTAAGTTACTTACCATTTTAGCAGAGGTCACTGAAAATGAGCAAGCTAAATTTTGATATGTTGGGAATAGCTAGATTGACTGGGATTAGGAGCTCGGTGTTCAAAAGACTCACCTGAAGGTGTCAATATTTCAACCACACTGAAATAACACTGAGGCATGCAGAAATAGTGGAGTCATCTGGGTGGAAGACAAGTAAAGTCGAGCATCATCTGCATAACCATGATAGAAATTTCTCTGCAGCAGATGGTCTCAACTACAGGTGGGTCTCAACAATTTAGAATATTGTGAAAAAGTTCATTTTTACCCCCTAATTTAATTAAAAAAGGGAAATTTTCGCTACATATATTTTCTATGGGGTTCAGGTCAGGCGAGTTGGCTGGCCAATCAAGCATACAATCAAGCATGGTCAGCAAACCACTTTGTGGTCCTTTTAGCACTGTGGGCAGGTGCCAAGTGCTGCTGGAATAGGAAATCACCATCTCCATAAAGCTTGTCAGCAGACGGAAGTGCTCTAAATTCTGGTAGACTGCATTGACTCTGGACTTGATAAAAGACATTGGACCAACACCATTGCACCCCAAATCATCACTGACTGGAAACTTCACACTGGACTTCAATTTGGCTGTTGTGCCTCTTCACTCTTCTTCAAGATCTTGATTTCTAAATAAAAATTACACTCATCTGAGAAGAGGACCTTGGACCGCTGAGCAACAGTCCAGGGGCCAGTTTCCCGATAACGTTCACTCCTAGCAAGCTAAGGTAAACCTTACCAAAGTTGTTTACCTTTATAGTTGTGATTCCTGAACTGTCCCTTAGGAGTCTTCTTACGAAAAGCTCCTTACGTCCGACGTGCAAGGCACTGTCCACCCTGAAGGTGCTGAATTGGTTGACATCGATTGCTCAGAAATCGATTTTTCACTTCATGGGGAGGCATGAAAGCGGTATGAAAGACAGTGCATTCTTTGCAAAAAAAAACATTGCTCAAATATCGCCTCCAGTAACATTCAAGCTACTTCAACATGGATGAACGTATTAATAGCATACAATGATAAAAAGTAGAAATGAAATGATCTACCCTTAATTAACAAACTTTTCATAAGGTCTGTTGGGGGAAGCAATACGCAATCTGTCGGCATGACCAGCTAACCCCCTAACACCTTTACCCGTTATAGGCCTACCATCCTTCATCACTCCATATCAATAACTTATTTGAATAATAGTATTTAATTGTTGTTTTGTGCCATTGGTTAACATTAAACATAAAAGCAACCCCGCACATGAAACATTGTAGCCTAGAAGATGGTGGGGGAAAAGCAAGAAATAAGAGAATAGGCCTACAGCTTTTAATTATTATCAAATGTGTGCACATTATTTGTTTGAAAACATTTCCAGAAACAATTTTCTTAATTAGCCTACATAAAATCATTCCAACGTTGGAGGACAGTACACATTGGTCGTAGTGTTCCGTTTGCGTCAAAGTCCGAAATAGGGCTGCAGCTATCGATTCTTTTTGTAATCGATTAATCTAGCACTTTATCGATCGATTAATCGATTAATCGGATATTTGTTTTTTTTGCATTTTTAAACAACCAAAAACAAAATGCATAACGAAAATGACATTGCTGTAAAATGATCAAGCAATTGGCACAGAGGTATTTATTCTAACTCCAACATTTGGCTTCAAAACTAAGCCCATTTATTGCAATTTACCCATTTAGTGTTTATAAGTGCCAGTGCCAACAATTAAATAATGTTCAAAATGTTCTCTGTAAAATTGCAATCTCTTGTGCATGACTTAGTATGGACAGCTTTGTTCACCCAGCTATGTTGTGAAGTGATGGGAGGGAGAAGAGGGAAAGCAATTTAATGTATTAATATGCACAACAAGTTTCATGCTGTAATCTAGACCTGACATCAAAGTAAATATCTGTTTTATGTAGATTTCTACACCTGCAGCATTTGGCATTAGGCTACTAACAAATAATTTTACCATTACTAAAAAATAGCCTACCATTAGGCTACTAACAAATAATTTTACCATTAGGCTACTAAAAAAAAAATTCTGGGGTGAGCCTATTTGCTATGGTAACCTAGCAACCTGTGTGTGTACGCGTGCGGTGCGTGAGGGAAGATGAGGGTACATGCATGTGTAAGAAGGGGCATTTTACATTGGTAATTAAATGACTGGACAGGCCTTTACCAGGCATGCCCTCTAAATAATCTATTAGCAGTGAGGTCACTTTTAAAGATTTTTTGGGGGACTTGGTGACCCCAAGATGACACCTTTGTCTGTAACTCTCCAATAGTGGTTCTTATGGAATTTTTCCCAGTCTTACCATCCTCCATACTGTATGTGGGGGCAAGATAACCTTGGGTCTTTGTCCAAGCATGTTTGTCACATTTTCAGTTGATTAGAACCATTTAATTATTGTTTTAACTGTAAATATAGGCCTAGGCATTTTCAACAAAGTACATAGTTTGTATCGACATTCCCAGACTTACAAATGTCAACACACTTTCTTTTTATTTAAATTTAGTGTATAAGTCATGAACTTCTGAAAGTTCACAGACACTTTGATTAACTTAAATAAGTTGAAAATATAACCGCAAGCGGTGATTTAACGGGGTCCGAGCAAAATGAACATGAGGTAGCATAGCTTTTTAGTTTACATATGCTTTGATTGTTTGGGCCCAATTGTTAATTTCGGCTATCGGATTTCAAATCTTGAAAATGGGTTGTTCAAAGGGAAACAAGGATCCTGAAATTGGATTAGATCACATAATCTATTCTTGGTTTTGATCTGGATAAAACCTTTGTGTTGTTCAAAACGTTTGAGTTGGATTGGAATAAATTTGATCCATAAAATTAGGACTACCCTGTGCTGTAACGTTATAGTGTGCTAACCTCCACAACCCAACAGTATTCTAACAATACTCTATTCTAGTGTGCTAATCTCTACAACACAATATTATTCTAACAATACTCTATTCTACAGGACTATGCATTTGTCGTGGATAAGATGTATTTGTGGTGGTAGGTGAAGGGGGTGGGGGTGGGTTCTGTGTTGGAGTCAATAAGATGAACAGCCTATAATTATACAGCTATTCAAAGTCAAAGTCAAAGTCAGCTTTATTGTCAATTTCTTCACATGTTCCAGACATACAAAGAGATCGAAATTACGTTTCTCACTATCCCACGGTGAAGACAAGACATATTTTACCAATTTAGGTCCACAGACAAACATAACATTCAAGTAAACAAAAAAGTAAGTAAATAAGTAAATAAAAAAGTAAGTAAATAAGTAAATAAGAGGGCACATATAATAATGAAAAAATAAGAGCAGCAAAATGTGGTTGAAATTGTGCATAGACAGTCAATAAAAATACTAGTGCAAATACAGGCCAATAAAAGGCTTGGGTAGTTCTGTTTGACCTAAGTAAGAAGAAAGTGGCATAGTGGTGCAAGTTATGTAAGAGCAGCAGAAGTGTTGTGCTTTCAGGACAACAACACCAGTTGTAAAGTGTACAAGTGTGCAAGTGTGCAAGTGGAGTAGTGCAGGCGGCCATTTTGGGTCCAATGTCCAGGATGTTATGTAGCTGAGGGTGGAGGGGGGAGAGGAGGGAGAGAGTTCAGCATCCTTACGGCTTGGTGTATGAAGCTGTTGGTGAGTCTGGTAGTGCGGGAGCGCAGGCTTCTGTACCTCTTCCCAGAGGGCAGTAGATCAAACAGATTGTGAGCGGGGTGACTTGCATCACTCACAATTTTGGTCGCCTTGCGGGTGAGGTGGGTGGTGTAAATGTCCTTCAGGGAGGGGAGTGAAGCACCAATAATCCTTCCAGCTGTGTTCACTATGCGCTGCAGGGCTTTCCTGTTGTATTCAGTGCAGCTTCCGCCCCACAAGCTATACTTGCCTTGCACGACAAGTTCTGACTAGTAGCTGTAACGTTATAGTGTGCTAACCTCCACAACCCAACAGTATTCTAACAGTATTTTATTCTAGTATGCTAACCTCCACAACCCAACTGAAGGAACTCTAGCGGGCGATGTGGGTTGAGGTAGAGTGAGTGTGTGGCAAGCAGGCAGAGAGCCTCGGTCAGAAGGCTCAATGGTATGGAGTGATGACACAGAGATTTTTATGCATATAAGTTGAACAGTCTAGCGCCACCACCAGTTCAATGCTGGACATGCATTCATGCGCATGATCCTTGACTCTTTTGTCTGTTTTTCACAATTGAGGTAGCGTCTGAATCCTTGGACCATCCCGAGTTCATCGACCCCTATCCCGTCACTCTCCGCCATATTGGACCTCCGCCATATTGAATTTGGACCAAACTCTACGGAAAGTTTCAGCGGTCACAAATTTCATTTTATTTTCACGGAACCTGGCAGAGATGATCTTCAGACCGAGCCGCACAAAAGATACTTGTCAGATTTTTCAAATTCCACTTTATTGGCCCATGACAGCCAATCAAATATGGCGATGAAGCCGCAAAACAGGAAGTGGGCTAACATTTCGGAGACGCTTTAATGTACGAAGTCCAAACTTGGTACAGGGACTTCGTATCTGATTGTGAGGACACAGTAGGAAATTGACATCATTTGGCCTCTATAGGGGGCGCTGTAATACAGGAAGTGAGCTTGTATCTCAGCAACACTTCGATGTACAGTATGAAGTCCAGACTTGGTACAGGGACTTGGTATCTGATTGTGATGACTCAATAGGAAATTGGCATCATTTGGCCTCTATAGGGGGCGCTGCAATATAGTTAGTGAGCTCCTATCTTAGCAGCGCTTTGATGTATGAAGTCCAAACTTGGTACAGGGACTTGGAACCTGATTGTGAGGACACAGTAGGAAATTGGCATCATTTGGCCTCTATAGGGGGCGCTGTAATACAGGAAGTGAGCTTGTATCTCAGCAACACTTCGATGTACAGTATGAAGTCCAGACTTGGTACAGGGACTTGGTATCTGATTGTGATGACTCAATAGGAAATTGGCATCATTTGGCCTCTATAGGGGGCGCTGCAATATAGTTAGTGAGCTCCTATCTTAGCAGCGCTTTGATGTATGAAGTCCAAACTTGGTACAGGGACTTGGAACCTGATTGTGAGGACACAGTAGGAAATTGACATCATTTGGCCTCTATAGAGGGCGCTGTAATACAGGAAGTGGGCTCATGTTGCTCTTGGGTGCTCCTTGTTGGTGCCCCCCTCCCTCCCCCCCAATTCCTATCCTCCCTCACCTTTCTTATGCAGCCCTTGCCACTTAATCTACTAAACCCCTCTTCTACTGCACTTTTTACCCCCCCCCACTTTGCACAAATAGGCTGACACCAGACATAATTTCACTGCATTTCTTACTTCCAGTAACTATATGCATGTGACAATAAACTTCCTTGTATCCTTGTATCCTTGTATATCTCAGCAACGCTTCATTGTATGAAGTCCAAACTTGATACATGGACATATTAGCTGATTGTGAGGACATGCAAGGAAAGTGGTCTCATTTGGCCTCTAGGGGTGCTGTAATAAAGAAAGTGAGCTCACATCTCAGCAACACTTTGGTGTATGAAGTCCAAACTTGGTAGAGGGACATGGTAGCTGATTGTGAGAATGTAATTTGGCTTCTTGCTGTGAGTGCTTGCTCATGCCATGGCAACGCCATTCCTGCTATAGCGCACTGCTTGGCCCCCACATTGCTGCTTGCAGCTATATTTAGATAGGAAAATGCTTCTGTTAGGTTTTGTATATAAGATTTTTATAGTGGTAACAATAATTATGAGCAATGTGTTTCGTTAAAAATATATATATTTGTTTATGAGATTTTCCTTTTTCTCAGAATACATTTTCTTCCCTTCAAGGCTGGATTTGTTGGATCTGTGCTGAGGTCTCACACACACATGAGAAGGGATAGGAGGAGGGGCAGCCGGTGGATCACACTGTCTCCCTGGAGTGGGGAAAATTGCACAAACGCAATTAGTAGCACATTAACCGTTAAATGTTGGATATGCTAGCTGTCAATTCGTGGGATATCTGATATGGAAATATGTAAAATGCGTAATTTAACGTTTGCATTGGTTGAGTGATGGAGGCTAGTTTGATTGTTGGTGTAGTTGTGAAACATAAACGCGGTTATACCGAGCAAATTGATAACAGTAGGTCTACTGTAATTGTCTCTTTTGACTGTCATCCCATTGTGTTCTGACCATACTGACAGGAGCTAAGTTAGTTAGCCACAACACTTACGTTCGCTAATGCAATGGTTTGCTGATGGAAGATATACAGGGCACCTGTCTCTTATGATGCACCCTAAACACCAAGCTAGGACATTTCTGATTGCTAAATAGGGTTTTCTGCTGTTGATTCGTTCATAGTCCTTGGTGGCCCTGTCAGCTGCTTCGTAAAATGTTGCGTTAAGACCACAAAAAGTCTACACGAAATGAATGTGAGCATCTGAGCTAACATTCATTCCCAAACACTCACTAGACTACGTGCAGTGCCAAGTTTGACGTTGTTTGGATTAGTAGGCCTATAATGCATAGCCTATATCGTTAAATATATCAGTAAAAGTAGCACACATTGGCTTTCTCCGCTCTACCCCTCTTACACATCACAGCGCAGGACCAAGGTACTTGGGACCAGACTGAGGGGGTAAGCAGAGTTTTAGCAGCATTGAATCTTCACAGGTCAAAATGCAAGATGTTTGGATGATTATCATGTCTGCCATCAACAATGAAGGCTCCCTGTATGCAGTTTGCTTGCATAAAATGATTCTGCGGATTTTGCAACAACACCCCAACAAATACAAAAAAATGATGTGCAATAAACTGACATTTGGAATAGCTCAGGCTATTTTGGACTTGAGACTTTGAATAAACAAACGACAATTCCGGCATTCAAACCCAAATTGAAACGAGTGATATTCTAAAGGTCCCGAATAAGGACGTTTCAGAATGCCACACAGCTACAGAAAATGATTGGCAGACAGAGCGAGATGTCACTTACTGTATGCTGCCTACCAGAGACTGTTTTTACGTCACATTGTTGCAAATTTCATATAATGATGCATCATTCACCAAAATGGTTTGTCTTCTCGATCATGAAGTTATTCAATAGGCTTTAACAATAAACATATAGCCTTAACTCAAAATAGCTGTTAGGCTTATCATTTTTAACAGCATTTGAGCTGTAAAAAATGTTACATGCAGCCATGGAATGATGTTTTTCCCTATCATCTTAATTTTAAAACATGCCTACGGGCTATGGGTTTCTACAGGAATAGCATATTTGAACGGGCACTGCAAGTATAAATTGCTCACAATGTAGTTTATGGCAATGTGGTTATCACATAACAAAGACCTATTGTATTCTTATTCTTTTCTAGTCTATACATTCTTTTATTTCTTCAAATGAATTACTGTAATATGAAGAGCCTTAGACATCTAGATAGTTAGGCCTATTGAAATGCATAATGCCTACCTTGATTAGAACCTTGTTATTGTGTTTGTTAAAAATGACTATTTACGCCGATATATCGGTGATCAGTGTGATCGAAATCGGTAGGTTATCAGCCTTCAAAATCCCATATCGGTCTGGCTCTATAGAAGATGGAGACAAATTGACATACACATACGCAATACGCATGCACACACACATCCACACAACCAGACACACACACACAGGCATGCACATACAAGCACAAAAGTTGAAAGAGTAGGGGGTGGAGTAGGACATGCAGACAAATTGACAAGCGGGAAAGGATGTACAAGACTGAGCGACGGTCTTATTTTGTACCGCTATGCGGTACATCTAGTTTCCTTTGCATTTTGCTGTGAGGCATGGCACGTGCCACAGAAATATTATTTCATTTAGTGAGTGAGATGTCATAGACTAATATGACCCCATTGAACAACGTGGGATGTGTGCCAAAATCTCTACCCGGGATGAAAGTCCTGAAAATGACCACAACAGATGACACTATTATCACACTACCACACTACTATTTTCCCTTTATAGATATCCCCATACATTTATACCAGATTAATCTTCATATTAAGAGAAATACTTTTTGTATTACACTTTGCCTAAAAAATAAAATAAAATATGCAAATGAGGCAATATCTCATTAAATGCGTACATATAAACCCTTGAAGCTACAGATTTTCTGAGGTGATCACAATGTTAAGTAGCAGGTGCGCGCACATCCAACTTACAGGTGCAGGGTAAAGTAGATCCGTGAAATAAAGAAAAAAAGAAAAAAGTAACCGCACACTGTTGCTGCTGCTCCCACGTGATTTATTGCACGTTTCGACCAATTTGTCGGACCATTGTGATCCCAATGTTCACAGTGACCATAATTAGAAGGTCTTAGAAGAGTGTAAGCATTCTGATTTGATATAAAGAAAATGGCTTAAAACAGTCAACCTATTACATATGTAACCTACACATACAACTGTGACATACATAAATTGCCAGTTATTTATTAACCTAATCGTTAAAAGCTTACATTTTCTACCTGTTCTAAATATTGCTGTCATCAAGCCATCACCTCCAACTTTTTTTTCTCCAACAAAAGCTTACTTGGCAGCCATAGTGACCTAAGGTCATAGCAGAGCACATGGCTGTAAAGCAAGATGACTTGTGAGATCAAGAAAAGTAAGGAAATCTACTCTTTATTCTTTGTGTTGGCATGTGTCTTCTTACGTGTCATTATCATGAGTTGTAGTTTTGTGTATTTAAATAATTATAATGAATTTGTATCAGTTTTATATTTAATTTGGTGTGTATTGTAGCTAGCTAGCTGCTAGTGTTTTTGTTTTGTTTTTTTTGCAAAATGGGGAAAATGTCATCACCAGATTGCATAGTCTCAGACTACAAGTTGATGAAGTTACAATGTCTTCATGTCATGAAGTTATTCCTCACAAGAACAGATAAGTTGGTACATACCAATTACTCATATTTGAAACCTTATTTTACAAAATTCCAAAAGATCTGGAGAAAGTGAGAGAACAACTTATCCACATCTACATCACTGACACTGTCATCAGGTGACACAGATGTCTTTGTGTGTCTATTATACCATAACAATTGTTCTGGCTCATCCGCAACTCAGGAGTGAAAAGATCAATATTACCACTTCATGATTTCTGCATAGCGATGGGAGACGAGCTCACACAGTGTCTCCCAGCACTACTTGTGCTGACTGGGTGCAATACAACCAGCAAAATATCTACCAAACTTGCAGCTCTGAACAATGTCCACAAACCAGACAACTCTTTTCTGATTGTCAATGTCAACTGTCCACAGCTAACAGAGTGCAATACAAATGGCAGAAACATTCTTGGTCAAATGTCTCAAACCATCAACGGATATGGAGACATTTGACGATCTGCGCATTGCTGCGTTCGATAGAAATGCCCTTAAGATGGACTTCCATCCCTTAAGCTTGCACTTCAACTAATGCAAGAAAACATACAAAGCCTATTCAACAGCAGTTTTGGGTCCAAGCACCATTTACAGACACCACCTTGATCTTAAATGCAGATGCTTATGGTTTTGTAAGAAAGGGCAGTTTATTAGTCCCTGAGATTGTAATCTCAAAATCTGAAGGTTTACCAGATCCCTGCTCGTGTGGCAAGTGTGCACACAAGAATGGGTGTCCCTGTCGGGTAGCTGGTATCCGTTGTTGCAAGTACTGCAAATGCAAGGGAGGCTATAGTTGTAAAAATCCTATCACTGAATGAGGTCTCATCATCATCCCCATACCTGGACTCAGTTGTGAAAGTTTTACCTTGCAACACAGGGAAAAAACCTGTTGTTTTGTATTTTTCACTTTAACGTTCCAATGATAATAGCAAGGTTGGATATAAACTAAGTTTTTGCCCCCAGACAACATTGTACCATTGCGGAATGAACATCAATATTTTACAGATATGTAAAATATAAGTTATAATAATACAAATTATCAAAGGAAATCATCAAAACCACTGTTATACTAGTTAAAAGCTCCACAAATCTCCCCAAACATTCTCAGGTACAGTATACAAACACACACAACCACACAGTTGTTGATAATACACCGGTAAATGTATACCTAATCAGTTGATAAAAATAAAAGGTTCCTAGGGTTAACCTTTGAAATTCCATAGAAAGTGCTTGTATTGGGGACATTTTTGACCCCATGAATGGAAAAGTGTGGTACTGATACAAAAAATGCAATTACTTAAATAATATACCAATTAGATACAAATCCAAATGGCTTCATGTCAAAGACAACCTATTTGAGGAATACATGGAAGATTAAACGATAACAATTTAAAATGACCAAGATATTGCAAAAAAACAACCGCTGGGGTCCCCACTTATGCATCCCTTGTTTGTATACAATTAATTTTCCATTCAATACAGCACAAAACACAATTCAAAATATCAAACCAGAATTCGTACACATCCAGTACATGGTCATTGTAAACATTGTGATCACCTCATAAAATCTGTACCTTCAATGTATATGTACACATATTTAACGAGATGTCTAATTTGCATATTTTGATTTATGCATATTTTATTTTATTTTTAAGACAAAGTGTAATACGAAAAGTATTTATCTTAATATGAAGACTAAACTGGTAGAAATGTATGAGGATATCTATAAAGGGAAAAAAGTCCCATTCACCTGTAGGCCTAGTGTGATAATAGTGTCATCTGTTGTGGTAATTTTCAGGACTTTCGTCCTGGGTAGAGATTTTGGCACACATCCCACGTTGTTCAATGGGGTCATATTAGTCTATAACAGTTGACATATTCTCTGCTAAATGAAGTGCATACAAATCTTACCCTAGCCCAGGGAAGCCAAGTGAAGCCAAGGCAAGCCAAGGGAAGCCAAGGCACATTTTCTCACAACCACCCCTCCCCCGCCCCAACTAGTACTCACACGTCACTATGTGAGTTTCAAAGTTACGCGACAGCAGAGGGTTTGTGCGCTGAGATCTAACGTTACGATGATTCGGTTCAAAGTAAGTTAATTTCTCATAGACATTGTATATCCTACCGTCGTTATGACAATGTCTCCGTGAAAGCCTTTTTAAAAGTTGCCTAGAAAATACTGAGTACATGTTTGTTATTAATGGAACTTATACTTCCGTCTGCTGTAGCCTAGGCTAGGATAGCAATAGTAGGCTACTTCTATTATTCCCACCAAATGATCTCTGATGAAAGTTAGGCTACTGAACGGCAAACGATTTTCCCTTTATGATACTCACGACATACGTTTTTATCTTCGTTTGCTAAAGACTTCGGCCCGTAGCAGACCCGATTTCTATGATGGTCCGACTGGGTAAAGCAGTAGTAGTTTTGACGGACGGTAGACTAACTCGAAGTGGGCCGATTTTGTTCGGTGTCTGGGGTGCTGATAAAGGTAACCCTAACGTTAGGCAAATAAAAACATATTTACGTAGTTCATCACTATTTCTATACTTTCACGTTACACGTAAAAACGTCCCGTTGACAATGATAGTTGGTGGATTGGATAACATCAGCTGTTCTCCCTCGTCACACTTAAAAGTAGTGATTCTCATCCGCCAACACCCCTAGATAGCAAGGCTGGCGGACCACTGTCGGTACTGGCATAGCCTATCTGGCGGTCCGCTGGCGTTTTGCTCATCGGTGGCAGTCCGCTGTCGGGTAGCAGACATAATGGGCCAATATTTTGCCACTATTGGTCTAAAATATTTTCATTTGTTCAGTTATACTCCATACATAATTACAATAACATTTCATGTATTTTCTTAATATTCATGACAAGTTAAATTTAAAGAGATTGTGGTCCAACAGCGGACCACAAGTGGCCGGCGGCACCACCAGCGGTCCACTATCTGCCAATCTGATTTTGCTATCTGGGCCTTTCCCTCAAATTCAGCGAGCAGTTCCTCGCAATCCACATTCTGTGTTTGCACTCAACCATATTACTGGAGTAGGGAGGCTGAAATTGAACTACCAGAGCTTAACAAACCTCGGCAGGATATCGAAATTAGCGTAGGCCTAGCCCTACAATGATATAGTGATGTGTAAATAGAAGGCTACGCTGCAGAAAAAGCAAGCAGATCAAAACATTGTTTTATGCAATTTAAACAAGACTATATCCTTTGGTTTGGACACAAAACATAAAATAAATATTGTGCATTTCATATTTGATATGTCCCAGCAGTGTTGGGGAAGTTACTTTTAAAAAGTAGTGTTTGCTCATTACTCCTTACTTCTTAAAAAAGTAACCCGTTACTTTACTTAAGCTTTTAAGCTTATAGTTAATCTCTATGGAAAGTAACATTTTACGTTATTTGTTACTTTAACGTTAATTACTTTTATGTTGCTCGACCAAATGGATTTCTATGCAACGTCACGAAAACATACGTGCGCAACCAAGAGGCAGAAAGCACCATAGAACAGCATAGAGCAATGCAAAAGAGCAAAAGAATAAAATGAGTTTTTGTGCTGAAAACTGCACCAATTCGAAATCACGATGGTTAGAGAATGTTAAATATGTTCAATATCCCTAACGGAATGCATGTCTTCGCCAAAAATGACAAAATACGATATATTAATAATGCAAATGAATGGCAAACTTTGAAATATAGTCTGAAATGAGATGTTATTATCATTGAGACAACAGGGGTATACAAAAAAATCTGATTGTAGCTTACAGCAGCCGACTATTTAGGTTAAGTTTATAACGTTGTGGACGGCCACCAAGCCTCTTCTGCCCCACGTCTGCGCGCACTGGCTACATAAAAGTTCTACTGAGGACATAACAGGTAATTACAGTGCATGCAAATGTTATTCCAAGGGCTTCTTCCGACATATTATTATTATTATTATTATTATTATTATTATTATTATTATTCTTCCAGGCCCTAATTGGGCTTGAATCGCCATTATCGTAGAAACTTGGTTCAAACTTCGACACGTAGCTTTTGCTGCAAATTTCCGTTCTATGACTTTTCATATTTCTACGACTTTTACTTTTAAAATTCTCCATAGACTTAACATGGCTTTATGACATCATAATAGGCTATTAAGGAAATAGAATGCAATCAACTGCACCTGTGCTCTCTCACTGACTGCCTGCAGCAACTTGAATGGAACCTCTTCTCTCTGTCCCTCTCCATTCAACTGAATAGCTCACTTCTCATCCCAACTTTCTTTCACTTCTTTTTCTTCACTTTCTCTCACTTTATCTATCTATCTCTCTATTTCTCCCAATTTCAATAACTTTTAACTATTCTTACTTTTTTTTACTATTTACACGTTTTATAGCATGGTAACCACTATAATGACCCTAGCAACAGCCTAGCAACCACCTTAAATACGCTAGCAACAACCTAGCAACCACTTTAATAGCATAGTAACCACTATAATTACCCTAGCAACAGCCTAGCAACCACCTTAAGTACCCTAGCAACAACCTAGCAACCACTTTTATAGCATAGCAACCACTATAAGTACCTTAGCAACAGCCTAGCAACCATCTTAAGTACCCTAGCAACAACCTAGCAACCACCTAGCAACCACTTTTATAACATAGCAACCACTATAATTACCCTAGCAACAGCCTAGCAACCACTTTATAGCATAGCAACCACTATAATTACCCTAGCAACCAACCCAGCAACAACTTTGCATGCACTGTATTTCCTTCAGGAAATGCTTTTCTAGTTTCTTTTGTGCTCTTAGTCTTTGTTATAAAAAATTGCCACAAACAGAGCACTTGACAAGAAAACATTGGGCTATTATAGGTTTCAACACCACCGCTAAAGCCCTATGAAACAATTTCAAATAACATATAGCCTCTATACATCTTAAGGGCATAGGTGAACACAAAATACATGAGGGCTTATTTTATAGCCTTATACTCTTTCATTAGGGACTGTACGATATTTCCGGGGTGGGGGGGGTGGGGACCGGTCGTCAGGGGGGGAGGGCCTAAGAGAATTTTTGAAGCCTTAGGGGAAGGCCCAGGAGAATTTTTTTGGCCTGGGGGGAGGGCCAGAAATTAATTTTTTCCTGATCCATGATATTTTTTTCCCTGATCAGTGATCCGTTTTGGATATTTTAAAAGGTTTGTAGGCCAAAACATGATTCACGTCTCTTTGACAGAGTGGGCGAGTCCAAACAGTCGCAACCCTACCTGAATCTCCCACAACCACACTCGTAAGCTTGCAGGTTTTTAAACATGGCGTCTAGCAGTGATGCGCGGTCTGCCCGAAATTAAGCGGTCGCCCGCGGATGACCGCGGTCACCCGCGGTTATGAGTCATAAACAAAATATTTTAATGATATTCGGGTCATTTGCGGGCGGGTCAGTTAAAATTAATTAAATATATATTTTCTACAAATAGGCCTACTTAAAATATCACGAGAAGGCTAGCATCAATACAGTAAAGCATCAATACAGTAAAGTCAACAGTAAAGAAGCTGAAGGCGAGTTAAAATAAGACACCCCTTCAGGAAAAGTGATATAGGCTATGGGAAATATTGGGAAAAGTTCTTAAAGAAGATGACAGTAAGTTATGGTCTATGTAGGCCTACTTCTTGCGAAGCCATTTAAAAGTAAGACAGCCAAAACGGGCAGCCTGCAGGAATAAATGTTATGGCACAGAGACTACACAGCCTATGTATAGGTTCGTGCATGCATAAAAGTTACAGTTCGTTGTGTTTGTGACTTTAAACAGTGGATGTGCTTTAGTAAAGCTTTGTGCTTCATTCAGCATTATAAACCAGTTCTTACGCTAACGTTTTGACCAGCAATGTATCTCTCTTGCCTACCTTGCCTCACCATTTCTGTTTTCGAAAGAAAGATGCATGTCCATGGCCTTCAAATCTTATCCTAGTGTTCTAATCCTTGGTGATTGCGTGCGTGCTTGCGCTCTTATTCTCATTCTCTATCCTGCGCAAACATTATGTCCTGCATGCCTAAATAAATTAGTTTGTTTTACAGAAATGGCCTACCTTCACACTGCATGCAGGCTATAACCAAAAGCACACATTTTGTAAATAAGCGGGTCGGATCGCAGGTCGGTATAATTTTGTCCTAATTAATATTCACGGTCCGAGTTGCGGTCGCGTTGTCCGTGAAAATATCGGGCAACCGCAGGCCGCTTGTGACCAAACCCGCGCAACACCTGGTGTGTACCCGTGTGTGTGTGTAGCCTATGTGTGCTTATGACATTTGCTGGCTGTTTAAACCTTGTAAACGTCATTTTTCGACCAGTTTTATTTGATTCACGTAGGGGGGAGGGCCTAGGAGAATTTTTTTGAGCCGGGGGGAGGCCCCTGGAAAAAAAAATTTGACCAGGGGGGAGGGCCAGGCAGAACATTTTTAACCCGATTTTAGGCCATCCCCCCCGCCCCCCTCCGCTAAATATCGTACAGTCCCTTAAACAGGCACTCCTCTGAAATTGGGTGCAAAGCTAGTGCAAATCGTATAAATAAGCTTAGAGTTAATGACAGTGGACAAAAGTTTCTCACCAGAGCGCAGTGTAGGCTACAACTTACACTCACATTCCTCCCCTTAGTTTCAACGAGTTCGAAGTAATGTGAATACCTCCCTCAGAAGTTAGCGTTTGCTGCGTCTTGCTTGCTATGATTGCTCTTCATTGCCACCAGCCTCTGTCGCGTACCCTGTGGAGCTATGATTGCACTTCATGCTACCAGCCTGTCACGTAGGCTGCCATGTGGAGCTCGTGCCTATTGCGCAAGCGTGCAGCTGAGAAAGCAGCGTAGCTGTCAAATCTGCCCCTGGGAAAAGTAATGTTGCAGCGATTTGAAAAAGGAACTATGTTACGTTACCAAATTTTCAGTAGTAGCGCGTTACACTACTTTGTAGTGTGTTACACTGCCCATCACCCCCTAGGAAAGTTTGATAACATTCTGTAAATATTGTCCCATTTATGAAATAGGCCGGTACTACATGGTTTGAAATGCTTTCTTGGAAGACAAAACAACAAAAGCACTTAAGCTATAATAAAAAGAAAACAAGAGTAGCAAAATATTTGTATTATACTTTGAATTAGTAATATACTTGGTTTGACACAAACAAGACTGTAACATCACAAATATAACTAAATTCTAGTTATATTTGTGATGTTACAGTCTTCGCCTCCTCGGTCACCTCCGAGGAACTGCAAGAGTGGGCGGGTGTAGTTTGCCAAAAGGATTGCAACAGTACCTCATTTTTGAAAATTGGGCACACGGATAAAAAGTTATCTGCATTAACGCAACATCCAATAAGCCTAAGCGCATAAATAAAGTGGTTGCTATGGTAATCATTGTTGGTTGTTATGGTGGTTGCTAGGGTCACATTATAGTGGTGGGTGCTAGGTTATTGCTAGGGTAATTAGCATGGTTGCTAGGGTGTTGCTAGGGTAATTAGGATGGTTGCCAGGGCGTTGCTAGGGTACATATGGTGGTTGCTATGCAAAATAACACTATGGTCGTTGCTTGGGTAATCATGTTTGTTGCTATGGTGGTTGCTAGGTTGACATTATAGAGGTGGCTGCTAGGTTGTTGCTAGGGTAATTAAGATGGTTGCTAGGGCGTTGCTAAGGTAGATATGGTGGTTGCTATGGTAAATAACATGGTTGCTATGCTGGTTGCTAGGGCAATCATGTTTGTTGCTAGGTTGACATTATAGTGGTGGTTGCTAGGTTGTTGCTAGGGTAATTCAGATGGTTGCTAAGGCATTGCTAGGGTACATATGGTGGTTACTATGCTAAATAATGCTTGCTATGCTGGTTGCTAGGGTTAAAGCCAAACCATGTGTACAGGTCATGTACATGGTCTACTGTGGATCTACAATGATCTGTTTGACATGGATTGGCTTTTTTACTATGCGATAAATTTACGATGACGCGATTTCTAAACATTTCGTGTGTGGGTTGCATTTTTAGACTTGTTTCTAAAAGTGTGCTTATTTGGGCTTGCTCAAATTTCTTCTGTCCACTATTAGCGGTCTAATAAATCACAGAAACGGCATAGTTATGCCTTATTGCTGGATCTAGAACCCTTGTTTCTTACACCCCTCCTTTGCCCAAAACTGCACAGACTTTTTCTTTAGCAAGTTCGAAATAAAGGTCCAACTGGGCGAAATATAGGAGCCCATATATAGCCTAACGTTACAGTGGTAGAAAGCCCTAGGTCTGGTAGCCATAACACTGCCTGTACACGCATCTTTACATGTTAGCCGAAAGTTACACCACCATAACCTGCTAGTGGCCCCGTGTTTAATTATTGCTTGAATCGATTGCTGAATTCAAGAGTAGTGATGATGATGATGATGGGGATTGCATGCTTTCAAGTGTTGGTCAGGATGTAGATTGGATGGATGTATATTGTTGTGAATTGAGAGCAGTCAGCTCATGGTGTAATAGCCTTCATCTCTGAGACACATTGTAGCTTTTTCAATCTTGGCGAAATTTGTAGTACAGAAGTTGTGTGTGTATATATGGTCAATTGTAGCCTACTGGGAATTAAATCAAAATATTAGCAGAAGACATAGCCACACTATGGTAGGCCAGGCCTTTTTTCCTTTCATAGCTCCTCTCTCTGAGTTTGATGTCACGTCATGTCACATTGTCAACATGGTAGGCTACATGGATAGATGAAGCAGAACATAGGGGGTCATATGTCTAATGCTTTTTGAAAAGGCTTTCTTCTTCATAAAACGTGTAGGACATCATCACATTTTTGTATACATTTTTATTCATTTACATTAAGCTACAGGACTGCGAAAGAGAAAAAAAATGAATGCGTCATTGTACTCAGCACTTCTGAAATTGCACTTTCGATTGCGTCTCTGTCCCCAGCACATTTCAAACCAACCTGACGCCCATGCATAACCATGTTAAACTAAATAACAGCTGTCAAAGTAGCCTAGTAGGCTAAATTGCTCCAAAGCCCAGTGTGTGTGGCGATGTCAAATGAGGCGCTGATCCTTCAAAACTGAAGCGGCATCTGGAGACAGACACCCAACTCTGGCTGGTAAGCCGGTTGACTAGCCAAGGTGGACTTCAGCAGCCTAGTGCTAGAAAAGCAGAAAAGGTTGAGAACCCCTACAGTGTTTCCCACATAATTGAATTATATTTGTGGTGGTAGGTTTGCAGAATTAACTTGAATGCAACAGTTTTTAGCAAATTAGCGCAGCGTGGTTATGATGCTAACCAGATTTAAGCACAATTTAGTACAATCTGGAAAATCATTGTGTGGTGGGCAATGTTGATATGGTGGTGAGCCGCCACAAATAAGTCAATGTATGGGGAAAACTGCCCTACCTGCATTATAGGCTACACATGCTATACTGTAATGATGTTTAATGCACAGGTAGGAATAACCACAAACGAAAAAGCCCTCTGTCACAATCAAGATGGGCTAAACCTCCCTTGCACAGAGACTGTAGGCTATCAAACATGCCACGGCGGGCTAACATCTAAACCGTGTGGCCTACCTTGACGGTCATAGCTTAGGCCAGGGATTCCCAAACTGTGGTACGCTTACCACCGGTGGTACGAGAGCAGCCACGAGGGGGTACGAGATGAAAAGGGCAATGTCGGAAAGGTGTTAAAAAATGATTAATTAATTAATAATCAAATTAATTCATAATAAATAATTTGGCCCCAGCTGTGGCGCAACTGGTTGGGGCACCTGCACCGTACGCCGGCGACCCGGGTTCGATTCTGGTCCTTTCCAGATCCCACCCCTGCTCTCTCTACCATATGCTTCCTGTCACTCTCCACTGTCCTATCATTAAAGGTATAAAAAAGCCCCCAAAAATATACTTTAGAAAATAAATAAATAAATAATTTTGAATCGGGTTATAATGATATGGAAACGTGAAATTAAAGGATTTTCATTAAAAAATAAGCTACCCACAATGCATGTGATTTCCTGCGGGCAGCCAGAATATCTGGCTCGTTGTCCAAAACCATTCTTTTATAGTAAACTATGGGTACACAAACAATGTTCTCAATGCTCGAGTATATGTGTAGAGACACTGATGATACTTCGATCAAAGTGTCGAGCCTTGTTAGTGTTTTAAAAATAGCGATTTTGACGCAATCATGTATCAAAATAGTAGTGCCCATTCAAAAGGCCATTTGACCCGAAAACGACAACACAGACAAGCTTAAAAGTGGCGCTTCGGACGTAATTATGCTTTTAAATGAAAGTTTTACTAGTGTACATTCACCATAACACCCTAGGATGCATATTGGCGAAAGTTACGTTTTAACGTTAACTTGACATTGTTGACTGTGTCAGCCAGGTTTGTTAATCAGAAAAAAAGGACTAGAATAACACAAAAACTATCGAAAATAATTACAGAATTTAATGTAGCCTACTGGCATAGCCTATTTACTGTCACTGAATAGTCTACCAAATGTGCATGACCCTTTATCAATAGTAGGAATGTCTTTCATTAAAGAGTATAACTAAAATGTCATTATCAAGTTGATAAGATATGTAAATACTTCATACTTCAAAATAAACATGACTCGTTCATTATCGCTCCAATTTTTCATAAGCTGTAGTAACAGATCTTTTTACTTCAATTCAGGAAAAGCAGGAGCAAAAAACAGAATTATTGTGCTCATTTGTTTGTTGAGTAGGCCTATATGGAAAAAAAAATACAGGATCTATCCCAACCCTCATTGATTCAATATGGGACAAGCATTTTACTGTTCAGTGTGGGACATTCTCATAATTATATGGGGCAGGTGGTAAATCTACTGAGTGGATAGAAGTATGCATACCTCTGTATTTCTTAATAAACATCTTGTATGTATATGTCTATTTGAGAGGAGATTCTCTTACTGCCATATCTCTGACATTATATCCACTTGCTCTGTTTTGTTAGATCTGGAATGCCTAAAGCAGGATGGATCCATTAAGATATCTGAGACGTCTTGTCCCAGCTTCCATTCTCTGGTGGCCACTTTGCTCTCAGGAACTAAACTGGACCCTATCTGTTAGATTTGACGGCTCTGAAGGACAGGCAGGCAGGCTGTGAAAATATGCCTGAATGGAGGTCCCGGTGGCGACTCATCCTGCTGAATTCTATGACCTGTGGCTTAGAGATCTGTGTAGCAGCTGGGATCACCTATGTGCCACCACTGCTGCTGGAGGCAGGGGTGGCGGAGCAGTACATGACTATGGTTTTAGGTACAGCTCTCTATACTACATTGATCTGATCTTTCACTTTCTGTGACCCTTTTCACTCACATGTAATATGCTCGCTTCCTAGTGAGTTCACAAATTTTCCTACATATCAGAAATGGATTGGCGTAGAAATACACTGCATGCTTTGAAAGGTCAGCCATTATTTAACATTGGCATTGAAGCTTGAACTTGCTGTATAAGTACACATTTTCGTGAGTGTGTGTGTGTGCTACCTACAGTAGGTAATGAACCCATGGCCTTGTCATTAGGGCTACCCACTATTGGAAAAAAAAAAACTAATGCTGCAGTTGCAGTTTTTTTTCCCTACATTAAACTGTTATGATATGACTAACTGGAGAACTCATAAAACATTTTTTTGTGTTGTTGAGTCATGTTGAATTGCATTAATAATTTGTATTTATGGAGATGAAGCACTATTCACACTCTGACCCTTTTTTTCCAGGTATTGGACCAGTCCTTGGACTACTATTCATCCCACTGATTGGTTCTGCAAGTGATCATTGCAACAGCAGTTATGGCCGTCGATGGCCTTTCATCTGGCTGCTGTCACTGGGTGTGCTGCTTGCCTTGATCATTATCCCACATGCAGATGCTGTGGCCGCATACTTCTGGGGAGGTCAGATGCTTCATGTCGGCCTGCTTATCCTTGGTGTGGGCCTGCTAGATTTCTGTGGCCAACTGTGCTTCACTCCTCTTGAGGCCCTGCTGTCTGATCTGTACCATGACCAGGGGGACTATAACCAGGCGTTTGCCATGTTCTCTTTCATGGTTAGTCTGGGAGGCTGTATTGGGTATTTGCTCCCTGCTCTGGATTGGAGTGGAAGTCTGCTGTCAATTTACCTTGGGGGGCAGGCCGAGTGCCTTTTCTCACTGCTCATTCTCATCTTTGTGTCGAGTGTCCTGGTCACTATGAAGGTATCAGGGGAACCGTCGCATCCGTCTGCATCTCTGGAGCCAAATTCCCTACAGACCAGTCGTTGGATGCCCTGTTCATGTTGTTACCTGCTCAGATGCAAGTTCAGGTTGCTGAAGTCTGGTGCCCTGCTGTGCCTACTGCAGACATGCTGGTCCATGACACCTGCCATCTACCGTAGCTATTGTCATGTACCACGTGTGATGCGACAGCTTTGCGTAGCACAGCTTTGCAGCTGGATTGCGGTTATGTCATTCATGCTGTTCTACACAGACTTTGTTGGAGAAGGGTTGTATGAAGGTGTTCCCAATGCTGCTCCAGGGACAACGCTGAGACAACATTATGATGAAGGTAAGAACTACATCTATAGTTTAGTTTTTTTTTTTGTTGAAAGGGCCTCATTGCACAGTTAATCAGCTGTTTTGAAGGGACATTCTAAAACGCTTAACGCGAAAAAAGCTTAATGTGGATTAATGTCCCCAAACAGTGATCAATCTTCAAAATTCCTCTCAGACATCACTTGTTATAAACACTTTCACCTCTCAAAACCGAAATCCAAAAAATAGGGATGTTATCTTACGTTAAGCATTCTCTTCTCTATAGACTCCCATTATAGAGAAAAAAGCTTAAAGGAGAATTCCGGTGTGATATTGACCTAAAGTGTATTGAAACATGATACCGAGACAACCATCTCGGCTTGTCCCCTGCACTCCAAAATCTGGCGCTAGTTAGCCGATGCTACCAACAGCTTTTTCAATAGTGGTGCTTCGGCATCGGGCTAGCCATGCAAATAAATCACTGTTTTACACCCATTTACAAGGCTCAATGTATCTCCACACTTCATTGGTAGACTTCCGAGGGCCCTGACATTTAAAACGAGACATTGAGAACTTTGAAAAAGCACTTTTCTTAGTGTAGTTTACTTACAAGACGATTTATACAGACAGTATCTTCAAGAAGTTTAGCGTTTGCAGCCATCTTGAATTTAGTCACGATAAGTCGAGCGACGAGTAAGAATGAACAAGTATGATAACGGAACAGATTCCAAAAATAATTCAGTGGAAATGCACGGATTCCAGTTTCTTCCAGTAGCAGCAACTGGAATAATCATCAAACAGCCATTGCTGTTCTTTTCTACTGCAGCAATATTGTAGAAAGGCTTTAACGCACTCTTATATAATCATCAAATCATCAAAGAGCTCTCCAGCTCTTAAAAGTCCTGCTTGATCCTGCTGGTCCACCATCAGTGTCAAGGTCCCCTCCAGCTCCCCTTGCACCTTGTTGCTGACTGCCACTGCCATCTAGAGAAAACAATGAACAACTCTGTTTCATATGAGTTCAGATGCAAAGCCCTCTAAAAGCTATGACAAAAATAGGCCAATTTTAAGTTTCATTTTTAAGCATTTTCATCTATGACAATCAAAAATGTTCAAGTACTATAAAAACTATCAAGTAGGCCTACAGCAAGTCAAGCCCAAACAAAATTAGATTAGCTGATTTTTAAATGTTGGTCAATAGAAATATAGCCTGTTTTGTAAACTCATCACATGCACTAAAGGTTTTTGCATCTGGCATTATATCGCAGTAACAGTGTGGTAGATAATGTTATTAAATAAGAACAACTTTCCATTTGTTCACTTGCTTTACTGAACGATAGCAGTGAAATGAAACATGTCATGAGCAGCTAAAAGTGCTGGTATGTTTACATCTAAAACAAAGTCATTAACTTCCTGTTTCGCTATGTGCAACAACATAAAGGACCGTAGTGCAATATTCCCTATCTCCCCCTGAGCCTTTAACACTCTAACACAAAGGCTGATTAAAGAAACAGCATTAAATGAAAGGTTGTATGCACTATGCACCATCAAAACAAAGTCCAACATGAACACGACTCCCATAGAACCCATTAAAGACTACCCCATAGCAAAGTCCCTATGCCAGGCAGGCACACTGGCCTTCCTGGTGGACCGGCGCAAGTCCGTCGCCGGCGACACATAGGGCGCCGGTGGGAGAGGGGCCATAGGGGCCACAGAGGCTGGCGGCGGCGTACGAAAGCCGCCCTGGGCCGGCGCCACTGGTACGATAGAGGTGGGCTGTGTCTGGCGCCGGGGGGAGCCCGCAGGTGGCAGTGCTGGTGGTGGAGTGGGCCCTGACTCCGTCACAGGCGTTACTGGGCCGTTCACAAGATCAGGCAGCTGCGGCGTTGTACCGTTGTACTGTAAGTGCTGGCACGGCGACACGAGACGCCAGATCGTCGTGGATCGATCGAGGTGGGGGCCGGTCGTTGTGAACCGGGTAGAACTTGCGCAGGAATCGTCGGTTCCGAGACCCTGCCCGACCCGTCAATCTTGACCACGTACTGATCGTGCTGGCGCACCTCAACGACGCTGCCTGTCCTGTCCCACTTGTTAGGGTGAGGTCCCGTCTGGTTCTGCACGCGGACAAAGTCCCCCACCTTGAGAGGTGGAAGACGCTTGGTGTGCTCCGCCCAAGTGCCAGCTGTGCGGATGTGCCGTTTGCGGAGGGCCTCCTCCCTCGCCGTCAGCGTTTCACGCCATGTTACGTGCGGCCTGTATCTCCCGGGGAGAATCGGGATGAAGTCGCGGATGGGCCGGCTGAAGACACACATCGCTGGGGATAGCTTTGTGTCAGGGTCCGGCGTATTACGGTATTGGAGTATCGCCCTCTGCACGGCGTCGGTGTCGAGTTCGCCCTTCCTGCCTGTATTGTCAGTAATGAGCCGCTTCATCGTCTTCACCCCGACCTCTGCGCGGCAGTTGGCCAATTCGAGTAGCGGTCAACAATCACAAGGTAGTGTACACCCCTGTGCATGAAAAAGTCTGAACACACAGCCTGGAAGGGGTAAACGGCCATGACCGGTGAGGTCGGTGGTGCCACGGGCTGAGAGGGTGCCATCTGGTGGCAGTGTTCGCAGTCATTCCGGGTGGCGCAGATGTCAGCCGACATGCCCGGCCAGAACACAGACGATTCTGCACGGGCGGTCATCATGGAAACGCCTTGGTGGGCAGCGTGCAGGGCCCTGGGTACTTACAGTACAGCCCTCAGTACAGATAGGATAGTCATACCACCCTCACCTTGTACAAGACCACCCCATCAGCTGATGTGATGTACTCGCGGTACTGATGCTACGATCAGGTCCTTGCAGCCCAACACGAAGTAGCGTGCTTTGTCTAATGCATCAGCGACTGCGAGTGCCTCGCCCTCTACGGGCGCGTATCTGGACTCGGCCGCATGTGTGAACCTGCTGCCAACCAGGGTCACCTTCCATCCATCAGTGCAGCAGAAGGGCCTGACCGGCGTGCACTGACGGTGCTTCTGGAACAGCCAGAAGCCGACGCCTTCTTTTGACCAGTCCGTGGCGAGGCATGTTGGCTTGGACTTGTCAAAGATGCGGACGCCACGCTCGATCTCCTGGACGCAAAGTCCACCGTGGGTGCGGCGAAGACGAATTTATCCGGGTTGAGGATGATGCCGTTTCTGCCACAAACGTCCAGCCATTGGGCCGCCTGGAAGTAGCTCTCTTCAATTGTATCAGCCCACAGGAGTGTGTCGTCCACACACTTGGTCTTGTTGCCGATGTCCGCAACCACCTCATCATAGCGTCGTGCATAACCATCTCCCGACGCCATGTACCCTTGTGGCGCTGAAAGGTACCGGTAGCGCCCCCATGGGGTGATGAACGTCGTCTTGTGGCGGTCATCTTCATGCAGTGGGACGCTGTGGTAGCCATTCCAGGCGTCGAATACAGTCTTGCGTTTCCCACTGGACACCTCTCGCCTGGTGGATGGGGGATTGCGTGTGGTGGGTCTCACGGAGCGCATGCTTGTTCAGGGCTTGGAAGTCGACGGTGCGTCGTGGCTTGCAATTCTTTTTTGCACATATCACCATGCGGTGACACCACGTCACTGGCGTGCCAATGGGCACTTCTTCCAGCACGCCAAGACGAACGTCCTGGTCAGGGCGGGCTTTCACCTCACTTTGCCAGTGTACTGGCATCGCATTCTCATCGAGCATGAGACGAAGCGGTGGACCAGACATCCTCGGCAAGGGCTGGTGGGGGCATGTATTGAATGTGCTCTGAGCGTATAAAGTGTTTCCGTAGAGCTTCCCTGTTAGCCTCCGTGGCCGGCATGGGGAGCGTGGTTGGTCTGGTTGGAGGTTCCGCACGCCGCGGGCAGTCACATGGGTCTGCGGTCGCGAGGTTGACCTCCCCTAGTGTTGGGAACCTGTCTGAGATCATGCCCAGGTCCACACAGGCTGTACGAGACAGGAATATACGATCTGAGGTGTCAGTCACGTACGCATTCTGGCGTGTCTCCAATCTTCGCTGCGTCGCTGCTGTTGCCGGCGAACCTGACGACGGCGGCCCCAAGAATCCGTATGCCTTCATTATTCGCGGCCTTCATGGTCATGGATACAGGAATGAGGTCGTCTGTGCTCAGGCCCATCTGTTGGGCGACCTTGACGCCGATCAGGCAGCTTTGGCACCCTGTGTCAGCCATGGCAGGCAGGGTCACGGTACGGGTGCGTTTCCGAAGGTCGAGGCCCAGTGCTTTGTAATCCTTGTTTTCAATGGTGAGTGTGAGGTGGATGTATGGCTGTGAGTCGGACGGGCGCTTCATCCACTTGTCACACATGTCATCATACAGGTGGTGAGCGAGGGGGAATGTGTGTACCATGTCGGCGGCACTAGTGAGTGTGCACAGCTCGCCGAAGGCGGCCCGTCTGCTGTTCGTTGCACACCCCATCAGTCTCCTCCGGTGCGGGCCTAGATGATCGGCCACCCAGGCAGACTTTGTCGAGGTGCTTCTGACGGCTGCATTTCCAGCACGTCTTGCCGTATGCTGGGCACTCGGCGTGCCTGGTGCGCCACTGAGGTGTTTTGCCGTGGCCTGCCTCGCCGCAGTAGATGCACGTCCCCTAGGCCTTAACCTTGGATTCCTCCGCTCTGGCGCCCCCTCTGGCACGGACGTCCTGCTGCTTCCCTCGTCGATATGAGCTGCTAATAGTGTCCGCACTCTGAGGGTCAAGCACTCTGTACTGTATCATGTCCTTTAGTGGAATATCCTGATTCTTTTCGCCAAGCAGATCGAGCTGTATTTCTTGGTCTGCTATGCCGCGGGCGATCACATCACGCATTATTTCCTCTGTGAAGTCATTGACTTGGTCACACCCCTCCTTAGTGCATTTCATTTCGTATTTACACGTGCCTGCCTGCCCCTTTAAGCGAGCGTGAAATGATCGGATTGGGGTCTTTGTGTCCCTGTCGCATGTTAGATAGGGCCACTCGAGCTACCATTGTGTTTTCTGCACGGACAGCGAGCGCCCTCATGGCAGAGAGAACGTCCTTTTCATCACTGTCCACTAGGCTTTTGCCTGCAGCACGGGTGAGGTCTTTTCTCAGATCCTCCTTACAGCACTCTAGCAGTTGTGTGACAACATCTGGTCCGACTAGTTTAGTGCCCCTCTTGTACTCACCCCAGCGGGTTAGGAAGTATGACCAGGTCTCGGCTGTTCCAGCCAACGCTATGGAAGGGCGCCTGAGTTTCTCCATTTTGGCATTTGCGCGCAGTTCCCTGGGGGCTGCAGCAGCGTGTAGGGTCGCGTGTATGTTCAGCATGGCCACCACCACTGCATGTGTAGCCACATAGTCACAATCCTCGATAGGGCAAGGCACACTCATCCTTGGCCTCACAGTTTTATATGTTTTCGATGATGCGCTCATATATTCAGTTTCCCGGGCGACGTTACTTGTAAATACACTCGCAGTCCACTCATTTGTTTAATCGCATTCTTTCGCGACATCGGAGATGTCTGCTTGGCTTTATCCAGATGTTTGATTATAAATAAGAACAACTTTCCATTTGTTCACTTGCTTTACTGAACGATAGCAGTGAAATGACAATAATCAAACATGTCATGAGCAGCTAAAAGTGCTGGTGTGTTTACATCTAAAACAAAGTCATTAACTTCCTGTTTCGCTATGTGCAACAACATAAAGGACCGTAGTGCAATATTCCCTAGTTATTACCCATAAGTACAGATAATATATCTCTCCATCCATGCATACCATGGAGATAGCATGGTTCTGGCTAGTAAATAAAGTTCATGATAGACACTTAATCCAGACAGCCACAGTACACATGTAGACCGTTTACAGACAGACATGGTGATTAGGAGTTATTCCCAAAGAAGAATCCCAGATAAACAAACGTCCAGAAATTAAAACTAAGTAGGGTAACGTGGATCAGAGTACGTTAGCTTGCTAGTATTGAGAGAAGAACGAAAGCTAGACTACAGCATGACTAGCCTGTGTTATTACCGTGTTATGTCCACAAATTAAACAACCTAGAAGGGTAATTTGGTAGCAATACAAGTCTCATAAAAAGCGTGAATGATGTTTTTGACTCTTAACTTACCTTCGGAAACGTCAGGTCGGGCAACCTTATTAAAAAAGTTCCGAAGGTCTTGCTGTCCTTTGCGCCTGGCCATCCTCGTCGTCCCCAACTAAAAACCTGGAACGCTGCTGTGCTGCTGCTTTAACCTGGCAGCTCGGGGTCGGGGGGAAGGCTACCTAGCGAAATTCACTGGCATGTTTTCCTAAATATTGAAAAATGAATTTTAAGTGGGTATACTGAACATTTTAGGTGGGTATACTGAAATAACCAAAATTTTGAGGTGGGTATACGGCGTATACCTGTGTTCTACGTAGACTACACCACTGGTTGTGTTGCATTTTGAGCACCATCAGCGTGAAAAGTTGGAAATGACTACTGAAAAGATACGTTTTAATGCGCATCCGAGAGTTTGGGGAAATTCTCGCATGTTGCGCAGTCGTCATTCGTCAGCATAGTAAGCTGTTCCTGTATTTCTAAAAAAAAATGTTGTAGGCTACATTGCGTTGCAGACAAATGGGTCCATAACACTGTGGACGTCAATTCCGATGTAAACAGCAAATAACTCGTCATATTAGTCGTTATATTGTATTGTATAAAGAGGCTTTTGCGCAATAGCCGGAAGAATGTGCCTTTACTTTGGAGTTAGCGAGGTAGAAAACGAGAGAAATAGTGTTTAAAATGTCCATTTAAATTGTAGCCTAATATAATGCACTGTTGTGCATTTTAAATCAGAAAGAAGAATATGAGGAGGTTGCTATTAACTTTAAAGATTGCATCTACAATCAAAACTATCTACATGCAAATTGAATGGCCTTATGTCCGGTCTATGGATGTCGGCTTTAGTTGACAGCACAGTCACTAGATTTTAATCGGTAAAGTTGAGGAGTTGGTATCTGTTAATGTTCGTGCAAATAGGCGGATTCATGTCCCTTGTAGTTTGCAACTGTGGGTCGCGACTCAGACTTTGGGAAGCACTGGTCTAGAGCGCCTGTTACTTTAAGGACGTGAGAGTAGCCTAATTGCATTTCTAAGTGGATTGGAAGGCTTGCATCTCACTGTTTTTTAGGCTACAAGTGGAAATAACGTTTTGCATATATGTGCATTATAATTATGTGGATGCAATTTGGGATGTTTTCTATGTCATTAGTTCAAATAAATATTAAAAAAATAACTTGAATGAAATCTTTCTTGGATCATAGAAGAGATAAGTGTCTTGCAATGTTATTAATGTCTATGATTTTGGTAAGGACTACAAGAACTAGCAAACATGACATGACAACGACATCTCCAAATGTAAACGTTTGCCAATGGGTTGCATAGCCTACTCAAATGTCGGTAAACCAAGTAGACCTACATTAAATTACTTTCATAGCCTAGGTAGGTTAGCAACACCAGGTTGAGAGATGCAAGTAAGCAGATCAACGTTAGCTTTCTATTTATTGACATCAAAACTGTAGAGGAACAAAGAAGTTACAGGGCAGTCTCTGGTGTCTGCAAAAGTGAGCGTGGCTTCTGGCTTAATATTCTGTGCGAGGGACCATTGTGGTAGGTGAAATTTCACAGGGAAACTACGGTGATTGGTCAAATTTGTGGAAAAGTTGCAGTGTTTGTACAAAATTGCAATGTCGCTCAGAATTCGCTGGGATTTTTAAAATTTGTGTTAATTGTTTCGATCGCAACATCGCAAATTCCTGGAGGGACTGAATCCTATGGAGTAGACCGTGTTTTCAAAAAAAGTCCTCGGTTTCTTTTCAAACGTGATCGCAGGCCTCTTTTTCTGCAGTTTAGAACTGTTTTTAAAGTTGAGAAAATTCTAGCAGCTTCTAACAGATAAACGCCCTACGCCACGCTGTTTTTGACAGCTGACAAATCACAAGCGGATAACCGAGAGCTGTGGTTAAGACGCTTCTGGCTGCTTTTTGGAACAAAAACTATTTTTTAAGACTGAAAAGCGGTCTGCACAACTTCCCTCGTCAGAAAAAGAAACCTATGGAAGTGGCTGTGGAAGGCGGCCATTCTCCCTGTTACGTATCAGTTTACCATCAAAATGACTTTGAAAGCTGTTATATTAAGATAAAAAAAAAACTTGCATAGGATGTCTTAAACATCTGTGTATACATCTGAAATAATGTGGAATTAAATACTTATTGCAGACTGCAATCTAATCAAACAGGGACATAGCGGGAAAGAAGGGAGAAGGAGCACAAATAATAGTAAAGCCTAATTCACCTCATGTTGCCAGTCTACTGCTGGCTGGAACACGCTGTTTTTCCAAGATTAAAATAAATCATTCAAATGAAGTGCAGATTGTACTAAGCATGGGATTTGGCTTTGTTCTGTTATAAAACAAGTGTTTACCTCCTTGATCACTGACACTGTGTCCACAGACCTACAAAAAGAGCCTAATGTCTCAAACATAAACATATTGGTATATTATTATCAATATGACCATGTGTAAATACATTTTATTTTTATTTTTGAAACTTAAGTACCCCTCTTTTTACACAGGCATTCGGATGGGCAGTTTGGGCCTCTTTCTGCAATGTGCTACCTCAACTTTCTTCTCCTTACTCATGAGTCGTTTGGTGTGTCTCTTTGGCTCAAGGATGGTCTACCTTAGCAGTATGGTGTGCTTCACCATCTCTGCTCTTGTCATTTGCTTGTCCAAGAATGTGGTCTTGGTTACTACCATGTCTGCTCTGACAGGATTTGCCTATGCTACCCTGCAGACTCTTCCCTACACCCTCACTTGCCAGTATCATAAAGATAAAGAGGTAAGACCTCATAGAGCAATCCACTTGTAGC
The DNA here is from genome assembly GCF_018492685.1 of Alosa sapidissima. Classification (NCBI taxonomy): domain Eukaryota; kingdom Metazoa; phylum Chordata; class Actinopteri; order Clupeiformes; family Clupeidae; genus Alosa; species Alosa sapidissima. The sequence goes on from NC_055967.1 coordinate 3,029,264, forward strand.
TTATTTTTCTTTGGCATAGATTAATGGATATCTCTCACATGTTTTGTTACATTTCAGTGTAATCACTATTACATTTTGTATTGCTCTAGGTTTTCATGCCAAAAGGAAAACTCAAAAACTTAAACAAGAATGATATCACCATCACCAAGGAATCTGTGCATTTGAAGATTGATGATCATGGTGAGGTCTTGAACCATAAACCTGGCTCTGTCAATGGGCACTCATATTTCAGCAGGGATATTTCAGAATACTACACTCCACAGCACTACCAGATTGGCTTTCCATCTGATTCCATAGAGCAAGATCATGATAAGCGTGGTGTTGGTCTGGATTTTGCCATTCTGGATAGCACCTTTCTGTTGTCTCAAGTCTTTCCAACTCTCTTCATGGGCATGATTGTGCAATTTACAAAATCTGTTACAGCTTACATTGCCTGTTCTGCAATTTTTGGTGCCATTGCAATTTGCCTGGCAAACCATGTAATTTTTGACCAAAAAGACTTGTGATGCTGCCTACCTAGGCATATCAGTACTAATTACATTTTTAATGGTGTACATTATTATGTGAGTGTGAGTTGCTATCAAAAGTGTTCAGCTAATTTCACCTTACAGACACTCTGTTGTTGTAGTTACTGTACAGTTGATGAAGATGTGAGTAAACAATTGAATACTCTCATGTAGTTATTTGGATTAATTGATAAAGTTGAGTTTAGTAATAGTTTAAATGGGAAATCAGATTCTGCCCCAAAATGGCCTTCGGTTTTGAAGAATTTATGGAACCTGACATATGGTTAAGAGAACACCCCCCAAAAGGGCAGACTCCCCTCCATTCTTGGTTGGTAATGGTATTTTTCTTGTAGGCCTTGCTTATATTTTGACAGGCATTATTGTGCTATGATCCATGGGGTCCTGCCACTCCATAAAATTACTTCCTAGGACTGATTAGTACTCTAGTAAGTACTTTTTCCTCCCTCTCGTCATCATTAGGCTGTATATTTACAAGGTTGTATAAGGATTACAGAGATACAAGGAAATTGAATCAAATGCCAGGGATATTCCAAAAAGCAGTTGTAACATATATTCTGAGAGTAACTCAGGTCTTTCTGAACTCAGATCAGCTGTCCAGGGGCCTGTACTACGAAGGGAGCTTAACCTACCCAGATGTAACCCAGGGTTACTTTGTTAAACCGGGTTTGACAAAACCTGGTTATCATAAGTGGTGTTAATCGGTACTACGACGCTGATTATGAAGTTGATTTCTTGAACCGGGGTTAACCTAATTTGAGTTTGTGCGCGTTCAGATAAAAGGGGCGGGTTGCAGCGCAAGTCACCACTTTCAATGATGACGCGATTACCTTATTTTACGGACGAGGAATGCACAATTATTGTGACAAGTTACGAGGAATTAAAACTCACTCTACGACAAAAATCAAATATACATCGGCAGCAAACAAAGCAAGACAAGGCTGTTGGCAACGTATTGCAGATCGGGTAGTCTAAATGCCTAAAAGTAAAGTTTTATTTCCACATGTTCTTCAAATATGTGTTACGGAGGATTAACAGCTTGCGGAATGTCTGAAATGAGTTGAAATAATTAAATTGCCTATTTTGAGTTCAAAGAAAGGCTTACAGATGCAACACAATTCAGAAGTGGGCATATATATTACAGTAATAAGGATAATTGAATGTTTAAGTAGCCTCCATTGACTGATTTAGTGTATGCCTAATCCTGTGAACATTTCAGATGCAACACCATTGCCAAACGCACATGGCAGCAGGTGAAAATGAGACACAAAAACATTATTCAGAATAGTAGGTTTATATAGTTATAGCTTGCATTAATATTTCTTAATTATGAAAACATGTAGGCCTAGTATGCTTATAGCCTTCACTTGCCTCTGTTTTACAGCGAACAAGAAAAAGGTGTCTTTGAACACTACTGTAAGGCACCAGAGTGTTTTACAGTAGCAGAGGAGTTGGCCATCGCAAATAATAGTGGAAGGCCGATTATGGAAGGGGTTGAGGGAGGCATTCGGTCGGATTCTGGTGCTGTGGAAATGTGTAGCCTTTATGTGCAGGGTACAGTAATATGACATTCAATTCAACAAGTTTGTTAAAATGATGTTTTTAATTTATTAGGCCTACTGTAGGCTATGTCCGATTTATTTTAGGCTATTCTTTCTCAGATGTTCAGCATACTGTAGGCCTATGTCCAATTTATTTTCGGACATAGGCCTACAGTATTCTTGCTCAGATGTTCAGCATCACCGATGGAATACATGAATGCCAGCGTAACGGCATTGCTATGACGGGTGACATTAGAGACGTCTGCCTAGATCATCTGACAAAGATAACGAATTCCCTCGGCTGACAAACTATATCTTCATAGAAAATATAGTCCGGGTATCTGGCGGTCTCTAAAACCCCTCGCCCTGCGAAGAGAGCCCCTCACGATTTGCGCTCCAATGTCGTATGGATCATCCAGGTACGCCGACATTGTCTCGGGAGAAATTGTTAGTGGAGGGGTGGTACTTATAAAGGGTGTGGTTAACGGAAACCTCGGGTTAACCAAGAACTTAACCTGCTCGGAACAGGTTTGAGATGCAGCGTAAATTGCCATGGCAGCATACCTCGATTAAAACCTATCCACCTTTCGTAGTACGGGTTAATCGGGAAGTTACGCCACATGTGATCAAGTTACTCTCGAAGTTACCTAGATAAGCCAGTAACCCCGCTTCGTAGTACAGGCCCCTGGAACTGAAAACTCAACCATGTCTGTGTGTATTCTGCATTAAAGATATGCTTGAAAACTATGAAAAGTCATCATCTACTGAGTTCTGATACTATGACCCCGACTCCTTTGGAGATGGACTCCTTTGGAGATGTGCTAGCGACCAACATTAGCACCCATTGGTTTTAGCACACTCTCTCATTCCAAAGCTGTGGATTTGAGTGCGAAGCTCATAGCCAGCCTTTCTTTGTGTAAGCTATCTGAGGTAATTGATACTACAATGGTGGATATCAACTTTCTTTGTTGACCCATGCTTTCTGTGCCAGACGCTGTGTGTGTTCACAGGAAAGGAGCAGTGTTGGAACTATATGATCTCAAGCTAACTGCAGCGCTTTGATTAATTTCTTACGCAGGTTAATTGGTTTAAATACAGTGTTGGGTCGCAAAATCCTATTCCAACAGAAGACTGGAAATGAATGCAGTTTCAAGTTCGACAGATAAAGAAGGATAGAAAAACAAATGTCACAAAAGCTGCTCAGCTGGAGTATAGGGTCAAACTCAGGGTTTGTTGAGGAAAACCTGCCAGCAAAACGGTTCTGTTCACAGTCAGTTATTGTGGTAACTGATAAGTTTTAAATACCTCTCATTCCTCAACAGGAAGTCTGGAGTTTCCTTCATTTCAGGGTTAACAAACTCAGAGTTATAATAAATATCCACTTTCAGGAATACCCGCCGGATCCCTGGGTTTCAAATCCTCCTTTCTCCTATTCCCAGATTGGTTTGCTATACAAGGCTCTAGGCTGTGACCACGTTTTTAGTGTGCAAGTAAATGGCTCTGTTCGAAACGGTAAAAATGCTGTCTTTTAAGATAACTGGGGAGCAAGGCAGCAAGTGTGGCTCAAAACCGAAAAAACTCTTTTTGCCGCCTTCTAAGATAGCTTAGAATTACCCGAATAACGGTCATTTTTGAAGGCAGCATCGATGTATTCTTCATGCTCCCTACTACCCATAATCCTTTGCGGCAACGTCTGAAACAACTGTGAAAATTAAACGAATGACACCGGTAATGGCTGCTGAATCTGTTATCTGTTGAAATGTGATTTGTTTGACATTGTTTTGCTTAGATTTGTCAATTTCTAGAAAGAAAGAAATACTGTACTATCTGATTATACCATTGTTGTAACCATTCATAATGTCTGATCTGATATGTGTTGCCTGCCAAACAACTTTCTACCATTAGCCGGCTAGCTTCCGTAAGAGAGTTTAGTTTGACGTTCGGATTCTAGAGTGCTACGCTCATTCCTAAAAGATGCATTCAATCTGAAGTCATGTCTAGTGAGACAGCTGTGTATTTAGGCAGAGGCATCGAGTCGCTGCCTTCCATTTCGAACAGAGCCAACATCTGGCATTATCACGTTCATGCAAGTCACAAGTGCATGATGATCAGTACACTGTTTTGGTAGTCCTCTTATATAAGTACTATGTTAGCCATTAGCGTTAAAAGTGGTAACCTAGGCAATTCTTTCTTTCGGTTTCTCCCTATATGCTCAATATTATTACATTAATATAAAACTTAAAGAAGCCCTATGCAACAATTTTAGCAAAAATGACCTTAATTATACAGGTTGAGAGTCATTCTGATGGTTCTACAACACTTTTTGGGTCGTTTGGTGGGTGCTTCGTCTCCCCCTAGTGCTTCTCCGCGGCAAAAAAACGAATATGCAACTTTCTTGTCTATCTAGTGGGGGTTTAGCGTAGCAGTCACTTGCTACCGAAGCTGCAGGGGGAGCTATGTCGTGAAAAATGTGAGCCCAAATCAGGCGAAAAACCAGAAACAGCGAAGGAATAACCAGACCTGCATAGGGCTTCTTTAATGCATTGTAAAAAACAACTTATGGCCTAGGTTTTGTTTTGTTATATCTGTTAGGTTAACAGTTAAATATGTAGGAGCATTTAATGTGACACGTAACTCAGTTGAATCCACAAACTTGCAATTTTAGTGAGTAGCCTGCTTCATTTGATTTTGACTTAAAAAAACATACATTAAAAACACCAAGTGCAAGATACTTTTACCAGTGTTTTTTCAACCATGCTTCCTCTTGAATTTAAAGCCTAATTTATGCTTCTGTGTCAAACAACATCGTAGTCCCACAGAGCCCTCTGCGTCGCTGTATACCCCTTCCAAGCGCCATAGCCTGACAAGAACCTCCAAAGGCGACAATTTCACTGGCAGAATTATTCTAAGTAAGAGCTACAACTGAATGTATGAAAAGTGAATGGTTGACCTTCTCGCGATCTCCCTTTAGTCTTACCCTAAAAGTATGTCTCAGTGTTATCATCTCTTTGTTGTCTTTTAATTTGTTGGTGTTGGGATTTCTGCATCCTCATTTCAATCCTCATTTCAAAATAAAAGTCCATACTTCGACTGCTACACATATTAGAAATATTCAACACAAACTGAGTCCGTTTTAATGGCCTTGATGGTTTTGGTGGAAATATGTAGTTACTTGGATATAGGATCTATGTTCAAAGATGCTGCTAAACTATTTGAATTGAAATGTGCTTATTTTGTGTTAATTCAACATTAATTCTGTGATACATTTAAATATCTATTTTTACAAGCTTCAGTTGTGAGGGGCAATAAATAATCACAGAAAGCTTTGATTCAAAATGTAATCGATTGACAGCACTAATTAATTAAACATCTTTAGTCTTTAAATTTGACATCACCCTTATGTTTTGATGGCTGAAGAGACATGTGTATGGTTCTAATTTCACATTGGCAAGATGATGCCTTGAAAAAAAATCAAAAGAAATTTGACCATGAACATTTTGTCTTCATTGTGGTCAACATTGTTACAGTTTTTTTCATGTCTCTGAGACCTATCTGCTGTAAGATTATGTAGATGAATATATTTTTTTGTGTGTAATCCATTTTTAAAATGGCTTCAATAAGTGATTGTCCATTTTACAAATTACACTATTTTGTTCAACAGAACAATGTTACCCAAAACGAGTGGAATCCTGAATCATGCTATTGAATATGATTTGTGATAATTGTGTTTTTATATAATCATGGTTTATGTACATGTACATGATTGTTTTTTATTGTATATTAAAAGTATGACTATTTTAATATTCTGTCCATCTTACAATTCATCTTACTGTCCATCGTCAATTCCAATATGTGCAGTAGATTTATGGATAGTAATTTCATGTTATGGCTTGTATGTCATGTTTGACCATGCTACTTTTTGCTTCCCCATGTTTAGTTCAAACAGCAGGTTTTACTAACATGTAAGAAGGAGGAAATTATGAGACCTGAGGGGTCTAGAAGGTGTGTAGCCTACTGCAGAAGCATGTCTGATAGGTAATTAGGTCATGCTCCATTTATGAGAAAATTATTCTTTTGGGATGTTTTTCAACCAGGGGGACCTGGGGTATTTCACAAAACCTAGATATCGGATTAAACTGGGATTTTTTTGTTATCCTGGATGAATTTAGACTTGACTCGGTTTCACAAAAGAGATGGCACATAAGTTACCACTTACCATGGGGATTTATTCTCTGCACCTACAGCCAAGCTAAGTTAATTCTAATAGTAGCCTAATTATGTTGTCTTATTGGTTCAGATAGCTGTCATTTAAAACAGGCCTCCGTGTGAATTTTTAAGGAGCTTTATTCCATTTATATACTATTTGCTAAATATATTCGCTTCGCAAATCAAAACAGATGGTCTGCCTACTACCACATGGTTATTATTTTAATTGTGATAGCCTTATAAATATTAATATAGGCCTAACATAGGTTTGCTTCTTTTGTTGATAGATGTTTGAATAGTCTACTGTAGTAGTTGATTGGAAATGAAGGGTAAATTTTTTCGAAGGTGTTTTCAAAGAATTTGGTTATAAAGGTATACAGAGTCGCATCTTTGCGGTGGCAAGCTCTTCCTTAATGACGTCACGTGCCAAAATAAGGAAGCACTCACACGTGGGTGTGTAGATTTGTATTCAGTTGGTGCACCACGCCTACTCTCGCTGTTTTACAGAAATAGCCGTGTTCATTGTTAGCCGTGTTGTAGCCGTGTTCATTGTTAGTCTATCAAAAGCAGTTGTTCACTTTGTGTGAATGACGCTATTTTCTGCATTTTTTTATTTCAACCATGGGCTCTTTGGAGCAGAAACAAGAACGCGCACACATCCTGAATTACTTACACCTGGCTTGACTTAGTCGCTCCTACTCATCCTGGATTGGCGTTAGTGAAACGAGTTTAGCTAGGATGACCAGAAAACACTATGTCAAACCTCGAGACAGTGTGCACTAGGCCAGAGTCATGGCAAATAATCGTTCCTGCCTCAAAACCCGGATTGCTGCAAAAAAGATGCGGTCTACAATCATTGGGGGGGAGACATGATGAGGCTTGGTAGGTATTATAAAAACCATTTTGAGAGCTGTGAATGCAAATAAAGATGTTTCCACTGATTATTTAAAAAGGGTATGAATAATTTTGGGCATGCCATTTTTCATAAAAATTAAAAAAAAAAGAGATAAAAACGCTTCTTCTTTTTATTCCATGTTTCTACCGCATTGTCTTACAATTTTTAGCCACGTGGCAGTGTCATTGTCAGTCAGCAGAGAATTATCATAATCTTAATGTAAATGGTATATTGTGTATTTGAAATACGGTCCATATTTCAAATAAAAATAAGTTCAGAAATATAGCTGACCTGGTTGAACTTATTTAGCAGAGGAAATACTTCAAATGTGCCAAATATGATACAAAGTAGCAGCTTACCAACAAAACTCCACAGTTTGAACATCATAATAGCTGATATAGCTGTAAAGTTTTCTATCAAACAGTTTTGTCCACTCCAACACATTTTCCAGAAATAGGCCTAAAAAGTACATGACCGTGCACCTTACTTAATCAGTCTTATTTAAATGACGTTAACTCAAAGAACAATCATAAATACTACAAATATCGTATACAAATATTTAATCTTAATACTGATGGCAAAACCTACATTTCTTTCTGATATCCACTCCAAGACATGTACTTTAAGTAAGGGATAAACGCCGGTCATTATCTGAAAACTAGATGTACCGCAGAGCGGTACAAAATATGACCGCCACCCAGTCCAGCACATTTTTTCCACAAAAAGAAATCACGCTGAAAGGCCTATATGATTCTAACTGTCTCACTAAATTGCATTATCCACACTCAATTCTCACTGGTATCTGCTAGACAACAAGTACCAAAACATGATTAGTTCATAGATTTCACATGTAAAATTCATTTTATACAACCCCACCTCCATCTTGCCTTTTCATAATTCTGAGAAATTCTTGATTGTTTGTGTTATGTTTATGTTATGTGTGTGTGTGTGTGTGTGTGTGTGTGTGTGTGTGTGTGTGTGTGTGCGTGCTTGTGTGTGTGCCTGCGTATGTGCCTGTGCATGCAAGCGTACATATGTCTACTGTGTGAGTATGTGTCATACGTATCATTACTGTGAATGTATGTGTGTGTGTGTGTGTGTATCTGTTTGTGCACATGTGTGCACATGAAATGGGTTAACATGACCCCTTGAGATCAACATACAAAAAAAAAATGGTCCTCCTAAACCCTACGGTTTTCGAGATATTCACAGAAAACTGTGTCTGCCCTACCCTCCTTTCGGGGGGTCCAGTCCAGCGGGGGGGCTACAGATCAAAACGAAAAATGACGGTTCCATGCTATCCATGTGGGGGTACATGCCCACCAAGTTTTGTGTACCCCGGTTTTTCAGTGTCCCGGGAATCCTTGTTGGTGTACGTCACTAAATGTACACATAAATTATTTTATTGTAAGGCCCCCCATGAACGAAAGTACACAAAACTTGGCGTGCATTCGGAGGGTGTCATAATGATCCTACACTTTTAATTTTGTGCAGTTTTGACCTTGTCAGCCTGAGATATTGTGATGAAAACACCTAATTTTTTGCTTTTGAATTTTTAACTAGGTGACGCTATACATGAAATAAGTGGTAATGGGATGGGTTAACATGCCCCCTTAAGACCAACATACATACAAAAAGGTGGACCTCCTAGGCCCTACGGTTCTCAAGATATTCACAGAAAACTGTCTCCGGCCACCTAGAGGCCAGTTGGTGTATAGTAACATAAATTAATTTATTGTGTGGCCCCCCATGAACGGAATTCCACAAAACTTGGCGTGCATACAGAGGGTGTCATAATGATCCTACACTTCCAATTTCGTGCAGTTTTGACTATGTTAGGTCACAGATACCTTCAATTACAACACCTAATTTTTACTTTTTTGTGTTTAACTAGGTGGCGCTATACATGAAATGAGTGGTTATGGAATGGGTTGACATGGCCCCTTGAGATCAACATACAAAAAAAAATGGTCCTCCTAAACCCTACGGTTTTCGAGATATTCACAGAAAACTGTGTCTGCCCTACCCTCCTTTCGAGGGTCCAGTCCAGCGGGGGGCTACAGATCAAAACGAAAAACGATGGTTCCATGCTATCCATGTGGGGTTACATGCCCACCAAGTTTCGTGTACCCCGGTCTTTCAGTGTCCCGGGAATCATTGACGGAAATTTGGGCATGCAAAAAAAAAAAAATCTGACTAAACCTATATGACCGCCGCTTCGCTGCGCGGCGGTCATAATAAGTGCCAACAGGGCAAACAGGACCCCGATGCCCCAGTGGAGGGGTCTTGTTTCATCCTGAAGGGACTTATTTTCAGATAATGACCGGCATTCTATACATTTTCCCGCTTATTATTCAGCTACTTGCCAAAACGGAAAAATAAACTCCACGATATGTCTCTTTACATTTATTGTTACCGTTTTGTCGCAGCTTTTGCTAAGAAACAAATAGTTTGAAAACACACGCTGAACTTGAATCAAACATTCTTTAGAACAGCTGATCAACCGTCTGCTTTCACTTTTGAATAAAGTTCCAATGAAAGAAGTGACCGGACTACTTGCGGAGTGATATGACATTTTTATTCCATTGCCATTGACAGCGGTCATTATTTCAGGAGGTCCTTAGTCGAAAATAAGGACCTATAGAACTTTGGGAAATCCCATTCAAGTCAATGAAGTGTTCTACTTGCATTGTGAAGAGCCTTATAATAGCATGGAATAGTGCAATTATTAAGGGACTTACATTAGCCTTAGATTAGCCTTACACAAACGCTGACTGTTATTAGCTCTGATTAAGAAATTAAGTCATTGTGCTATTGAAGATGACTCATGTCTGAAAACACAGCAAACAAAACAAAAATAATTTGAATTATTCAGTCTTCAACCGGTTAAACAATAGTGGTCCCAAGATCAACCCCTGGGGAACACCACAGGTCAAGAATGTTGGTGTTGAGTATAAGTCAATGGCAACAAAGACGTTCCTGTCCCGTAGATATGATTTCATGTCACAAGGCTATTCTAATAAAAATGCATTTGTGTATTAAGGTTTTTCATGTGATTCATTAGGTTCGATAATGGTCCTTGTTTACTGCCACCTGGTAGGATCTATTGAACGTTGTTGTCAGCAGTTGCCTCTCGGTAGGCTACATCTTTGTATTTCATCAGTGCCAACATGTCAGCCATCAATAAAGGTTATGATGAAACATTATCCCATATTTTTCAATATTTGATAGACTGTCACAGGAAAGTTATTTTGTTTTAATTGCCCTGATTTAGGGTATTGATCCGTATGGGAGAAATGGCAAAGTTGTAGCATAACCTTTTTCTATTTTTTCTGTTCTCTTCGTGTAAACTCGGTTTACACGAAGATGATATATTTTCTTACAAGCTGTGAAATTTGGCCATAAATGAGTCTTTTCTCTAAGATGACACAGAATTAAACAATAAGTTTGTTAAGAATTTAACTGAACAGGGACAGGTTTTGGTACAGCCTCGACCCAGTAGACTTTTAAACATTAGTAGGCTAACATTACAGTTATAGCCAGCGTTAGTCAGCATCATGTAATGTTAAAATCATGAATCCTGTAACATATTCTAACGCAAAACACTGATGGCTCAATCGAAGACGATCTGCATGGATATATTCAATCAACCAGAAAAAGTCTGAATGTGAGATTGTTAAACCTAATTTATTTATTGTATGAAACGATTAGCCCTTGCAGCATATATCAGGCTGAGGATAAGGATAAGGACGGGTAAGGATAGTTCATAAGCTGCTTATTTCTTACATGCCTGAAGCATGAGGTTCAACAATGGTGTTTGAGGTTGCAGTGTTAAGTTCAGTTGTGTGTGATCGCAACTACACCATACTTGGACACCCACTACACTTTAATCTTTTTTCTGTAGAAAACCATGCTTTTGTGGGGCAAGATCAAAAGCAAATGTTCATAAAGTAGGGCATCAACATTTGTTATCTGATGTATATTCCAAGGGCAATGTAGACATCTTAGATTTTGTACATCACTCATAACTAATGTCTTAATTGTAGTTCTGAGGTCAAAAGCTTGTGGTTGATTTGTTGAATTGTTGCCATTGTTCTGCTGTTGAATTTTAGGGCCTTTCTGGAAGTTAGCTTCAAGCTTTCATTGATACATTTTCAATGAATATACATTTGACCTCGCTACTTGGCCTCCAAGACATTATTCTGCAACATATTGAATGACTCAAAAAAGTGAATGGCTTGCGTAGATGTCTCTCAGTGCTAAGGTATAGCATACCATGAGTGATGTATTCAGGCATCATCAGGTGTTACAGGTATTTCAACCTCACCCCTGCTTGGTTGAGCTGAGGTAGACCAACCTCTCATAGTTCCAGTCTCCTCTCTTGACTTCGCAGAGAGTCTGGCCTAGATCCATTGACAAACGTTTATTTCCTGGTTGGTGGACGCTTGTCTGAAGTATGAAATCATTGAAGTTCAATCACGTTTGGTAATGACGTATGTTAACCACGGGGGACACAACGATAACGATAGGCTTGCAACTTAAACGTAAGCGCTCTCAGGAATGCCCTTTGTTCGCTGGTTGGTTCGGAGACAAGTTGCCGAAGTGAACGAGAGCTATTTCAGACGGAGTACTGTAGGGAAATGTAAATGACTGGAAGTACGTAGACAGGCAGAGTCAGGCTAAGTCTCCTCAAATCCTCAGCCCCAGTCTAATTTCGATCTTAACCACATGAATACAAATTTCAAGTTTTTGCCTGAAATTGCACAGTGCCTATTTACAAGGGCATTGTTCCCACCTCTTTTGGGGCCTACCATCAAATGTTGGACCTCTATAGAAAGCTGAGAACCTGTAGTTTTCGTAGGAAATAGTCAAAATAACTGTGTGATGTACACAGAGTTACAGAGGCTAGAATATACTTTTTTCTTTCTGCCGGATTACAAGCATCTCTAAACTGACCACATTTCAGCCCTCTAGGTCACTTGATATCCCTTAGAAACACAACTGAGCCCTAGCACCAGGTCTTGTGAAGCTGTGTGCAAAAGTAGATCAATATAGAATGAAAATATGAGTGCTTTAGACCATTATTTGCCAAGGTATGCTCATGCGTTTTGTAAAGTGCCTATGGAAACTCCCCATAGGACTTTTTGTTATCCAAAATGCATACTGACACAAAATGCTTACTGCACATGAACCCCTTTGTGTAGAAGCATAATCCTGGTCTCAAATGAAAGGTAACACTTTGAGGTTTCTTGTGGACTATTTAGATTGTATGTCAGGTGTTCTGATATAGACTGACTACACAAAATATGGAATAATTACAAAAAAGTCTCTATTTTTGCATTTACTTTGTTGGTTCAATGAGTGTGTATAAGATAGACTATACATCTGTACAACTAATATTGGATAATACAACATGAAGATTCAATTTCTTGGATTCTTGTGAATATTTCAGTACCCAATATGTTGCATCTACTTATTGTGCTGCAGCCAGAAGTCAGGGTAGCACCAAAAGCGGAGGAGGGGGAGGGGGGCATTTTGGATCAAATTTAATTGAGACATAATAAAATGAATCTGAGAATGTAAAGCACTATACAGATTGTACATGAAAAAGGTGTCATTTTTGGATTCCCAAGAGCCAAAGCTTTGAAATGGTGTATAACATTACTATGCTACATATTGTCTAGGTCAATTTTTTAAATAAATAAACCCTGAAGGCAAATCATGTTAATTTTTGGCATACAACATTTTTAGGGGTTTTGAAGGGTGCTGAATTCAAATCTTCTGTATGCCAGGCTCAAAAATGTCCCATAATGCCTCAAAATGGAGAAATCCAATATGGCCGCCGCCGCCAGGTCAAAATCGAATTAATCACTTATCTTTTGGACTGTACAAGGTAAAAACCTGAATGTAATGTGCTTTTATAGGTTTTCACATATAAGAAATTCAATGCCATGCTCAGATTTAAGATCAAGACTAGAGAAAATGCTTTAAATGAATGTACATGGTTAAAATTGTTGTCTCGGATAATGAATAATTCATGAAAAAAGGACCATAAAACAGGTTGATGGCTTTCTGAAGAATTTACTTGAAACATGTTTATAAACAAATTTGATTACCATATTTTAACCAGAGACTTTCTAATGAGGAGACACAGCACTCAAAAAATCCTCCATAGAAATGCATGGGGCTAGTTTGTAACGCCAATATGGTCATTGTCTACACATATCCCACCCCTTCCTCGACAAAACATCGACATGTGAATACATTGAGCCAATCATGTGGTGTGATGTGAATACATTGAGCCAATCATATGGTGTGTTGTGAAGACGTTGTGCCAATCATGTGTTCTGAACTCGCTGCTGGAGCAAGATTCGTGTCGTGAAGCCTTGCGCACGTGCATTTCTGCCGAATAGGATGCCCGATGAGTGCCCAAAAAGCGTTGTGATATGGCCGCCGAGTGGAGGGACTTGCCTAAAGGACTTTGTTTTAACTATCTATTTATATTATTTATCTGTATTTATCTATTTATCTGTATTTTAACTATTTATTTAATAATGGATATTTACCAATTTATTTAGTAATTAATCCATTCTATTCTATTCAATTCTTTAATCTTCTTGGTATGAAGAGGTAGGCTACACACTTAGGCTATCCTAATCATCCTCATCCTCCTCCTCTCCAGCAGTGTTCTGACAGGTGCTTAGACTGCTGCAGCTGCATGACTCCATGCATAACATGCCACTTTTCCTGCAACTGCAGCGCAGGCTTAGACATCCAGCAACCACGGGAGGTGAAGCTTTTGGAATTGGTGAGAGATAGTAGCTGTGGCACTAACTGATCATCCACATTTGGATGGCCATGGTAAGTGTGTGTTGTGTTTGGGCCACCAACATGCTTTCTAGGCAAGGGACGTCCCCTAGTCGTGCATGAATTGTTTTATTATGCCTATACACACAAGGGAAGCCCGTTGTCGTTTTTTCTCTGGTAAACGTGCGGGTTCTCCTGTTTCCGAGGGGCCATCAAGAAAGATGGCAAGAGTAGCCAGGGGGCTTGGGGAGTCCTCAGCAGCCTCACTGTTTTCTCTTAGCACAAGGCCTGCAGTTCCCCAACCTGCTCCTCCTACCAGTCCGTGTGAGCTGGAGGAGGAAGATGAGTAGGCCATTGTGGACGTTGAGACCTTGTGCACTGCCCTGTGCAGCCAGCCCCGTGGGAGGTGAGCTGGCCTGTCTGTTTGAGGAGGTCGTTGGCAGGGCATCCAGGGCTCTTGATATTCCCCTTCCAGAGAAGCCCCTTGCCTCTGCGTCTAGGTTCCACACAGACATGACTGAGCGCCCAGTGGCGGCACTCATTCCCCTCCTACCAGACTTTAGTGACTTGGTCTGTCGCCAATTTTCCTCCCCATCTACTTTTCGTTGGTGGTCTGGCCAGGCTAAGGTGCTTTCCAACATGCACGGCGAAGGGCTGATTGGTTGTGGCTCGCTCCCCCCAGTGGATCAAGCTTTGGAGCCCCTCTTCTCCTCTCCCAACTCCCTCTTTGGTGGTCCCTCCTGCCTCAGTGCCAATGGCTGGACTATGGAGGCTCTGCTAGGTAAGCTGCATAGGCCCATAGCGATGCAAGTCCGCCTGGCTAACACAGCGGCCATTCTGTCCCTGAGCTCCAGTCAGCCTCTGTGTGCCTCGCTGCAGTGTCTAAGGAGCAGGTAGTGGCATCGGGCCGCTCCTTGGCTCAGTTCTGGGTAGCTAGACGCCATCACTGGCTGTCTCAATCTCAGCTCCAGCAGGCAGACAGAGAACATCTTTTGAGAGTGCCGGTGGAGCCTGGGTCCATGTTCGGCCCACAGGCAACCACACTGTCGCAGCAAGCGCGTGACAGCCGCCGCTGTGCAGAAGAGGTGTCAGGGTCTCTTGGCAGGCGTGCCCTAGGGCATTCACGCCTCAGCCAGCACCTACCTTGGGGCATCCATCTTGGGGGCCGACTGATCTCAGGCAGCGGCTTCAGGCATCCCAGGGTCGGGGTACCCGCCCACAAGCTGGCCGGGGGTACCCGTGCTAGTGCAGCGTGCTAGTGCCCGTGGCCCCTCCAGGCGCCCTCGTCGTTCCTGACGATCTCCAGGCTAGCCAGCCTCACCTCTCAGCTCGATGCAGGAAGGCTTGGCTGGCCTTAGGAGCGGATCCATGGGTGCTCTCCACCATGACCCATGGGTATCGCCTGCAGTTCAGGACCAGACCCCGTGTGATGAGGGCACCTACGGTTACCTTGGTGAGCAGTGCCATGCACGCTCAGACCTTACGTGCAGAGCTGTCCACCCTCCTGGACAAGAGGGTGATAAGGGAAGTCAGGAGTTCAGACCCCCAAGCGGGGTTCTTCTCCCGTTATTTTCTTGTACCCAAGCGCACAAGGGACCTTCATCCTATTTTAGACCTCAGGGGTCTCCGGTCCCTGAGGTGCAGGTTAATCACAGTTCCGAGGGTGCGGCAGGCCATCAATGTAGGGGACTGGTTTGCTACCATCGGCCTGCAGGATGCTTATTTTCAGATACCCATCTGGCTGGGGCATTGGCGGTTCCTGAGGTTTGTGTTCGAGGGTTGGGTCTTCGAGTTCCAAGTCCTCCAATTTGGAATCTCTCTGGCCCCCCGAACCTTCACCAGGTGCATGGATGCAGTTCTTGCACCCATGAGGCAGCGGGGGCTCAGGATATTAAACTATCTAGACGACTGGCTCATCTGTGCAACCTCAGAAGTGCAATGCCGCCTACACGTGGCCTTGCTTTTGAAGCACATTCAGGACTTGGGCTTGCGCCCCAATCCCCAAAAAAGCAGGCTCCAGCCTTCCCAAGTCACCACCTTCCTGGGCATGGTCGTGGACTCCAGGAGGGCATCCGTGACTCTCACCGGCGAGACAGCAGTCTTTCGCCGCATGTTGCTTCACGTTGTACGCCCAGGTGGAGTGAAAACTCTGCCTTCTCCTCTTGGGCCTTATGGTGGCAATGGTGCAGATAGTCCTCCTCGCCCTCCGGCACTTTCTACCGTGGCTAAGAGGCCAACATGTGATGGTGAGGAGCGACAGCACGGTGACTGCGGCCTACAACAGACAGAGGGGCTTGGGGTCTCCAGGTCTTTGCAGCCTGGCGACAGACCTGTGGCTCTGGGCTCATCCCCTATTCAGCTCTCTCAGAGCAGTTCATGTGCTGGGGGCCTTGAATGCTGCGGCCGACATCTTGTCAAGAGGGGGCCCACATCCCGGAGAGTGAAGGCTCTAGTTAGCTTCTTCCTATTCACAAAGGCTAACTTGCTAACGTTTATTTAGTTTCTTATTATATATTAATTATTCTAGCCTGACGAGCCAGACCCACATTAAAATGTAGGGTCTGGGCACTCACCGTTCGCAGTGCTCAGTCCGAGGGGCGGGATAATCGGTTGTCTTTCAAATTCCCTCTGCACGCAATAGGACAGAGCTGAGTCCCATGCGTTTTCCCACCAGCGGAGCTAGTTGGCTAGTTCAAACTTTTGCCATCTTAAAACAAGCTTAACTCGTGTCACACTGTTGGCCAACAGCAACATCCATCTTTATTTTCAAGTAGCAGGGAATTCAAGCCATACCGTTGCAACTCTGCCATCAATCATTATGTTAAGCCCGCCTAATGACTCTATACACGATTTGATTGGCCTGAAAGAAGTTTAATTTTTCGAGCTCACAAGCCAACGGAGAGTTGCTAGACTAGCCCTGGAAGCAAATGTAATTTGCTGCCGCTAGGGAGCGTCTAGATTTCTAGGCTATAATTATTCAGTTAGCCTATACATATTCCTCACATAACAATCTTCACATGCTATTACAGATGTATTACATGGTCCTAAACAAATTGTTATTATATTATTTTATAGTTTACCTGTTACTGCTGAGCATCATGTGAGGGGAGCGACTTAATTCACAAGCGCCTCAGTGTATAGATAGAGGGTGTGGCCTCATTCAGGGTTACATATGGGTATTTGTGTGTGTAGGGGTAAGGGTAGGGGTGGGATGGGCAAACATGTCATCATAGCACACTGGACATCAAAACAATAGGCTGAGGTACAATATTTCATTAGTAGGCAAATCTAGTAGTAACAGTTTTAAACATAGGCCTTTAGCTTAAGAGTTTCAAGCATTTTCTTACTAAATAAATAGTTAAAATACAGATAAATGAATAGATAGTAAAGATATGGTAATCAACCTTGCTTCTAAACATGTTTCAAGTAAATTCTTCAGAAAGCCATCAACCTGTTTCATGGTCCTCTTTTTTCATGAATTATTCATTATCCAAGACAACAATTTTAACCAATGTACATTAATTTCAAGCATTTTCTTTAGTCTTGCTCTTAAATCTGAGCATGGCATTGAATTCCCTATATGTGAAAACCTATAAAAGCACATTACATTCAGGATTTTACCTTGTATAGTCCAAAAAATAAGTGATTAATTAGATTTTGACCTGGCGGCGGTGGCCATATTGGATTTCTCCATTTTGGGGCATTATGGGACATTTTTGAGCCTGGCATACAGAAGATTTGAATTCAGCACCCTTCAAAACCCCTAAAAATGTTGTATGCCAAAAATTAACATGATTTGCCTTCGGGACTTTAAATAAGCACATTTTGCAAAATCCTGCCTAGTCTAATAGCAATATGGTGCATACAATTGATTTAGAATGTTGGGGGAGGTGGGTAACCGTCCCGCCGGCAGGACACTGAAGATTATGTGTAAAATGCTCTTTTTAATAATCAGCTGTTAATATAACTTTAAAACCCAAAAGAAAGATTCAATGGCTTATAAATTAATCTGAATATTTGAAATTTCCACAAAACAATTTAGACCTAAATGAAATGCCCTTTTGATCAGAAGCATCCAAATGTGCTCAGGTCTTAGCTCATGTTATAGGCCTATAATTACCAAATGAATATTCTCTGATCATCTAAACAAATAGTGTGATGAGGCTGTTTCTTTTAGACAAAAGCCCCTTTATTATGACTATGACAATTAACACACAGACTGAGATGCATTCACATTCGTAAACATAGGCTCAACACTCACTAACAGTTTGAGGTGGAAGAACATACGCGAACATACAGGGAGGCTGGGTGAAGGCTGACTGTTGAAACTGTTGAGACATGTTCAAATTGAAAACATATGACTATGTATTAGAGCCTGTACCTTAATTAGAGGCCATTATGGTTGCCACATTTAGCATATTCATTTGGTAAACACTTTTATGCAAAGTGAGTCACACATTACAACAGCTAAGTTGCAGTAAGATAAAGACACATACTGAGAGTGAGGGCAACAACAGGGCAAGCTGACATAGCTGACATTCCAGGCAAGCTGACATAGCACAGCAAAAGTGGCAAACATCTTCGTTTTTGCCATCCACTTAATCCCTTAAACAATACACAACCAATATATCATAATAATAATCCCCAAATTCTTTAATGAGTTAATAATTATGTCTTTTGTCCTATTAGAGTTGTAGGTGAATAGGTCAACCTAGGCCTACTGTTGAATTAAACACTATTTAGACCATGTGGAAAGTGCTTCTTAGTTTGTTTTCCCAAATTAATATAATTAGCTTAATACCATTTGTGAAAATGAAGTCTATGCCTAAATGTCCCTAGAAGACCTAACTTGATCAACAATAACTGAAGAAGGTCCCTGCAAGACTTCTCATTGCCATGTGGTGATCTCTGAACTGTTTTTACACCTTCCCTCTAAATAAAGAAGCAGCCCGTCATCACCACTAATCCAATTTTGGGAGCGACCAGTGCCAATCAGTGACTGGGCTATAGCCGACCATTTTGCCACCACTGCCCACTGTAGATTGTAGCCTTCCTCTCTCTCTCACTCACCACCCCCCTACCCCCTCTCTCTCAGTGACCTTTCAATTCGATAGGACAGCTTTAATGTCAGTGTGATATCATATTGCGAGCATGCAAGCTTTAGCATTTCAGCGGGTGATCCTCTTCTCGTGCTATGTTCTTCATTGTGAGGGGCATAGGCCGGTAAAACATGGTAATCACCAGTTTAATCTCGAGCTTTGCTCTGTCTCTGCTGGCTTCTGATCAGTTCAGTGGCTGTTGTTGCATGTTCGAAGTCCAGAACTCTGTTCCAAAAATAAGTCTGTGCCACCATGCCGAAGGAAGAAAAACAAGAAGAGTCTTATTTTTAGGGTCATTAATTTTGACCACGTGCCCTGAAGGTAAACTGGATGGCCACTGCGCAAAAGCTCTCCATCAGTATGTCCTACGAAGCCAACACGCACTGGACGTTGACAGCGATTGTTCTCTTTGGGTCCCTCTGTGGGATTGTGTCATTGTATCCTCTCTCAAACAGGACTAATGTAATTTTAATGGAAGAAACATGGGAGAACCTTTTCTCCCGTTCCGTTTTAGGGATCTCGGGGGAGAAATCTGACCTGAACTGGGAGAGTGACTATTTGCTTGGTATCAAGAGAGTGCGGAGGCTGTACTGCAACGTGGGTATCGGGTTTCACCTTCAGATCCTCCCAGACGGCAGGATAAACGGCGCACATAATGAAAACCAGTACAGTGAGTTGGTCCCCAAATAATTACAAGTCATTAAGCATGTAGCCCATATCCCTGCTTTTTGCATGATAGCCAATCTGTTATGAGAACAGACAAATGTGTCCCAAATAAAAGACAGATTGTCCACCAGTTATGTACATGTCTCCAAGCTCAAAGATGAGATAAGTGTTAAGGTATACTATCCATAAGTGAAATAATTCATACCTAAAACTGGTTGGATATTTTGCACTGTATAGGTTATCGAACAGTTGTATTACATAGATATAGGTAGATAGATACTTTATTGATCCCCAAGGGGAAATAGATCAGTCATTGTAGATTAATTCCCTCCAATTTATCCTATGTTTCATACAGTGTAGGATAGTTGAAGTTCTGCTGTTTGTAGGCTAATTCAATGTTTTGTTCTATCAGGTCTAATAGAGATCTCAGCTGTAGAGCGTGGAGTCGTTAGCTTGTTTGGGGTGAAAACTGAGCTGTTTGTCGCAATGAATAGCCGTGGGAGATTGTACGGAACGGTAGGTATGATATCTCGGATATTGTCAAGCAATCCAAGGTATTTTCTGCATACACAAATTTTCATGTTCATTAAATTTGGTTAGAGTAATGGTGGTTCTGTTGGAGAAAACCAGGCTTTGGATCCGACCAATCTGTATATTCCCTATAACACCAGATATTACAGGTAGCCTATGTCTGTTGTTAATATCCTGAAAAAGTCATTAAAGTAATGATGCTGTTGGGGAAACATGGTATTGATTTGGATCCTGCCAATCTGTACCCTGTAACACCAAATGTTACAGATAGTCTATGCTTTATTTGAAATTATGTATGCATTTTGCAACTTCTAAAAGCTAACTTAAACCTAAACCAATTTGATGTGGATAACCCCAGAAATTCATAAATAGAATGTTGACTTTGAATTAGTAGTTCCATCCAATAGCCATTTACTCAACAATCAGAGTGGATGGAATTCAGGAAGAAATGGCCCAGGTGTATCAGATTCAGATATCAGTTAATACCTACAAGTATCTTATTGCTCTACTTATTGGAATAATCAGTAATCTTTCAAAATCGGTATGAATATTATGCCGATAAAGTAATTGCAATAAATAATGAAAAATCTATCAGCTAAATTTGAGTTGGGCTGTTTGTTAAAGTTTTCACTCGATGACTTTTTCAGAGAGTCTTCCAAGATGAATGCAAGTTCAAGGAGACCCTGCTTCCCAACAACTACAATGCTTATGAGTCTTCCATACATAGAGGATGTTACATTGCTCTAAGCAAAAATGGGCGCATGAAGAGAGGATACAAGGCCTCTATCGCCATGACTGTTACACACTTCCTACCACGGCTATGAGCTAAACTGACAATGAACCACTAATTTGCACATTTGAGTTTGAGGAAAATTGAAAATCCACAGAACTTCAGAAGAAAGAGATGACCTACTATTCTGTTTACACACAAAGACATACTTTGCTAATTTCATCAGCAGACATTGTCAAATATTTATGTACTTCATTGTCTATGCTAAGTGTAGTTTCTGTTATAATTCTGTAAGGGACTTCTTTTATTCTTCTTTAAGAGGCTTGTTATGGCCTATGACTTAGGTGCTCCTCACAACAGGTGCAAATTATACAGGTGTCACTGGGTTAACTAATATCCTTGGCTTATATGTATACAATTTACAGTGTTTTATTACCTCAGTGTGCATGATGGTTTCAGAGAGAAACATGCTTGTTCACCACCATTGTTCAGATGACTATGTTCATAATTGCCATTCTCTTGTGAGTAAAACTGAAGAAATTACTAAAGTGATATTCATGCTGTGAAAGTAGGTGGTGCCTTAGCTTTGTGATTGTGACCCCATAACTTATGCAACAGATGTACTCAGTGGAAAAAATGGATTTCTGCAAGTCTGTTAACACTCCAGAAAAGTATGTGTACTAGCCTAATTACTAGAAGGCCATGGGTATCTTCTGGTTGTTTTCTTTCATAATCAGATCAATTAAGCTGTTGAGATCCTAGAGCCCAGAACTGACATAACAGTGGACTATGAGTGGATGCTTGTAAGTGGACATTTTTCTTATAATGCTGCTGTATCTGACCAGTTTAACTGCTGGACTGTGGGAATGAACTCCCCTTATACCTGATACTTTTCAACTGATATTTGGCTGAAGGCGTACAGTCATGAGTACCATGAATGTAGTACTTAATTAGAATAAGATTATTACTGATAGCCTTTGTGTGAACTAAGGATTTATTTTAATAAGACTTTAATATGACAAGAAGAAATAGGTCTTTGCTGTAGACCTGTGGACTAAACATGACTAACTGAAATATTTTGACTCATAAGATGGCAAAAATGCTGATCTTTAATGGCTCTTTTGGTGTTAATGGCCTTTAGTTTCCCTTTTCGTTGTAAATAAGTTCTTGCTGTGTTTAGAGAAAGTCTTCCAACCACAAGATACATAATACTATCCCTCTGCCCAGATGCCCTATATGAACCCAAAGTTCTATCAAAGCATTTGCAAAATGTGCGGTATAACACCACTCTGACTTTTAAAACGGATCCTGGGGGCATGGTGCAATACTGCTGCAATACTGGGGAGTTACAGGTGGCACATATTAAGAACCTTTTTTATTATTCTATTTAACAGATAATGTAGTTAATTTGCAGACCCATTACTGATTTAGCATCAGAGGGAAGGCACTGTGTGTGCATCTGTTATTCCTTAATTCAGGAGATATTGTCGTTGCAGTGGTGCTTGTTTACAGTTTCACAAATTAAGAAATGAGTTTGCACATGATTGCATGCTGTTGAGAGCATAAATAGTTGTTTATGGTTGAACCGTTATGGATACAAGTCTTGAACTCCTGAGACGGAGAAAAAGAGGGGTAGGGGGGAAGACTTATATACAGTACCTAAATAGCACTTTTTCCACAAATTTACCTCATGACAGACATTTGTTACATATTTTATGATTTTACTGATGATTTGGGACATTGGTGCCAAGTAATTTTAGGGTGAGCATTTTTTTTTTTTGGATATATAATTTTAGGGTGAGCACTTGTTTTGGAACGATAAAGAAAAAAGTAACTCACTGACTGTTCTGTCTTTTAACTGATGCAGAAAGATACTCAGTAGTCTTCAAATAAAACCATTCCCCTGGGGATAATTTGTAATTATTTGTTACTGGGAGCAATGTTGAATGCTTAGTGTAAAAACAGCTACAGAGAGTTAATGACCAACCAGTCCCACTTGCAGTTTAAGACTGGTTGCAGTCAAGTTTCTGTATTAATTCTCATGGACATAATTTTAACATTATTTATTTTTAATACTGTATTCTTGCCATTCAGATATACAGACATATGCTAATTATACAAACCTCCCATCACATATTCTTCTCTCTTCTATTCAGAAATGTTGTGTGCCATTGTTTTCAGTTTGTCTTGCAATTTAATCAGAAATAATTGATGTAAGGAGATATTGTATGTCCTGAAGTCTTGCTTGCACTTAGTCTCCTGGGATGTTACTGGATACGTTAGAACCTTATTCCTGTGACATTAAACCGGCTCACAAAGACACTTTTTGTAAGACTGTAAACACTGTATCTGGCTATAGCATGAACTCTGCAGAATATTACACAAGGGTGACTCCTTGTATGTCGCATCCGGTCTTTGCTCCTACTCCTGTAATTACAATCCTAAACTGCTGAAAAGACTAATGCACCCTTCAATACCCCTCATCTTCTTAGCAAAAACTACACCTTTTGCCTTAGTTCTGATCTGCAAAAATCATGTGTTTTGTGTGTGTGTGTGTGTCGGGGGAGTAGATATGTTGCAAATATTTACCTTTTATTTTTGTACATATGTGCTGTGCACAAGATATAGATGTATTAAATTAATTATTAAAATGTTTAAAGCTGTATGTTTGCTGTTTTATGTGAATGTACAGTAGGTAAGTCATTGCTTATTCACATTCATCATCAATCATCATGAAGACCTACCATGATCTTTATATAATTAAGCACACCTTGTAAATTACTGTGGTGCCCGAAAGAACAACAAAAAAAACAGAAGTAGATATAATTTTTCCTTCCCTTGAGCAAGGCACCTAACCCCTCACTGCTCCCCGAGCGCGCTGTTGTAGCAGGCAGCTCACTGCGCCGGGATTAGTGTTTGCTTCACCTCACTGTGTGTTCACTGTGTGCTGAGTGTGTTTCACTAATTCACGGATTGGGATAAATGCAGAGACCAAAATTTCCCTCACGGGATCAAAAGAGTATATATAGTTATAGTTATAGTTAATTCTGGACCAAGTCTCGGCTCATGACTAAAGAAAAAAACTGTGAAAGTTTGCTACTTTACAACAGACTCAGGACCTGTTAGCAACATGTTGAAGATGCTTGTGTTTGTTACAGAACAGGTACACAAACAGGCCAGATTGATAATGGTGTTGTGGTGCTCCATCATGTTGGTATTCTGACCAAGGTTTTACAGTTTTCCTCAGTTGGTTTGGCACATTTCTCAGATCAGAATTGAAATTCTCAAACTCCATCACATTATCACTTCAAGCACTTCAAGCAATTTCTCCCAATCTTGAACAGCAAATGCTTTAGGACATCCATGCTGACTGTGTACAAAAGTCCGCTGTTGCAATTGCTAATGTCATGTTGGTCAAAATGCACAAACTGGTTCCATGCTGAATAGTCCTACCCTATAAAACAAATGTATGTTATCGCTTGAGCAATTACACGCACTGACATTGAACCAGTTGTCATAATTAGTCACAATCTGTCAAGCATGTTTTATACATTTCTGTTACATTTTGTTTCATAAAGGTCTCCTAAATTATGAGGAATTATATCTGAAAATATGTAGCCTGACTGACAGGAATGTCAGGACGTATAGCCTACAAATATTTACCTATAAAGTAAATCTGACTCAGCGGTGCACAGCTCTAAGGGGTTTCAGTGTTTCACTGTAAATTTGTCATTTTTTCTTTGCATTCTTTTCGTTATCTTTATACTGTAACAATGTCTGTCAATAAATTTAAAGGGACACCAGGCAACGTTTTTGTGTTAATTAATCATCTTCGTAAGTCGGTATATGGTTAAATGACTCATTACGGGGCGAATGAAGGCTCTCTCGTCCGCCCCTACTGCCTGTAGAAAGAATATCCCACTTGCAAGTTCGGTGTATCCTACCCGCCAACCGAAGCATGATCAGTTTACAGCACAGAAGCAGGCTAACGCTAGAGATTGTTGCAAACGTGTGTATAATGTCAGAGCCGGCGAAGAAGCAGCGAAAACCCTTGACGGAAGACGTAAAGAAAAGGAAAAGAGCTTCAGACCGAGCGAGGGGGAGTTTCGTAGAGAAAAAGCATCAGGATTGCCTGGGGTCCCTTTAAGTACAAACAGTCCAGTGCAGTAAAACATCCAGTCTCTTGTCTCTTGCAATTAACCCCCCCCCCCCCACAATAAAGTGTAACTTTGTAGTTTTGAAATAGCTATGCCGCACAGAATTGTTTTTCATTGGAAAATACTTACAGAGACAAAACAGTTTGGAAAATACTTACAGAGACAAAACAGTTTGACTATCTTGCTCATGAACAATAAACACTTGTCAATCTGATTGCATTGACATTTGCATTGGCATAAATACTTTGAGGCAAACTACAGTAAGCATTTTGAGCAAGATGCACTTTTGCAGGTAATGTGGTCTACCATTAGGCTTCTACTGATATCAGGTCACACAGGCATCTCAGAAGAAGCTGAGGCTTGATAATAATAACCTAGATTGGGCATGGTTTGTATACTCTTGCTGACTCAATAATAATGACATGTAATTTCAGAGGCACATTTTCAACAAAAGGTTAAATGCTACATATGTAAAATTGCTTATTTTTACTTTATTTTTCACTTTTTACATGTTACAACCCTCTCAGTCTGTGCGCCAACCTGGCCACCCCATCAAACGGTTTCTAGAATCGCCACTTTCTAAAAGAGTGAAGTTGAACCACACTTACTTTATACTTCTTTTAATGACACGTCAGAAATGTTCTCCAAAAACGGCAGCAAATATTTTAATTGAGC
Organism: Alosa sapidissima; assembly: GCF_018492685.1. Taxonomy (NCBI): domain Eukaryota; kingdom Metazoa; phylum Chordata; class Actinopteri; order Clupeiformes; family Clupeidae; genus Alosa; species Alosa sapidissima. The sequence goes on from NC_055967.1 coordinate 3,055,095, forward strand.
TTATATTGTCCTATTGCATTTCAGAAATTGGCCAAAAAGAATAAAATCAAACACATTTGATTTATTTGTTTCAAAAGCTTAAAGAGACTTGTCCTCTTGTGTGACATATTTTATCCTCTGTGACAGCCGAAAGACACTTATAGACATTTTCTGTCACATCAAAGGATCATGGGCTTTTGTCAGTTAATTACCATTGTAGGCTATATAGGCCTAGGCTACATTTGCAAGTTTCGATAATTAGGCCTACATTTTATTTATTAGAATTGTTTTATTAAAACATATTAGATTTTATTATTCCACGAAAACTACTTCATTAACTTTTTGATGTAGGATAGGCCTTAACTATAGATATTTTTTCTATAAAACCTTAGGGAATCCCACTCAGTTAGAAACGCTACAACAGCCAATCAAATCGGAGACTGCCTCAGGCTGCTAAATTTGTCTCATGCAGGTTGCTGATCTCAGTTTATTTTGAAGACACTGTGAAATTGTGGACTCTGACAAGAGGAACTCCAATAGGCTATGATACCTTGTATTCTAACAATAGTGCGACAGTAAGTAACATCAGTTTTGATAATTTAACCATAACGTCAATATGCCTAATGTGCTGCATGTGTAGGCTATAACCAACCCCTTAAGGCTGATATATGTTTCTGCGTCGACTCCACGCAATGGCCGCTGCCTCGACGCACACCGGCATGCCATGAAACTTTCGAAGTTCTGCGTCGCCTAGTGTCTGCGTCGCTCACCACCGAAACGGTAGTCCGAATGGCAAACCCCATACTGCCGTGCTGAAATATTAATCTTATTGGTTTCCCCTTTTCTTGCTTTGATTTTCTAAAGTATCGAGAAATAGAATAGAGTACCGAAGCCATGACGTAGCGTTGGCAAGGCAGCAATTTCACTGGATCTAAACAAATCAATCTACCATTAGAAATCACCATAGCTCAAGTCAAGTCAAGTCAGTTTTATTTTTAAACTAATTTAACATGCACATAGTGCAACCCAGAGCCATATAAATGCATGCGGTTAAAATCTTTAAATTCACGGACGTGTTTTGGCTTTATTTTTTTTGGCAAAAAACGTCGCTCTTAACAGCCGCCAGTCTTTGAGAAGACGTGAAATATCCACTGGAATTTTGTTTCTTTCTATTACACGTGTTATGTGGCTAAGCTGCTGCCTAGCAGGTAAAACACGTTTAAATGGATATATTTGTTTTTATTAGCTAGAAATGATGCCACATGTTTACATTCAATGCTATTTATGCCACTTCGAAAGTTTGTTTAGATCCAGGGCAGGTTGCACCAACGTGGTTTAACTTTTAAACTGGATTAAATCATGGGTTAATGACTATATGTTGCACCAACCTTAAACCTAGTTTAAATTGAGTTTAAATTAAACTCTGGTTAAATTTAAATCCCAGTTAATCCTAGATTAATTTTCCACTTAAACCTAGATTAAATCCAAGTCTGTTGCACCAGTAATTTTAAACCCAGGATAAAGCTGGACTAGCAGTTTAATTTAAATCACCCCTGGAGGAGGTTTAAGTTAAAAGTTTTCAGTGGTACCAGGGATGTAGTGGAGGCTAAACGCAATTAAACACAGTTTATCCACCTCCTGATAGTTTATGGACCAAATGCAAGTTTTACAATTCCAAAATCACACTGCATTATCCACCTTCACAATAGTACACTCATCAACTCTCACTGAGACATTTAATACCATTGAACCATCATCAAACAGGCCCTGAATGTCTTTTTTAAACTTTTAATTCCATGTCACGGCACACCTTGATCATGGAATTCATAGTTTACCCACCTATTTTATTTTATCACTAAACCCCTGGTACCGAGTGGTAGGCTACTGACAAGATGGATTTTTGACAACAGCCATCTGTGCACTACTGGAGGGAGGGGAGATAGGTGGATACTGGGTGACAGTGGCTATGCAGGTCGCACATACCTGACATGAGGATGAGGAGGTGGAAGATATGCCTAAAAATGCTGCAAATTCCAATGGAAATGCTTTAAGAACATTGATTAACTTTAAGCCTATATGACAAATTACTCATCTAAACAAGGAGAAACTCATGGGACTTCTATTCTAAAATGCAATATTTATTAGAAATTAAAATATATTAATGGAAAAACAGTAAACAAACAAATATGTGATATGGTTACATCATTTCATTAAGGAGAGCCTCAAGGGAGTCCTGGGGTGGTTGGCTCATTTTTGCTTTTGATAAGTTCAAACTTCCTTGTGTAATAGCATTTTCAATGTCCAAAAGAAACCGCTCCTTCTTCTCAATTCGCTTATTTTGTGGTGGGTAGAGAGCTTTTTGATGCTTCTCAGAAGGTCTAACAATACTGTCACCTATTAAAAACACAAACCCACAATGGTATTCTCATTAGATCAGTTGCTGTTCTAGCACATCATTCACAACACTTCTACTTGTCATTTGTTTTGCATCATCACAACAAATGCTAAGAAAATGTCCAGTGCCGACTATAACAATCATATAAATGACAGCTACATCCACTCATCCAGTTGTGAGTAAAGTGAATGCAGAGATTCAACACTGCATAGGCTGCAGAACTTAGGGTATATGCACAAGTTATACATTGGGTACTTATGCGATATTTATTTTTTTGTTTTTGCAGAATATCAATCAATGAATCAATATAATTTCTAGTTTAGTGTATAAAGTGAGTGGGATGTGTACATTGCAACTACAGGATTGGATATATAGCTCTTAGAAAATACCAGCTAGCCTAGCTAAGGTGGTGTGATAAGAATGTCATAGTTGGCATGAAGTTCAATTTAACTACAATGCTCAAATCCGAGCTTGACTCATTCTTACAGACACAAATTCTGGAAACATATGAGAGACACTACAGGAGGTAATAGCCTTGCAGTTTTTTGTTGTTGTTATGACCAAGGACATGGGCTAACGTTAGCTTCTTGTTCATGGCCTAGCATAATAATGCCAACTTAGACTAGCTAGCCAACACACCACCGACTTTCTTGCTGATTAACTTAACCTACGTTAACAAAATACTATCGTCATATAACACCGGTGTTCCGTTTGCAGACGATCAACATTAGCCAAGTGTGTATGGTGCAGTAAAATAAGTGTCAGGAGGCATGTAGCCTCAAGGGCTACCGTAACAAGTTAGCTAAGCTGATGGCAGCTAGTCGGGCTTTCGTGCCTTCATGGTGCTAACTTCACTATATATTATCATTAGTCAGCAACATTCATGCCAAGACTAATCCATTATAACGTCAAGAAAAATCCATTTGCGGAAATTGCATGCAGGGCTACATTTCGATGCAACAATTTTAAGGTAAACGACTTACTGTGCAAAGCTCCCGTTTTCGAAGTGCAGATTCTCTGCTAGTGCTAACGTTAACGTTAGACTCTTCACTCCCGCCAGATTTTGCTGGTAGACTTGCATGCACTGATGGCACAGCTCCATTTGCCAGCCTAACCCACTCTCTTCGTCGAAATCCCATGCGAAATTCCATAAGATCTCCTTGGTTGTAGCTGTCGGGAGTGAAGTGTTTTTCACATACCACCGTGTGTCTTGTCACCGAGGAGGCAGCGAAATTGCTCCTCTTTGCCTGGACAAAACGTACCCAAGCACGGAAATCTTTGTGTTTCTTGTTTGGAAATCGATGGACCCGATGGCCAGACGAGTTGAAGTTGTTGCATCCAAAACAAACACAAGAATTCACCATTGTGACAACTCAAACCTACTCAACTAACAATAACGACAAGCTCTCTTTTCTCTTACCACCTCTCAGACTACGTAAACCCACAATGAGAACTAGGGTAGCAGCGCCAATGTTTGCCTGTCCTTACGTCATATGACGCGTTCCCCGGGAAAAGGGCGGTTTCTGGTAGCCTAGCTTAGAATAGGCACACTTTCTTCATATTTTCTGCCTGTGGGTGTTGTAAAACATATGTATTGTTATGTATGTCTTTTTAAATTGACATTTTCATACAGGATTCTGTATAAATTAAGTTATACAATTAACTTGAAAGTTGCTCTTTAAGTTAACGTTAGCGTAGCAACTTACTGAAGTCTGTCGTATCTAGTTCGCCTTCATCGTCGTGTTGAGAAGGGGAGCAATCTGATCCAAACAACATTCAGATCGTTTCAACCACTACGCCTCCTCCGTCTCTGAGGTCGTGCTGTCAGTTTTTTGTCTTCAATTATTTCCCCAAACGAGCCAAAAGGAAAAAAATCCTCTGCCTTGCCATGATAACTGTAATGCATGTTAGGCGACCTTTACCGTTAAACATTTATGGCACTGTGGTCACAGTGATCCAATGTAACGGCTACCGTCTATTGAAAAGTATCGAAAGTGATATGGGTACATGGTTTACAGCGATTGGTTTACAGATAGGCTATAATTTTGGTCCATTTGGGGCCATTTAACATTGTGATTTGTTTACATCTTGTCAGAATCCATCATGGCGGACAATGAGTATAAATTAATCTTTTGTTAATCTTTGTTTAAACTGGATTAACTAATCCAGGGTTAAAATTAAGATGTGCAACGAGTCTCTGGTTAATTTAAACCCCTATTTAAACCTAGATTTACTAAACCTAGTTTAGGCCTAAACTAGGATTAATTTAAACCATGTTGGTGCAACCCGCCCCCAGTGATTCTGCCGTCATGGAAACGCTACGTCACACTTCGGGACTCTATTCTAGACACAGTAAATTCCAATGACCTAGTTACTGTAACCAGAAAATAAGTCTGAGGTTATTTGCGAGGTGTCTGCCAGTCAGTTTATGTTATGTTAGCAAGCAAACGTCACCAAATCTGCCCACAAAGTAAGCTAGGCCTACTGCTTGCTGGCGAAGTGTTAATTTCAAAAAGTTAATGACAGATAGACACGTTATAAACTGATAACCCCGTCATTCTACACCGGTTATCAGGACGAGTTGATCAATCATAGTACTGCGGTCTGCGTCGTCTCGACGCGAGGTTACACATTTTTGAAGGTGCACGTCGAGCTAGTCCGGTTGACAGCCCATAGAGCCCCATTGTGGTCCCGGAAATGTTGATTAGTAGCCTACACCAAAGTTTTATGATGGAAAAATATATAGTGGGTTCCCAGCATGCAGAAACTGCCGGATGCTAATTTGCATATGTTGGGCAATTTGTGTGATTGAGCTATTATGGAGCTGCTTGGCCAAATGATACAATGTTAGCATGTTTTGGGGGGTTACTTGGGATGCTGAATCCATTTCTGACATTTAAACATTTGAAATGGGCATTTTACAATTTGCTATTGATCTGGGCAGATTTAAATTCATTTCCAAATTAATTTGGATGTAATTTACGTACCTGCACTTTCAAGAGAGTTAAAAGTACATCGGTGTAAATGTTGAGACATTATTTGTTCAAATATCTTTGTCTTTATTTGTAATTTTTTGCTGCAAAACAGTGTCATGGACCTTTGATAGTTGCTTCTGTAATCTACGCTATTCGTACCCGGAACACTGCTCCACATACTGAGAGCATGCTAGCCAGCAAGTTAAAAGCATGGATGGATGCCTTAGAAAGGGTAACAAGTCAGTGATTGTCCAGCAGCTCGGACTTCTAATCACCTATCCCCACCCACCAGATGTTATTGTGGATGCATCCCAGCTCATCTGCCATGTGGTTTGGCCATCGTCAGGGACTGTGGTAGATCTTGCAGCCAGCATGGGATGCCGACTTAATTTTTACAGCACCAAAACTTTTGTGATCTTTGACAGGTATTCTCATGTCTCTGCTAAAGATCACGAGAGACAGAGAAGAGCAGGAGGCATGGAAAACGTGCCCATCTACAGGTGCTGTTTTGGAAAGCAGCAGATCATCCTGATTAATCAGCTTAATGAGAGTAAAAACGTGACCCAAACCAGGTTTAAATAGTGATTTTGAATCTTGAAAATGTCAGATATGGACTCAGCATCTCCAGTAACCCCTAAAAATATACTAACATTGTCCAATTTGGCCAGGCAGCTCCTATAATATGATCAATATAGGTGGTTATGCTAATTTATGCTAATTAGCTGAATTACACAAATCGCCCTAACAGATGCAAATTAGCATGCTGGGGACCCATACTATATACTTCTATCAAAAAACTTTGGTGCACTCAACATTTCCGGGTTCACCTTTCTGTCAACTGGATTATACGGCGGAGGGCTCCGACTCGGAGAGGGGTACGCGGCGACGCAGAGGGGTCTGCGGGGGTACGCCGTCGATTTGACACAGAAGCCTTAATAACTGTTGCTTAAAAAGGTGTGTTCTGTACTTGGCCTATTTCAATTGTCAAAACTGCAGTTTTCTGAGTAGGGCCTGCAGAACTGCAGTTTTGGAGGAATTATTTGCAGTTCATAGGAAGTGCAATATTGCACTAGGCTAGGCCTACTGTAGGCCTCCTTTAGGTCTACTGCAGAAATGCAATGTTTTGGGCAAGAAAATATTATTGTAGGCCAATAACTGCAGTTATTTTAACAGCTATGAAGTGTCTGTGAGTAGAGGAATTGAGCCTTTAAATAGCGCAGCATATTAGCAGACAGAGTTTCAGTAGCCTGTCTGAACAGGTGTGTGTGCTGGGCTACAGATCACCCATGCGAATTAGGCCAAGTGACAACTTAAATGTCAATAAATTATTTCCCAAAACTCTTTGCATCTAATGGCTCAATGCCTCATCAAACTTAGCAGGGCCTAAGTCAAATAAGAAATTAGGCTATTAGCCTACGTAGAGGGGCCGATGGGGAAGAACTGGCGATTCGCACCAAGCTAGCAAAGATGGACCACTTGATTTTAATTTCAGCAACAGGTAGGCCTACATACTAGCCATACGTACACCCTACGACAGAGTATTAGGGCCACACGAAGAAAAAAAAATATTTTTGCCATGACAAGATTAAACTCGACATGTTGACTTTAAAGTAGACATGTCGACATTAAACTCGAAATTTCGAGAATATCATGTCAACTTTAATCTCGACGTGTCAACATTAAATTCTAAATTTAGAAAAGAAAGTTGACATATCATGTAACAGGCTATCCATCAAAACTAGTTTTGAGAGAGAACAACCGCTCCAAGTAGCTGCCACTGAATCCTGACAGTCAGTCTTAGGCTACGTCTACAAGAAACCAACGGGTGTATTTTCTCTTACAGCTTTCACACCTTTAAAGGTGCCATGTGTAAGAATTGAGGTAAAAATATATATGAATTGATTTTTTGGCGGACATTACACATGGCACCTTTAACAAACTGTTTTAACCATGTTTTGTCATCTACACAAATTAAATGTGAAGCCTCTGCACGGCCTGCTGCCATCGACTGGTCAGGCATATGCACTACAGCACTTTCACCTCTGTGTGTGCACGCAAGTTTTTTCTTTACCGGTATAGTTAAAGGTGCCATGTGTAAGAATTGAGGTAAAAATATCCTAAAAATTAGCTGCACGCATCAAAAGAATGAGAAGAAATTAGGGCGATGATGTCATTTAAAAAATGACAAGGTATAGTGCTGCAGGGATATCAACCTGAATTAGCATGCTAAATTACTAGCCACAGCCCGTCAGGTGTCATAATGCCAGTTTCGGCCATGGGAGGCGGTATGCGGGCAACATAACCACCAGCCAAACTGCAATACACGTGTCTCGGTTGTTACTGTAGGGTAGACCAACTCACTTTCTGGAGGTATACTGCCCCCATCTTTTATGGAATGTGGAGTATGAATTGATTTTTTGGTGGACATTACACATGGCACCTTTAAAGGGAGTCTACACTGAGATAACTTAACTATTTTGCTCCAGAGACAAACCTGAGAAGCGGGAGACAAAAGCAATAATCTCATTTTTATATCACTGTGTTCTCATTATTGTCTAGGAGAAACAATTGAGAAAGAGAGGAGCTCTCATTTTAACATTTTCTTTCCTCTGGGTTGTGTACATAAATCATGATAGGGGAAAGAAAAAAATATTTTAATATGATAAACAAATGGTTTGGTTTGTTCTGACAAGCAGCATGTCAGGTAGAGTGCGGTGGCTGAGTTGAGGGGTGGGGCTACTGTATGTCATCATAAAATTGCCGGCTGTGCCGTCTCATGTCGTCTACTACACGGCAAAAGTTAGCCGGATGTTTAAAAAAATCCCACTTCGGAACTCCTAAAATGCCGGCGTCGTGTACACGCAAGGCCTAACCGATAACATAAATTCACCGGTTTAAAAAAAAAAACAGCGTTGTGTAGACGGGCCTTCAGACTCAATCAGTTGCCCGACGACTCCTCAAAATGCCTTGTGTAGCCTAGATGATTTGGTGAAATTGTAGGCCTACTTCAGAATCGGGTTTAGCAACAACTAGCCTATACTAACTAGTTTTGAATGTCGAGAATAAGGACGAAATGTCGAGATTAAAGTTGACATGATATTTCAACTTTATTCTCGAAATTACTCCAGGTTGGGTTGTACCAGGCATTTCTTAGGCTACAGATAGCTGGTCATTGCTCTGTCTTACTGAAAGATGTCTTCAAGTTCAAAACATTGAACTGCTTTCAGTGAAGTGCGCTCGTGAGTTGAGCACCTTCTGTCAATACTAGATGCTTTTGCTCACACTGAAACCAGTGGCAGTCCTAGCTTGTATAATGCCTTGAAATATTTTTGGAGGCAATTCGTGGTGTGATTGACTTCAGACTAGCTGTTCTCCGCTCTCCCGCTCAGTAAGCTAACAAATACTCTGATGCAGGGTTCCCACGGGTCATGGAATTACTGGAATATCATGGAATTTTATAGTCTATTCCACACATGAAGTCATGGAATATCAGGGAATTGTATTGTAACAGTTTAACATTTACTTGCCAACATTAATACAAATATATTTCCATGCAGAATTGGTGTAGGCTATGACGGAGTAAAGCACATCACTGCAGCATGCGTCTCCATGGCTTGGGGAGAAGGATTCCTCATTCCTAGTAGGCAATCTCAAATAGGAGAATATAATCTTTGCTCACACACTGTTAGGAACTGTAGTGTGATTACTGAATTTAGAATTACACAGGCAGTGTTACACAGTGTTACACAGGCAGTGTTTCCCACAGAATTGGATTCAATTTGTGTGTGTGTGGGGGTGGGGGGTATTAAGATCGTCTTGGTAGTGTATAGGTCTAATTCATAACGTTTTCTACATAGTTAAAATAAAGGTTCGTACTTCTCCTTGGGACAAGCACTTTTGAATTTTGGAAAACACTTTTCCATTTACATCAGGATTTTGTAAACATTCAGTGTCAAGAGTCAATAAAATGAGCCCTTCAACGACATTGACAAGCAGCTGTAAGTAAGCATGCTAAAGTAAGCAAGCTGTAAGTAAGCATGCTGTAAGTAAGCATGCTAAAGTAAGCAAGCTGTAAGTAAGCATGCTAAATTCAACATCCAAACAGTATTCTAACGTTAGCTTTGAGATACTGCTTGATTGCATAACTTAACTTAGTTTAGTCTCTTCAATGTAGCCTACTATGTTGTGTTAAGACCTTAGCAGAGTTAACTTCAATGCAGCAGTTTTGAACAAATTTGCTCAGCATGGTCACGATGCTAAGCGGATTTAATAGCAATTTAGCCAGACGTCTTCTATGCAATGCTTCTATGTGGCAACAACAATCCTTCAACAATCGTGAATACTTTGTTAAATGCACATGCAGAGGAGGGGCAGCAGGCTACGAGAGAGAGCGGGGCGTGGTAAGGAAAGGCTGCGTGCGTAAAAAGCGCAGCTCAATGGCAACGTAAGGATTTGATCTTATATTTAATTTAAATTAAATTAAACATAGAATATTAATCTGTGGTCGATTTTGATTTCACGGCGCCCCGCCACAGATTAGTCAATGTATGGGAAACACTGACAGGCCTACTCATTACTGACGAATGTAATGTGATTAAAGTTACTTTAAGGAATACACTGTGATTACAGTAAATTACTGTAAGGAATTACACCCCAACTCTGATAGCTAAACATAGAGACATATAAAGATATTAGGGTATAAGAACATATAAGATATAAAACTTGGTGGAGCGTCATCCTGCAATGTCCGGAACCAACAGGGTGCATGGTCATCTAAGCGTTTCCATTTTTAATTTTATCGGATGGAATGCATAAATGGACTCGCATTTCTTTTTAGCCATCGTGAATGTCCTCACATGGTTTAGTGTACTTGCTTTAAACTATCATTTTGTGTGTGGACAAAACCTGAGGAGGCTGCGGTCCTTCAATGTCTGCAGTAAGCTCCTCAGGATGTTTTACCAGTCTGTTGTTGCCAGCGTCCTCTTCTATGCTGTGGTATGCTGGGGAGGAAGCACAAAGAAGAAGGATGCTGGGCGACTAGACAGGCTAGTAAGGAAAGCTGGCTCTGTCGTGGGAGCCGAACTGGAGTGCATCACTTCAATATCAGATAAAAGGACCCTGAGCAAACTGATCAACATCTTGGACAATGAATGTCATTCACTCCACAGCACTATTATAAAGCAAAAGAGCTTGATCAGCTGGAGACTTCGCTCACTGCCATGCACAACTGAAAGGCTGAGGAAGTCATTTGTCCCCAGGGCCATTGAACTGTTCAATGCTTCACTTAAGGGAAGAGGAGAGATAGACTTCTCTGCATAGTCTGTCTGCCTCTCCACCCTCTCCATGTTTGAGTACTGACTGTCCACTAATACTGTACTGTTTTACTGCTACACTGTTTTTCATGCTATATTAGCACACATGACCAATGGCTTCTGCTACAATACTGAATGGCTGTAACCCTATTACCTCAACCTATTCTTGCACTGACATAGTTTTTATATTACCTTGTCTACATTATACATTACTCTCTTACTTGTCCATATTATTTATGCTGGTCTCTAGACCATATTCTTGCACTGTTGGACTACTATTGGACTACTTTTTGCACCTTCAACATGACATTCACTTTCTTGAGCACTTTAGCATGCACACAGAACTACAGGCCAGTCCCGGCCCTGTCACTGCAAGCGTCTCATGCTTGATCATCCTCAAGCACACTGTGGATTTTTTAAATTTAATTTATATAGTATATTTAGTTTTGTTAGTTTTTCTTATTTTCTACTGTCTCTATTGTACAGTGGAGTTTTATTATATGTGTAACCCCTTCTTAACGGGTGTGTGCACAGGCACTATTACAATACATAAACAATTAATTAAATGGCGCAAACAGGATCCTGAAGGTCTCAGCGGTGGAATGGTGAGCTGGCTGAGATTCCTGAATACCAGTAGGCTAACAATTACAGACAATAAATTCAATTGAATAGCGCGGTGCCTCCACTGTAAAAATACTACACTTACCGTATAGCTCGTGTATAGTGTATTGCTACAGAATTTAAATAATCAATGTGAAAATAATAAGACTAGTGGTGAAGGTAGTTAAATGAATTGCCAATACACCCAAAGTATAATGAAATATAATAATCAAATATTTATTTAATAATAATTAGCCACGTAATAAAAGTGACAATGTCAGCGAGCGAACAATTCACTCAAGGGGAACCGAACGTTAAAGATGAACTGAACTGAAAGAATCAACATTGATAATGTGTTGATTATGACAATTAAAAATAAATGACACTAAAAAAAATAATTAAAAAAATCAATACTTAGCCTTTTTTAAGCAACACCAAAATTGCGTTTGTTAGTATTAGAACGCTGCCAGTTTCAATGACGTCACTGGCATGGTAGGACCTGAGAAGTTCTATAGGCAACAGCTGCAGCATATTATGTATACACGAAAATTAGTAATTTTAATGGCATGGGTTACAAATTTGAGCCTGTGAGGGACAGGCCTGTAGTGTCTTGACTACCACTAGATGGGTTTCAGGCTCCAGCTCAACCTTCAGTAGGATCATTTGGGTGAAAATGACTGTGTGGGCGCTGCCGGAGCATGGACACTGGAATCTATCTGTTGCAAAGCAGTGGCGAAACGTAGGGAAAATGTTCAAGGAAGCCAAAGTGACGGGAAAAATATGTTTATTTATGTATGTGTTTATTTCGGGGGTATACATTTTGTGCAATGTACAACAGAGATACATTTTGTGCGGCACAACATAGGCTACTGTAGACCTAGCCTACAGGTCATGTAGAAAACTGGACGAGGGGCGCTTGAGACAGCAACACGCACGCTGTCTCTCTGTCTCCCTCCATCCCTCACACACACACACATTGCCTACTGTACATCCTCCACACAACTGCATACTCACTCACCACCACTACATTATGCCTATGCGAAGGCTATACGGTGCAAATATAACACGCATTGTCACGTCAATGTAGGCTAACGCAGTATGAACTACTGGCACTCGTAACAGCAACTCACACGGGCTCTCTCTCTCGAAACTGTTAAAAACTTCGTTACCCCAAGTTAACCCCAGATACATGGAGGATACACGAGTTTGCCGTTTATTTTAGGCTAACGTTAGTGAAGAGTTTGCAGATTTTTACCTTGTGGATGTTGATACTGCACGAGTCTCTTGGATAGCAGCACTGCGAGTTAAACTCCCTCATCAACAATCTGCCCTGAGACGGTGAACAACTGGCTTCAGGGTGAGTAGAAAGGGACATTGGATTCTGTTTACAGACCCGCAGTGGTTTAGTTACCAGCTAGTAAAAGCATTATTATCGATCTGTGATATCGTCGGAGTCATGGTTTATACTCTCTATGGTCGCTATGGAGTGCTAGCTTGTGGAGTTTGACATAAGAGTGTTTCCAAGGTGTTAGCTGCTAGCCCTTTCCTAGGTTGGATCGTATGGTAGCCTATCTAACACTGGACCTCATCTGAGGCTACTTCGAGATATTATTCCAAAGTGGACAGATAGGCTACTGCACTTAAAACTTTAAACGATTGAACGAACCTTCCCGGACTTTGTAATTGCGACCAGTGACTGCATTGGGTGAACGAAGCCGAAGTTGAAACTTAGACTCCATGGCACATAGACTGTGGGCTCGCCCTTCTATGAATTGAAAAAGACTACAAGCTGCCCACCGAGTTTGCGATAAAGTAAGCAAGAAAAGGGTTTTTAAGTCAGGATATGGCAAGTCAATGGCATTTATTCGTCCAAAGTTACAGACCAGTTTCCATAGTGCACATCTTATCAATAGTTTGAATGTCATGTGTGTTTCTGCTCATTGACAAAATAGCGTTCAGTATGATTCATGCCCAATTA